>NC_057796.1:320746449-320885379 GCF_018294505.1 Triticum aestivum | reverse complement strand
AATGACTGGGCGTAAAGGGCACGTAGGCGGTGAATCGGGTTGAAAGTGAAAGTCGCCAAAAAGTGGCGGAATGCTCTCGAAACCAATTCACTTGAGTGAGACAGAGGAGAGTGGAATTTCGTGTGTAGGGGTGAAATCCGTAGATCTACGAAGGAACGCCAAAAGCGAAGGCAGCTCTCTGGGTCCCGGTCGCCCCTCCAACAAGAAAAGGTAGAAATATGGAAACTTCTCTGCCATTTAGATCGGAGAATTTATAGAGGAAATCGGGTTTTAAATTTCCAGAAACCACACGATTATATAGCCAAAGGGAATACGCCGCGCCTAAAATCATCCCAAGCGCAGCTAATGTGGCTCCACTTGTCAAGGCGCGGAAAGCCGTGTTCCTTCTCAGCTCACGCTTTCCGCAATCCTTTGATGTTCTCAAGCAAGCTTTAATTGAGGCGACATAACCCCTACTATAGAGCAAGAATGGAAGGGAATGAGCTTAATATTGGGATAAAAGGACTCTGAAGAAGGAAACTCTCTTCCCCTTTTCTTTGCACTACTTTCGAACAGTATCAGGAACAAGAGCTTATGCAATGTCTATGCTCCAAGAATTGACCCCTGAACTACCTTTGCCCGCCAAAGGAGTCTTCATGTCCCGTTATCGGGGACCTCGTTTAAAAAAATACGTCGTCTGGGAGCTCAACCCGCGAGAAAAGCGAGTCTTGAACAAAGGAAGAATAGTTGCAGGATCCTGGGTTCGGTATGATCGCACCTAACCCGTGGGACGGGACCTTCGGTCTAGCCTTTGTTCGGGTATGGGACCGACCTGGGATTCTTCCCATTTTATATACCTAGTCGAAGACTACTTTAGATTATAGGGCGGGCTTTGCAACAGGGGTCAGGTCACACTATATCAATATCATAATTCTCTCTTTTTTAATTCCTCTTCGATACTTCCTTTGGATTGAGATTGTTCGGTCGAAGAAGGGGGTAACATTAAGTATAGTGTTCTTTCTATTCCATCCCAGTCCATTCCGGGATAGGCGGCTAATTCCACGGGTATTTATTTTTTACTTTTTAGAAAGTAAAGTTCTTTTTCGAAAGATTACCCCTGTCTTTGTTTATGCTTCGGATTAGAGCAATTCCAAAGGTGAAGATAATACTGAGCCGAATAGTAATGAGGGGAATGAAAAATCTAGCAAAGGGGCTTGATTTCTTCTGTGGCTTCTTTATGTTTACCCACGCCGCGGCTATTCAATAAAAGGATTGGTAGTTAGTTGCCTAATCCAAGAGAACTTTGAATCGGAGGAACGACCAACACAGCTGGCATGGCTTTGTTGAATCAGGATTTGATGACAGGCCCGGGTCGGGGCTCGCTTTTTGGGAAGCCCGTTCCCACCGCGCTCACGAAGAAAGGCCAAGGGCCCAGTGGAGTGATAAAATGAACTATCCAAATTAAGCTAATCCCGTGTCCAAGTTCAAACCCCACATAGCCACTCTTCTTGATCCCCCACCCCTACTTTCCTATTATATTGTTCAATACGTTCGCGGAGAATTTTATGAATTTCGTCGACTCGAAGCAGCAAGGGTTTTTTCTGTCTCGGTATTCGTTCTTGAATCAGTGACTGAGAGTAAGGGCTAGTGAGGGCATTCAATGCCATCTTCATTCCCTTCCTTGCTTCGAGGAGCAGGTTTCTCAAGAAAAAAGGGCAAGATGTAAGAAGAATGAGAGCGAGCCTTCACGAAAGAAAATGCAAGTGAAAGAGAATTGTCAAAATGTCCTAAAAGCGGGTGGATTGGAGTTCGTCTCCGCCAATTAGAGATACGGTGCTGACCCAAGCTGAGTGAGTGAAGGCTCTGGCTTGACCTACTAGCTGTTTGTTATCAATAAATAACTAGCTGACAATATGCTATGCTTACTCTCCGAGCACTAAAGCTATCGAGAAGTGATGCAACAAAGGCCGAAGTGATACCTTGGCTTTGCCCAAATAAAGAATCGCAATGCTGCTGATAGTCCGCCCCCAAAAGGCGTATTCGAGTAAGAGGCGCCCACCCTCCCTAATCGATCAGAAGTGAAGAGATAGGGGTCACGGATTCAATACGCCCGCTAGACCCATTCTTAAAGCAATGCGTAAGGCTTTCGGCTTTCACCGTAGGTTAGGTTCCTCATCTCTCTAGCATTATGTTTTTCCAACAAGTGATCCGACTGGAAGAAGTGTTATATGAGGACTTCGAGATCAAATAGAGAATCTGTCTCTCCATTCCTCGTGAGCCACTTATTTCTCCGAAATCAGAGATCAGAGTGATTTTTCTCCTTTTTCCCAAATAGTCGACGGTCTTACATGGCAAGTCAATACCAGATCGCA
This sequence comes from Triticum aestivum, assembly GCF_018294505.1. Lineage (NCBI taxonomy): Eukaryota > Viridiplantae > Streptophyta > Magnoliopsida > Poales > Poaceae > Triticum > Triticum aestivum. The sequence continues at coordinate 320,883,028 of NC_057796.1, read as the reverse complement.
CTCAACAAAGTAAAACGGGATGAATTCAATCGCCAAGACCTGCCACTGGCTGATTCCATAAGCATAGAAAGAAGGGTTTACGAATAAAAAAAAGCTGCTCATTAGGGTCCACGTGGTTCACCGGTTTCACCGAAAACTCTCATTTGTTGAAGCGGAGCATAGTGTGGCGTCGAGCGAGAAAGGTCTCTTTTTTGGTTTATTCACTAATCTGAAATGAAACTTAACACTTGTTTTTTTATTGATTCCTGGGGCTAGGCGTTCGCAGAATCAGTCTATCCGAACCGCAGACGCACTTTTCAGATCAGTGACGGCCTCTCCAGCAGAGCTGGGCGCCGGGGCCCTGGATGCGCTAGCGATCGGCACATTAGGGGAGTACTTGCCCGGGTTTCTTGGCCTGGTATCCTTATCATGTAGAGCAATGTCTAGCCCAGAGTTTGCTAGAACTATTCCAGTGAGCCCTCCTATGGTGAACAAAAAGATGAACCCTACAGCAAATAACATGGGTGTTAGGAAGTTGGCCTTAGGTGTAATAGGACTCCCAGTTACTGCGCGCGATCGTATACTGAGGTGCTCCCCGTCGGTTGTTGGAACGACGCGAGCCGGGCCGGGCCTCGATTCCTTAGATGCCTACCACCGTGATTTATCAAAAAGGATAAACCAAATCATGAGATGCGCGTTAAATTACACTTACTTTTAGCACCTCTCTACCAGTTCTCTCTCATCGTGGGCCAAGCAGGGTTTAGGCTTCGGATCTGTGAAGTTCAGGTTTTGGAGTAGAGGTCAATAGGGCGAAGAGCTCTTCGCATGATCTGGTCCTACCTTTTGTCTACGCTATTTTTTTGTCCCTAATGGTCCTAGGAAAGACTACGTACGAGAAATCATTCTCACAACAGGCCACCCAAAGTAAGTTGACTGCGCATGAGATTAAGGTTCTCACCGTGTCCATCTTCGCAGCGTTGGAGTGGAACTAGCTTTTTCTTTTTCCTAGCAAATTTCTTCTTCCTGAGAGGGGCGGACTCTACGTTGGTAGATCGAACTTTCATTTCTGACTTTCAGAAGAATAAGAAGAAGAAGGCGGATTCAATTCTTCAAGTCAAAGTCGGTGGTATGACTCCGTCCGTTGAACGAGCATTTCGTGCCACCTGTTCGGCGTCCCTTTAAGTACGCGGTGAAGTAAATAATAGTGCACTTGCTGACAGTAGAACCCCCGGAATATGCTATTGGATTAGCCATTTTCGTTATTACTTTTCGAGTCCGAGCAGCCGTGGTAGAAGTTGCTCCCCGAGTAGGCATGGGCGCCCGCCTAGATGAAGGGATTTTCTTCTATTGGCTAGTCTCAGGCATGATAGTTTCAATTTCTTTTGGAAAGAGGGTGCTTTCCTGTGTTGCACTAAAAAAAGGACAAAGGAGAAGACGCTCTTCGATGAAGGCGTGTAGGTGCACTATTACGCGGTAGGGATTGCAATTTTTCTCGCATTTTCGTTTTTTCACTCAAACTCAAGGGAGAAACTTTGCTTCTTATCTTCTTTTTTTTAAGATTGACGAATCAAATGATATTTCTGTTCTAATTTCTGCCGCTTCTTCTCCCTCTGAATCAAACTTTTTTTTGCCATAATGTGTCGTTGCTATTATTACCAAGTATACGGTTCTAATCCTAGATGGAAAAATAAATAGAAAAAGAAATCTACGACACAAGGCTGTTTGTATTTCGCAATCTTATGGAATTTCAACCATAATCAAATAGTTTTACAACCGATGATTCATGTATGGATCTTAGTAATGAGCATATGTTACCGCAGCAACACGCGGGGTATTATCTAGTTATTTTTAAACGTACGAACTACATAGTTATTCTTTTGTGAATAATATAAATGAATCCAAGATGAGGTCCACCAATTAAAACTTCCCATTCCCGCAAAATATGATAATTAAAAACTTCTCAGGAAAGATCTACCGCAGCCAGGTGTTGCTGATGCTACTACTAAATGGATGTGACATAGTTTTCCCCGCTAGTTTCAGATATCTATTGATTTAGCATTTTTGAAGGGTTATAATTCTATTAACAATTTGTGTAGATTACTTCTTGCAACAAACAACAATATCTAGTTAAGAATCCGACGAAATGCCTTCATCAAGAAGAATTGTGTATATAATCCTACATTAAGTTTCACCTCATCAAAAACATGTTTGTGTCTTGCAAGTGCATTCTCTCTGTTACAAAATTCACAAAATTCTAGTGATGCATAAAGATGGTTCTCTTCTAATAACATTTTTTAATAGACGTAATTTTTAAAAAATCATGAACATTTTTTGATTTCTTGAACTTTTTTTCCAAAATTTCAAATATTTTTTGAATAAGCAAACATTCTTTTACAAAATCATGAATATTCTTTGAATCCACGAATATTTTATGATTTAATAAACATTATATTTAAAAATTATCATTTTAAAAGAAGTTGAAACTCTTTTGAAGTCCCAAATTATTTAAAGTAAAAAACGAAAAAGGAAAAGAAAAACTAAAAATAAAAATGAAATTTAAAAAACAGCCCGCCCTGGCATGGCCCGGCCCAACCGGGTGCGCTGCGTCTTGTCCCAGCATGCAGAGCGCAATATAGGGGATCCCTGATGCATTGGCCTGCCCAGACGGGGAAATTCCCTGTGTGAAACGTTTTTTTATCATTTATAGGTGACATCGGTGAGTAATATTTTGCAACTTTGAGAGAAGACACAGCGCGCCCATTTAGACTTCTGTACTTCTGTACTTTGAGAAGACACAGTGTGCCCGTTTAGACCGACACATGTCCGAGCGACCTATTTTTTATATTTAGTTTTTCTTTTCCATTTTACTTTTTCTACTTTAAATAATTTGGGACTTCAAAAAGGTTCCAAATATTAAAAAAAAGAGATTTTTTGACATAAAATGTTTCATAAATTATAAAATGTTTGTGTATTCAAAAATGTTAGTGATTTTTTAAACCAATGTTTGCTTATTCAAAACATGTTGAAAATTTGAAAACAAATGCTCGGGAAATCAAAAAATGTTCTTGATTTTTCCAAAAGTTCGTGTATTAAGAAATGTTTATGTAATTGAATAAAATTTTGCTAATTCAAAAAATGCTCATGAATGGAAAACTATCCTAAAAATTAAAATATTGTCTGTGACTTACAAAATAGTTTATTCATGCATAAAATATTTGCGGATTCAAAAAATGATCATGCATTTCAAAAAAGTTTGTTAAATAAAAAATCATGAATTTAAAAAATGTTCCACTAATTTCGAAAAAATATTCACCAATTCAAAAACATTGTTTAAAAAATGTCAATTTTTTTAAAAAATGTTTGCAAATAGTATAAAATGTTCATGAATTCAGAAAATGTTATTGATTTTAGAAATTTTGGAAAATTTGTAAAAGTGTTCATGAATTTGAAAAATGTTCACGTGTTTAAAAAATATTCATATTTCAAAATTTGTTCACGATCTCGCAAAATTGAGAGTGATAGTGTATCTCGATGATGCAGCAAAATGTGGCTATGGCCATTTAAGATTATAGAAAAAAATCTCATAGCAACGCATGGGCCCTTTTGCTAGTAGAATTGGAAGCTTTGATTGACATTTTTGGGCATGGTCATCAAGTTGAAAATATCTTTCCTCGGCTATGTTGATTGGTACCTAATTACATGGTTCGTACAAGAACTTTCACTTGGGAATGTAAAGTCCCATCAAACTCGTCTAGAATCCACACTGATGATATCAAGAAAGAAGCATCGTCAACGTCCAATTGGAACTCACTGGCGTAGTAGGAAACTGCCTTTTCTTCTACGACATGCTTGAATTCTCTACTTTGGTGACTTGGGTCATTCAAGTTTGCAAGCAAGCGCCGTAGAAACTGAAATGTTGTTGCTGGAACCTTGTGTTGTTAAGGTCGCCAAGAAAATGGTCCCGCGGCCGCATTTCTCTCCTACCTATCGAAGAGAGACAATGGGCACAGGGACATTGGAAAAAAGGGTGTAGATGCTTAGGGCTCCTTTGATTCACATGATAGAAAAAATAGAGGATTGCTATGACCTACCTGCCCGTTTGAATTCGATGGAATTGTAAAACAAAGGAATTGACACAAGCGTGTTGTTCATGGAAGCGCATGAATTTTTCCATGAGCTCGGACTTTTCTAAAATTCTTATGAAATAGAGCACGGAAAATTCCATAGTAACTATTCCTAGTCCTAAACTAAAACCACGACAAGAATTATGGTACGGAGGGAGGACAAATCAAGGTTTACAAAAAATATATTACTTAGGATCACCATCCTATAAAAATCCCGTAAAAATCGCATGGATCCAATGAGCTTTTCCGGGAACATCAAATCATCGCTTTCATGTAGCAGTTGTCATGTCATGTCTACCGTCTACCATTGTCAAAGCAATGAAACCACTGACCTTTCCACACATGTACAGTAAGTACATGGTACCAACTGGACGCACGCGTAGTGGATTCGGTTCTTGGAGCTAGCTGCTAGCTCCTTGAGTCATGGAGGTGGTCCGTTGAGTCACCACACTGCTGTGCATGCAACAGTATGGCCACTCACTAGCAACAGTATGGAGTAGTAGTAGATCACACACGTCCGTCTGGTCAGGTCAGGCACGTTTCGTCAGGTTTCTTGCCGCCCCATCCCTATGCGTGCATGCATATCTTCCAGCTCATAGTCACACGCAGATTGTAGATAAGCCTCGGGGCTCACAGCTACAACACCTACCTAGCTACCCGAGGTACCGAGAAGCGCCCTAACATCCTGGGCAAATACAGCACGCTTCCACTCCAAGAGTATTTGTACCCCAGACAGCAGCGACGTTCAATTTAAAATGTATCTCTTTCTGGTCGATCGATTACGTTGTCGTCGTTCGTGGTCAGTTGTACCGTCCTCAGATCGTACCGTTTCGTACGCCGACGGCGACGTGATCAGACCGGCCCTCCGTCGTCGCCTCCTCCCATGTTTCAAAGGCACGACGACAAGACAAGCGGATCCATGTGCTCGGCGGGAAGGGGCACCGCACCATCGAAAGCAACGGCCATGCACTACATATTACCACCACATGCGCGCACCGGTGCACCGCCAACTTGACCGCCGGTGCTGCATGCTGTGCTGAGGTGGACGTCGATGTACGGAGACCCGACGTGTGACTCATAGTATTATCTCCACGATAGTATTCTGGGGGAGAAAGATGGTCGATGAAGAAGAGATGCCAAAACGAGAGGAGGGAGCATCTTGTCTATGCATGCATGTGGTTCTACGATAGGGTAGTACGGTAGAATGATCTGGAGGGAGTTGGGGATTAATTAGTCGGCCGCGCGTACTGTACGGTGTTGGTCACGAGCTGCGGAATATGTCCTTGATTTTGGGCACCTTGGGTGGGGCGATGTGATGCTAGCTGCTGCCTGGCATGATTGGCATCCAACATGTGCCGACGAACAAGATGTTTACCTAACATCCAAGCATCAACGAAATTGTTGCTGGAGCCGCGGTCAGATGTTGCTACTTGCTAGCTGTTCGTCAGCGGTCACCGGTTGCGCTCAAGGCTTGGGACTGATGCTTTGACGCCGATCCAAGCAAGAAAGGAACGCACGCCGGACCGGCCAGCCAAGCCAGACGGCACCATCATATCGCGACTGAAAGAGTACGGTGAGATCAACAGGTTAAGGGCAGGACCCTCAAAACACCGCGCGTCTTCTTGTTCATTTTCCCGTGAACCAAAAGCAAATGGGGGCTTTGTGGGAGTCCAGGCCGTCTTCATCATGTAGGACTCCGACACCCTACCTGCTAAAAACCAAGACGGAGCCCAAGCATCTCAGGCAGTCCGCACTATTTTTGTGCCAAAACTCGCGCTCTCCCCTCCCTCTCCGCTTTGATCGTCACCACCCTCCATCCCAATCCCCGCGCTTTTCGCCTTCCGCCACCGCATGGACCTATATGAAGACATGCCGGAGCCGATGTAACTAGGGGATCCAGAGAAGGTGACCGCCCGCAAGCCCGACGCGTCAAAAGAAAGGCAAAGCTTCTAGAGGGCGGCGGGCGGGGCGGCGGGCAGGGTGCAAGGGCCTGGCGGGAAATGCCGGATGGTTTCCCTTCGCCACATCAGACAATTATCGCTACTTGTGGCCATCATTGTTAATTGCATATGAAGTACTTGCAATCTGCATGGATACAAACTAATCTTGTTTTTCGTTGCGAAACCAATAGCAGATAAAAGAAATTATAAGGTGTAAACATTAAATCATAGCACCGATAGGCAAAAATAGTTAAAACTCAAAGTTGACTTTAGCTTCTTGAACCGGTTTTATGCTTGTTGCCAGATTTCGCTAGGAATAAGTAACTGTGAGAAAAGCCCTGAAAGAAGAAACGGGTGCATTTTGCCAATGCATGAGTGAAAAGCGAAATCTCATAGATGATGTTTCACAAAATAGATATGCGCAATAATAATATTGTATACCTTCTCCAAATGGGCAGTATGCAGCTGCTAAGAAAAAAATGTCTACAAATCTAAAATCAAGGTCTAATAGAACAATTTAATAACAATATGTCAAAATATTGACAGAGAAAAAGAAAGCAAAAATATGCACTGCTTGAAAATAGCTTATTTTTTTAAGAATGGAAATAACTTATTTGGCCACATTGGCGAATCATCTCATGAATCAGTTAATAGGCATCGACTTATATGTGCATCAAAAAGAAAAATAGCAGGTAAAACCCTAACATATTTAACATGTGCATATACTGAAATCTGATGCTTCTTTTCCCTATATCTACCCAAAACTTTGCAAAGGCATATCAGTCGTACATCAGTTTGAAGCTGCGGGAATAGGAAAAATAAAGGATTGAAGTGGCATGCCCACTTGAATCCCATAGGATTAGCACAGAGTATTTGATGCCACGGGAAAAACAAAAGAAGTGGAAAAGAGGTTGGAGTAGATGCTAGATTTCCAATGAAATGTAGTACACATGATTTCATAGAAAAAATTCTATAGGATTCAATCCTATGAATCAAACGACCAATGCAGGAAAAATTTCTAAGGATTCTAACCCTCCAAAAATCCTATGAAATTCCTTTGAATCAAAGGAGCCTTAAGCTGTTGGGTAGAGAACTTGTACACTAACCTGTTCAATGGAGTAAATTGCAAACTTGCATACCGTCAGAACAGCATAGTTCGGGATTCAGAGAAGAAAGGAACGACACGTACCCCATACAGTACAACACAGAATAACTCACAACAAATGCAGTAAAGTGAAAAAGGCCTAATTGTGATGTAAACAAAAAATTAGTTTCGTAGCCATTATGTTATGATATGTCCTTGTTATATGGTAAATTAGAAACACAAAAATTTGGCATGATTGTATCAAGTTTCACGCGACAGAACTTAAGAGTTAAAGAGAAATAAGATAGAGAAAAAAAACAAGATAAGTTTCATTGGACTTAACTTAAGAAAACAAGATCTAATAGGTTATGAGTAAGAATAAAATCAAATGGAAGAGGAATAAGTGTGGTAGCGAGAATGTAATTGCCGTGGAATATGTAACTAAAAATGGTCCTCCCTCCATTTCATAATGTAGTGCATATAAATATTTTGAAAAGTCAAACCTCACAATTTTATGACCTAGCTTGTGGAGAAAAATTTGACATCAAGAATGCCAAACATATATCATTAGATTCATCATAAGACGTAGTTTCATATTCTATATATTTAATATTGTAGATATAAATAGTTTTCTCTATAAACTTGATCAAAATTTGCAAAGTTTGACTTTTCAGGAAATCTATACGCACTACGTTATGAAACAGAGGGAGTAGAATAGAACGACGATAATGTGCAAGATGGCATAATCCGTCGTACCACAAGAAGGACATGGAGTAAAGAGTAGATGAATTTGCAAGCCGAAGAACCATAGCAAAAATTTGCGATGCCACATGACAGGTGAACGATGATTGTTGAAAGGATGTAAACGAACTGAAACACAAGATGCCGAAAGGAGTGGAAGAAAGAAAGCATATGACATGAAATACAAGAGTACTGGAAGGTGACAGTGGAGCAGATCATGAGGAAGAATAGGTCAACAGGAACAATAGATAAAAAAACCCGAATGAACAGAAGCATCGACTGAGAAGATGGTTAGAACGTATAGAACAGGGATGTAGAAGAAGAGTTGAACAAAGTATTACTACAAATATATTGTGTCATATAAATTCACATGATTTCTAGTTTTCATCTATTTTTCATCCAATATCAACGAAAGCAAGTTTTCGGATCACAGCGCACATCGACGGCTGCATATGGCTGCGCAGGTGCGTGCCCCCGTACCTGTGTGCGCCTGTGAATTTTTGAAGAAGGAAGAAGAACGAAGAAGAAGAAGAAGAAGAAGAAGAGGGAGAGAGGCTTCCATGTGGGGTCTACCTTGTCTAAGGAGTTAAGTTTGAGGATTCGGTTAGGTTCGTGCTTTTTTAACTCCTCAAATTTGAGGAGTTAACATTTAAGGAGGTGTTTGAGGAGTTAAATTGTAAAGGTTCGGTTAGAGATGTTATAAATTTCCTATTTTTTTTCTTCTCAAGAGTGGATTTAGGTATTACTTAGTTTCCTAAACTTAGGAAGAAAATGCTGCTTACTTCTATTTGCGTGTTGGAGCCTATAAATGGATAAACTCGTCATCGAACTGGTAGCTTAGCTTTAATCCCTCTTCAAAGTCATTAACTGGCCGTTCACCAAACAAATGTATAGTACTCCAGGAAAGGCCCAGAGCTTTCTCTTCCTTCTATCAATTGTTTATTAGTCGACTAACACGAAAACCCGTCGCTAGCACAATGGCATCACGTAGATCAAGCCTTGCGGCTTCTTTTATTTCATTTTCGAACATATCAGCCGTGTCGCTGTCGAGATATATTGTTAGCATCAACCCGGTGGAGCTGAGAGATGCAGGTGCGATCTCTTTGTCCCGCCAAAGCAGGAACATGCATGGCAACAGAAGAAAAGCCAGATCGTACTAATCGTACTCTTTGGCGTGCGTGGGCTGAGCGACGGAGGACCGCATCGTACCCCTGCTCGTGCCCTTTGCGAGAGACCAAGGGGCTGGTGTTCAGTAGCAACACTCCAATTTGCATGATCCACGAGGCACCAGCCAACAAACCACGGGGGCGGCCGTCGCGGTTTTGCTGCATGGCCGCTGGCGTCCAGCGCCTCGAGAACGCTAGCTCACGACAGGACGCAGCCCTTCAGCCTCTGTTCGGCCGCATGAGCGATTATTTCCCTTTTCCAAACGTGATCCCCGGTAGATCACTATCCTGATGGATGCTCTCTTTCTCCAGACGCTGCAGCTTCGGTTCTTTGATTTATATTTATTGACACAACCAGATAGCGCCGTCCGTCCAGTGCCGCCAAGAGGCACGCAGTCACGTTTCAGTGATGGTATTCGTCCCTAGATGGTATACGGATTTGCATGTAATTTCTGATATATGTTGTGTATCTGATATATGTTGTGTATTTGTATTCCTTATACTATCTTGACAGTTGATAGATATATCAAAAATTTCTCCCGTGGAAAAAGAGGCAGATCCGCAAGGATCAACCATTAAAATTTTCTTGCACCGGCTATCTACAAACAAACTCATGTCTCCAAGTCTCACTGCCGCTGTCTAGCCTTTTTTTTAAAGGAGGAGGACAGGGTAAGACTAAAGTCACCGTCTAGACAACATCTATCGCTACTCCTATCCAGTTGATGAAGGAATGCTGATAGTCTGGGCCTAATACCAAATAGACCTCGTAGCCAAACCTAACATCTAAGAGCATCTCCAGCCGCGCCCCCAACAAGGCACCCCAGGCGACTTTTCGGCCGCCGGCGCCGAAAAATCGGCCCAGTCGCGCCCCAAGGGCCCATTTTTCGCCGGCTCGGGCCGAAATTGGCGCGGCGGACCCAACCCGAACCCGGCGCACTGGGAGGCGCTCGGGGGCGCCGGGCGAATCTTTTTTGGCACGAAAGAGCCGCGGGCCCCCCTTGCCAGCGACTCGTCTCTCTTCTCGCCGCTTCGTCGTCCTCATCGCCTCGTTTCCCGCGGCGAATCAATGCCAAAGTTGCCGCGCGCTGCCGCGCCGGCCAGCCTCCTCCATTGATGCCTCACGGGCGGCGCAGTGAAGACCGGACGACGCGCGTCCCCTCGCCCGCCACGCGTACACGCGGCGGCCACACGTACGCGCGGCGCCTCCGCCTATATAAGCCGACCCCCAGCGCGCCGGTGACACGCACAGAGTCTCCACCGCCGACGCGCCATTTCTCCCCCTTTCCTCCCTCTCCTCTCGCCGTCTCCAGTTCAAAGCATGGCCGAGCGCTTCCCAGGCGACGGCGCGGCGGCGAACGGCTTCGGCCGCCGCCACCTTCACGAGGACGAAGCTCGCTCCTCTTCGAGGCCGAGTACCCGGTCCCGCCTGACATGCGGGTGCCAGGGGTGTGGACAATCAGCGCCAACGGGGTCCTGGTGCCACCACCGCCCCCCGGGGCGGGGCGGCGTGCGGAGATCGCGCGTATCCGCGCCTCCCTGCCGCGAGCGGTGAGGTAGGGTCCACGGTACGTCCCCGACAGCCCGCTCTAGGAGCCATACTTCCGCCGCCGCCACGCCGAGCAGCTCGAGGCCACCAACGGCGTCGTGCCCTCCGGAAGGTTCAACTCCAAAGGGCGGCGCCGATGGTGGGGCGTGCCCGGCCGCACGCTGGAGGCCGTCCTCGAGTACATCGAGGGCGGCAACACGCCGAGGCTGGAGTACCCCGCTCCCCCGTCCTTCTCTCGCCGACGTGGGAGCTCGTGGACGCCGAGGCGCATGGACCCCGGGGCGTCCTCCTCCTTGTCCGGCCGCTCGTCCGGCTCTCCCTGCCTCCGCCCCGTCAAGCCGGAGCCCCAGGACACGCCGGTCAGCCGGCGCACCCGCAGCTCCGGCGTCCGCATCGGTGACTCCACCCCCGCCTCTGGCCGCCTCATCCTCGTCGGGCCCAAGCCGGAGCCCGGCCTCCCCGCGGAGTACAAGGAGATAGCCCGGCGCGGCTTCTCCGACGAGGACGCCCTACAGTGGGCGCGGGACGACTACCTCCGCGACGAGATGGTCCAGCAGCGCCGGGCCCTGGAGGAGATAGCCGCCCGCAAACGTGGGCGCGAGGACGAGCACGACGTCGTGATCCTCGACAGCGACGACGATGAGGACGCCCCCGGACCGTCCAACCAGCCGCGCCAACCGGGGGAGGGTTGCAGCAGGGACGGCGGACGCGGAGGTGGCGACGACGACGACGGCGACTACACGCGGTTCTACAGCCTCCTCGGCATGTAGAACTGCAAGGGCGGCGGGCGGCGAGGAGCGACGAGGGAGACGGCGAGGAGCATCCTAGTAGCGTTTTTTTTCCTTTTTTGTAAAATATTTAAATATATACGAACTCACCGAAGTTTGGTTGAATTTGTGCCGTGTTTGTGCCGGAATTTAAATTTTCAAAAAAAACATGGGCGCCGCGACTGGGGGACATCACGCCCCCAGCACGCGGTTTAGCGCCGGTGCGCCCTCAGGGGGCGATTTTTAGCGCCTCCTGGGGGGCCAACGGCTGAAGATGCTCTAAGACCTGAGGTCCCAACCAGGACGCCTGCCGGGTATGGGGCACCCACCAGTCCGGCGCACTCCTCAACCAGGACGCCTGCCGGGTATGAGGTCGCCACAGCCACCTGCCATCAATTTATCTTCAGTGTTGTACTGCTGCATCTACCTTGCCCAGTCTAGCTGCGTCGACTGCCACTGTCTAACTCCCTTTCTTGTTTCCTTCCGTTCTATTCCTATCAGTTAAATTTACTGGCGCGACCTCCTCTTCTTTCCGACGGAATCCATGGCCATGCACGACCTATGCCCGAGCCCAAGCCCAGGCCCCACCAAGACCGCCGACGGCCAATATTCTTCAAGATGACACCCCAAAGGGGGGAGTGACAAGTACAACTTTGTTGCCCGACTTGACATCGACCCTCAGGCTTTAACCCGAAGAGCATGAGGCATGAGCCACGGGTGGGAGTAAATATTTGTTGCAAAAGATAGGGCCAACGTGACGTGTTTGCATTATTCAGTCTCCGTATTGGGGGGGGGGGGGGGGGGGGGGGGGGGGGGGGTGATCCAACGGTTCTCTACAGACCGAAAACATGCACCGAACGGTTTGAAAGCTTACTCTGATGCTTGCCTTTGACTCTGAGGTGATACTCCACATGAGGACAACTTTATCGCCCGGCCTAACATTGTCTTAGGCTTTCACTCGAAGAGCATGAGCCCAGGGGGGACTAGGTATTTGTTGCGAAAGATAGGGCCCATGTGATGTGTTTACACTGTTCACTCTCTATACTGGGAAATAAAAATCAGCAGTGTTTTGTACTACCATAAAAGGTAGCACGGACTGCAAACATGCACCGAACGTTTGGAAGCTTGCTCTGATGCTTGCCTTTGACTTTGGGGATTCCTTTCTACGGAATCTTCTGATCCTGAGAGCAACTCCAACACGCCGATCCAAATGGACGACGATTTTGTTTGCTTTTTGTCCGTTTGGATCGGCCGCCTGCTCGGCATCCGCCCTGTTTATCATTTGGGTTGGCAGTGCGCCCAACGCGCTCATTCATATTTGCCGGCATGGCCGGCTGGCCATCCTTTTTCAACAAATATGCACACATTTTGCATTATTTCACAAGCAAACATATAAAAAATAGCATAGTTTCACAACCAAATAAAGCATCGTTTGACAACCAAATAAATTAAGCATAGTTTACAAGTTGAATAAAAATTAAATTGTCTCAAATACATGTGAAAAAAAGGCACATCTATTGGTTGCCAACATGAGCCCACATATGCTCAACCAAATCATTTTACAACTGCATGTGAGTTTTCCAATCACGCATTTCATGATGAAATTGGGTGAACTGTTCAAACGTTGCCGCCCCTCCATGCTGAGGCACAACATTCTCACCCTGAAACTAAAACCCTTGATCGTAGATACGTTCCGGGCGCTCATCTTCTACGATCATATTGTGCATGATCACACAGCAGTCATCATCTCCCACAGCTTCTTGGTGCTCCAAGTCCTAGCAGGATACCGAACGATGCCCCATCTAGATTGCAAAATACCAAAGGCACGCTCGACGTCCTTCCTAGCAATCTCTTGCTCTTGGGCAAATCTTTTTCTCTTCTCTCCGACAGGGTTGGGGATTGTCTTCACAATAGTGATCCACTGAGGGTAGATACCGCCATCTAGGTAGTATCCTTTGTCGTAGTTGTGGCCGTTGATCGTAGCATTCACCGGCGGGCTGTTGCCTTCGGCAAGCCTTGCAAACATCGGCGAGCGTTGAAACATGTTGATATCGTTGTGTGATCCGGCAATGCCGAAAAGAGAGTGCCAGATCCAGAGATCTTTGAGGCCACGGCCTCAAGTATGACAGTGCAAGCCCTGACATGGCCCTTATACTGCCCTTGCCAAGCAGAAGGGCAGTTCTTCCACTCCCAGTGCATGCAGTCTATACTACCAAGCATCCCTCGGAAGCCCCTGCTGTCATTCATCGCCAACAAGCGGACTGTATCTTGAGGAGTCGGCTTTCTCAAGTACCCAGGGCCAAACACAGCAACGACAGCCTTGCAGAACTTGTACATGGAGTCTAGGCATGTAGACTCGCTCATACGGACGTACTCATCAATGGGATCACCGGGCACTCCGTATGCAAGCATCCGGATGGCTGCAGTGCATTTCTGATAAGAAGAGAAGCCAATCTTTCCAAGGGCATCCTCTTTGCACTCCAAATAGTTATCGTATCCAACCACCCCCTCTCTAATACGGTTGAAAATATGCCTACTCATATGGAAACGCCGCCGGAATTTCTGATGGTTGAACAGCGGGTTGGTTGTGTCAAAGTAGTCCTTCCAAAGAAGGAAGTGGACGCTCTCTCGGTTGTGATTCAACGCCAGAAGGTGCCCCAGGATCGAGCCACGGAACAACGGCCGCTGGCTATTAAGGTGTTGATGGACCAACAAGGCAACCAAGATCTCCTTATCATCATTGGACGAGGAATCGTGAGAGTTGCAAAGGAAATTGTGGAAAAAGAACTCGTCTGCGAAGTCCATTTTGTACCTTGGCAAACTGTCGAACAACTTGCGGGCGTCGACGAAGGAGCTGGTCGCCGAAGAGACGCGCGCCTCCCTTGGACCAGCTGGCTGGCCTGTAGGAGTCTAACGAGCGTGCCGGCGTTCGACGAGCGTGTCGGCGTCAGGACGAATGAGTTAGCCGGGGCGGCTAGGCGGCTTCCTGCTCACGGCGGCATCGAGAGGTGGGGTGGGAAGCTTCGGTGGTGGCGGCGACATGGGAGGTGGCGGCGTTGGGGGGAGGTGTGTCGGCACTGGCTGCTGGCAGAGGCACCGAAAATGGATGGCAGCGGCGACGCGGCGGAGGCGGGCGAGGGTTTGATGTCGATATAGGGTGAGAGAGGATGGTCAATGTGCCACCGACTAGCGGGCCAGGGGAAGGAGTAGGCGGGCGCGCGCGCGTCCGTTTCGTGTCCGGGCCGACGCAAATGAGGCTCAAAATTGGGGCGAAAATGGATCGGCAGGCGGACGCAAAGCAGACTCGCGTCCATTTGGGTCGGCATGTTGGGTCGACTTTTCTGTCCACGCCGACTCAAACGAACGCGCGCGGACAAAATGGGTCGGCGCATTGGAGTTGCTATGATCTTCCAGCAACCTTATGCGCTCTCTATCATACGCACTGCTTGGAATACCACAACAGGTCTAATTAGTTTTCATGTGTATCGATTGATCATTGATCCCTTTCGGAAGGTAGGCTTGTGCACGAGTTGCGGCGAGGCCGGAGGTGACTGTTGAGCAAGTTGAACGAATGGCACTCTGCACATGATTTCTTTCGCCACAGGTCGGTTGATCTTCATGCAGACGTATACGTACGGCTTGAGCATCTAGGGAAGGGAACCACCGCATCTTGCACGCTTGCAGGAAGGAGAGAACTTGACCAGCTTCATTCAGTTACTGCGTGCCCCATGTCCTCCTGTTGCGATCTTTGAATCTATCCCGCATTCCACCTCCGCCTCACATAAAATCTCTGGCTACCATCCCAACCTGTGGGCGCAAGTAGATACTATCTTATCATATGCTCTGGCTCCTTCACATGTGCCTCCCTCAGATCGTACCATTTCGTACGTCGAGTCATTGACCCGCCATATATGCTTATCATTAACAAAGCGCGCTCCCAGAATTTTCTAATCCGGCAGCGGCGGCATCGCCGTCGTCTTCCCGGCCGGACCCGGACGGGCTTCCGTTCTCACCATTCGTACACCGCATGACAACAACGGCTCGCCTTGGCCTGCGCCGCTGCAGCTGCGCCATAGCCTGTAGCTAGCTGCCGGCGACAGAGACGGCAACGGAAAAGGAGCAGATAGCTAGGAGAGCAAGGACGTAACTTAATCCCGGTACATGCGATACATTCGATCTCATCGTACCATATCTTCTTCCCGCCGCCAATATCTTCAGCGTTTTGGACGATGCAATGAATGCACAGTCCAGCATGCCGTGCACCAGCCGGGACTATTGACTCGCCCGGACAAGGCGTGCTGAATAGTGAGTGTGACAACAGGAGTGCTTTCGCGGCAAGAATCCGGGACCTTGATGTTGCAAAATTCCTACGACCTTGATGTTCACGTTGGTGCCATACGATTGGCGTAGAGAGGTAGGACAAGGCAACGATTTAGATGTCCCTTGAAGAGATTAGTGGCCGTCAATTCATGTGGCATGTTAATCATCAGTGGAGACGAGTGTTTGGATTGGAGTGCGTTAGCGTATACAATGGTCGATTAAAAATTAATCAAGAGAGCTTCACCCACAGGTTATAACCGGCACAAAAGAAGTTTAAAAAACTGTGTGCTGACAATAGAACATAAGTAAGCTATCTGTCCATCCTTGTGGTAAGTGCAGGAATTTTTATTTCAGCATCCTAAGAGCTAGTAAAATATGGTTTGACATACATGATGCCAACTTGTGCACAACAAATTATTGAACGAGTTCTTCCCATTAGCGTTAAGCAACCGTAAAATTGTTGTAACACCAGGCTGCTACCAAAATTGAAACGCTCATAAAAAGATCATTGTTCTTTTCACCATATTATTCCCTTCTTCCCAACTCACAGTTAGCTAGCGTTTCTCCATTGGCTTTAATTTCCTATGTACCGACGTTGAAAATCCACTTGACAGTATTCTACCAGTGGACTGGTGAATAAACTAGGTTTCTCATTATTGGTTTAGTTCACATGCATACTTAATGACAGCAAGCACCCACCGTCAATATACCGTGTCTAATTTGTAAAATATGTTCCCAGTACAATTCTACTCACATCCGGTCAGCAACGCAAAGGGGACCAGACAGCTGAACCATGCAGGATCTCATGAATATACCAATTAAGAACTCAATAGATTATTCAGGCCAGATCTTTTTGTCGAACCCTATTGGAAGTTGTATTGCCCAGCCTCTAATATATAGACACATCAGCAACGGAGGTGATGAGCTGGATTGCTCAAGAATGGCCAAACCTTATGTCAGCCAGTAAACCATTGACAAATCAGCAGTACCATATGACACGTCACCTCACTTAAAACAAGCTAGATTTATTCCTTGAAGGAAGCCTAGGACTTGTTTACATTGTCTTATTTATTAGAAAAAAGACGTACAACTATATAGGACGTGTTTGGTAGCCTGCATGAGGCCCGGCCTGGCTCGCACGGGACGAAAACGGGCTGATTGGTTGTCTGCTTTCACTGTTCGGCCCGCATGGCACGAACCTTAAAGCACTCCTGGGCCTGGCTCCCTGGGAACGCAAGAATCGGCAGTTTCTCCAGGGCCAGGCCCGAGCGGTGCACGTGGGCGGCGGCGGCTACACGCGCGCGGCCACGCTTGAGAAGCCGCGTTGCTTCCCGAAGCGCCGGCAGTTATTAGCCTCACTGCCCCTCACCGCTCCCTCTCCCCACTCTCCTCCACTCTCCCAACTCTCACCGGCGGCGGCGGATCGGAGCAGAGCAAGAAGACCACCGGACTCCATCACCGACGAGCGGATCATCACTTGGCCGGCGGCAATGGCGGTAAGCACTTCTCTCTGTTCGACATGCAGAACTTTTTCCCGTTCAATCCGGCGATAGATTCGATCCACGACGGAGGGGAATGGGAAACAGAGGTAGATAAGCATGTAGAGGTAGTTCATACGAGTTCATAGTACTTCAAAGTAGTTCATGCAAGATCGGAATAAAGGTAGATGCGGATGCAGAAGGGGGATTGGGGGATAGGGGATACACAACGGACACCGGCTCACCGCGGCGTGCGGAGCGGCGGGTCGAGCCGCTGGCCTTCATCTTCTTCTTCATCGCCGTGCGGGCCGGCGGGTCGTCGTCGTCGTCCTCGGCGGAGTCGAGGTCGATCTGCCAGGTACGACGGCCTGGCTCCGGCGCCTGATGAGGACATAGACCTGGGGTAGGGTAATAGGCCTGACCTATACGTCCTACCTAAGGTCCTTGTCCTAGAAGCAAAGAGGTTCAAGAGTAAATAGAGGGGACCCAACAAAGGTGTCGAGTGCAATCCACTCGACCTACCATTCACTCGGAGACCCCCCCCCCTCATTTAGGTCACTCGACCACTAAACCACTCGACGTGCAGAAGACCTAAAGCCACTCTGCGCAGCAACGGTCGGGCATTTACCCTCAGACTTAATAGTCATTTATAGCACTTTACTACGGACGTTGCCTGTAACGCTCCTTCTTTATGAACATTGAACCCTGTGTAACGGAGGGGAGCTGGGGTCCTGGCGCACTCTATATAATCCACCCCCCTCCTCTGGGACAAGGGTTCGCACCCCCTGTAACACACACGCATATAATCCAGTCGACCGCCTCCGGGCTCCGAGACGTAGGGCTGTTACTTCCTCCGAGAAGGGCCTGAACTCGTAAAACTCGTGCGTACAACTTCTCCATAGCTAGGATCTTGCCTCTACATCCCTACCCCCCATTCTACTGTCAGACTTAGAACCACGACAGTTGGCGCCCACCGTGGGGCAGGTGTCTTAGCGACTTGTTGGAGAAGTTGCAATTTTTCCGATCCCCATCAGCATGGTTTCAGGCGGAGGATTGGCCGAGGGCCGCGAGATCCATCTCGGCGCGCTCGTGTTCGTCGCCGACGACTCCGCTTGGCTCCAAGAAGCTCCACTCGACGTCGAGGCGCTCCCCGTCCGCGGGGCAACGCACTTTCGCGCGTGCGTCCGCGGCGTCCTCCTGCGGCAACCGTCGACCCAGTATCGGTCGGCTCCTGTGGCGTCTTCACTCCCTGCTGCCCGCCGGCACAAGCGTTCCGGTCGGTCGAGGCTCCAGCGGTGGGTGAGGCACGCGGTGGCTCGCCAGTCGGCCACCCCCCAAGTCGCGGCAATCGAGCCCGACGAAACTCTCTACGGCCTGTTCGACCTGTCGACTAGCTCCGTTGAGACTGCATCCGAGTGCGACAGCAGTGACCCCGCGGCGGAAGTCCTGATGGTCAACGGACCGCGTAGTCCTCCTGGCTTCCCCCGTGACGACGGTGGCGATGGCGGAGGCGATCCGTCGCGTGTCCACGAGGAGTACCGCCCCGAGCCCCTCTCTTCGCAGCAGAGGGAAGAGCTTCGCCGCCGTAACATGGATGCACTTCACACTCCTATCGTTGGAGAAACCCCCGAGGCCCGGGCCTTGGAGGAGGTGCGCCTAGCCAACTTGGCTGAGCGCACTCGACTGGAGAACCTCCAGCACGCACTCGACGAGCGTGCTCGGCAGCGAGTTCCTGAGTCCAGTCGACGGCAACTTTTTCCGCCTCCAACCCAGGTATATCGAACTCCGATCCAGAATCTCACAGCTGCTGCCCGAATAGCAGAGTCGATTCAGCCTTCCCAGTCGGAGGCTGGTAGGGGTTTGATGCAGATCCGGGCTTTGCTCCGGGCGGCGGGGGAGCAGAACACAGCAGTGTCACAGTCTCGGAATAGGATTCATAGTAGATCTGTAATGGCAGACACAGTTCAGTCGGCTCACAGCCCAAGATCACCTCCAAGGCGTGAGGGACGTGGAGATCGACAGGATCAGTACAGAAACCGTGAGCAGTATGATCGTCGTCGAGTACCCACGCCTCCCCCAAGGAGTGGGTCATACGCGCCTCGGCAACACGATGACAGACGCCCTCACAGTGGTGGGCGAAGGATTCTAGTCGACCCCCGGGAGCCGGGCTTTGACGCGAGATCCATTCTCGTTCAAGGTCTGGTTGACAGGAACAGGGCACACAGAGATGGCCACGATAGAGATTACCCGACCGGCAGCAGGGTGCATGTTTCAGGTCCCGAGTGTTTCAGCAGAGCCATCAGAGCAGCAGTGATTCCTCCCAACTTCAGGTTGGCGACTGGAGTCAGCAAGTTCACTGGTGAGTCCAAGCCTGACACTTGGCTTGAGGACTACCGAGTGGCTGTGCAGATTGGTGGTGGCAATGATGAAGTGGCCATGAAGCACCTTCCTCTGATGTTAGAGGGCTCGGCCAGAGCGTGGTTGAATCAGTTAGCACCTGGCAGTGTTTATAGCTGGGAAGAGCTTGCCCGAGTGTTTGTCAGAACATTTGAAGGTACATGCAAACGGCCAGCAGGGCTAACAGAGCTACAGTCTTGTGTGCAGAAGTCGAATGAAACTTTGAGAGATTATATCCAGAGATGGATCACGTTGCACCACACGGTGGAGAATGTGTCTGATCACCAAGCAGTTTGTGCCTTCAAGGAAGGCGTCAAGTATCGAGAATTGAATCTGAAGTTCGGTCGGACCGGAGATATGTCTCTGAGTCGAATGATGGAAATTGCCACCAAGTATGCTAATGGTGAAGAGGAGGATCGGCTCCGGAGTGGCAAGCACAAAACAGTCGCCCACGAAACCGGGGGAGGGAACTCCAGTCGGAAGCAGAAGCGCAAAGCCGAGCCAGCTGCTCCCGGAGAAGCCTTAGCCGTGACTCAAGGAAAGTTCAAGGGGAAGCCCAAAGGGCCATGGAACCCCAAGAAAGTAAAAGATCAAGATGGAAATGATGTGTTGGATTTACCATGCCACATTCACACCAAAAAAGATGAGGAGGGTAATCTCATTTACCCGAAACATACCACTCGACAATGTCGGCTCCTAATCCAGCAGTTCCGAGAGAAACAGCCCAAAGAAAAGGAAAAAGAATCGGACAAAGTTGAGGATAAGGAAGAGGACGATGATGGTTACCCCCACGTCAATTCCACTCTGATGATTTTTGCTGATGTTGAGAGCAAGAGTCGACTGAAAGTCATCAACAGAGAAGTGAACATGGTCGCTCCGGCGACGCCCAGTTATTTGAAGTGGTCTCAGACTGCCATTACATTCGACCAGTCTGATCACCCGACACACATAGCCACCCCTGGGAGGCAAGCGTTGGTGGTCGACCCAGTCGTCGAAGGCACTCGGTTGACTAAGGTTCTGATGGATGGTGGCAGTGGCCTGAATATACTGTATGCGGAGACCTTGAAAGGAATGGGCATTCCGATGTCCAGACTCAGTGAAAGCAATATGAGTTTCCATGGAGTTATTCCTGGCAAGAAGGCTGAGTCACTCGGCCAGATCGCCCTCGATGTGGTTTTCGGTGATTCCAAGAATTACCGCAAAGAAAAGTTGACGTTTGAAGTCGTCGATTTCCAGAGTGCTTATCATGCTATTCTGGGCAGGCCGGCTTATGCACGTTTCATGGCTCGACCATGTTACGTTTACCTCAAATTGAAGATGCCTGGTCCTAAAGGAGTGATCACTATCACTGGCAATCGGAAGAAGGCAGAAGAGTGCTTCCAGAAGGGCTCAAAGATCGCCGATGCGCAAATGGCAGTAGTGGAATTGCAGGAGTATCAAAAAAATGCAGATCCGAGTGATTTGTTGCGAGCTAAGAAGCCTGCCACGGATTCAGCATTTCAGTCGTCTGGTGAAACGAAGCCGATTCATATTCACCCGACCGATCCCAATGCTGCTCCGACTCACATTTCGACAACACTCGACTCCAAATAGGAAGAAGCGCTCATCCAGTTCCTCCGTGAGAACTGGGACATCTTTGCATGGAAACCTTCTGACATGCCGGGTGTTCCCAGGGGGCTGGCTGAGCACCGTTTGCGAGTCGACCCAAAAGTGAAACCAGTCAAAGAACATCTTCGACGGTCCGCCGTACAGAAGAGAAAAGCAATCGGTGAAGAAGTGGCTCGGCTCCTAGCAGCTGAGTTTATCCGAGAGATTTACCACTCCGAGTGGCTAGCCAATGTTGTCATGGTCCCCAAGAAGGACGACTCACTTCGCATGTGCATTGACTTCAAGCATATCAATCGGGCCTGCCCGAAAGATCACTTTCCTCTCCCCCGCATCGATCAAATAGTCGACTCGACTGCAGGGTGTGAGCGCTTGTCCTTTTTGGACGCCTATTCCGGGTATCATCAGATCCGACTGTATGGACCCGATGAGATAAAAACAGCTTTCATCACTCCATTTGGGTGCTTCTGTTATGTCACCATGCCATTCGGCCTGAAGAATGCTGGAGCCACATTCATGAGGATGATTCAGAAGTGTTTACTCACTCAAATCAGTCGGAATGTGGAAGCATACATGGATGACATTGTGGTCAAGTCACGTAAAGGTTCCGACCTGTTGGCTGACCTTGCTGAAACTTTTGCCAACCTCAGAAGGTATGATATCAAGCTTAATCCATCAAAGTGCACATTCGGAGTTCCGGGCGGAAAATTACTCGGCTTCCTCGTTTCCGAACGGGGGATCGACGCTAACCCAGAGAAAGTTGGTGCCATTCTCCGAATGAAACGCCCTGTGCGTGTGCACGATGTCCAGAAGCTTACAGGTTGTTTGGCCGCCTTAAGTCGATTCATTTCTCGCCTCGGTGAAAAGGCATTGCCTCTTTACCGACTGATGAAGAAGTCTGATAAGTTCGAGTGGACTCCTGAAGCTGATGCAGCATTTGCAGAGCTCAAAGCCCTGCTTTCCACCCAGCCGGTGCTTGCTGCCCCAATCAGCAAAGAGCCTTTACTGCTTTACATTGCAGCCACTGGACAAGTCGTCAGTACAGTACTTACGGTCGAGCGGGAAGAAGAAGGAAAAGCCTGTAAAGTTCAGCGCCCAGTATATTATGTTTCTGAAGTTTTGACTCCATCAAAGCAAAGATATCCACATTATCAGAAGCTTGTTTATGGGATTTATATGACCACGAAGAAGGTTGCACATTATTTCTCTGACCACTCCATTACAGTCGTCAGCGACGCTCCATTATCAGAGATTCTGAACAACAGAGATGCAACTGGTCGAGTGGCAAAGTGGGCGATTGAACTCCTTCCCTTGGATATTAAGTTTGAGGCAAAGAAAGCTATCAAGTCCCAAGCAATAGCAGATTTCCTCGCCGAGTGGATCGAACAGCAACTGCCGACTCAAGTCCACTCGGAGCACTGGACCATGTTCTTTGATGGTTCCAAGATGCTGAATGGTTCCGGTGCTGGGGTGGTACTGGTATCCCCCCGAGGAGACAAGCTCAGATATGTTCTCCAGATTCACTTTGATTCCTCCAATAACGAAGCGGAATATGAAGCACTCTTATATGGGTTACGTATGGCCATCTCACTCGGCGTCCGTCGCCTCATGGTCTACGGCGACTCAGATTTGGTAGTCAATCAAGTGATGAAGGAGTGGGACGTCAGAAGCCCAGCTATGACTGGTTACTGCAATGCGGTGAGGAAGTTGGAAAAGAAGTTTGAGGGGTTAGAGCTCCATCATATACCCCGACTGAAAAATCAAGCAGCCGATGATTTGGCAAAGATAGGTTCCAAGAGGGAAGCCATTCCCAGCAACGTGTTTTTGGAACACATTCATACACCTTCAGTTCAAGAAGATCCTTTCACTGAAGAGCCCCCGCAGCCTAAGAGTGCCACAGATCCGACTGAAGTCGAAGTCCCAGCCGTGGTCGACCTGATCATGGAGGTTTTGGTCATCACTCCCGACTGGACAGTGCCATACATTGCGTATATCCTTAGGAAGGAACTCCCAGAGGATGAAGAAGAGGCTCGACAGATCGTCCGTCGATCCAAAGCCTTTACTGTGATAAGAGGACAACTGTTCAGGGAAAGCGTAACCGGAGTCAGCCAGAAATGCATAACACCAGAAGAAGGTCGAGTGATCCTCAACGACATCCACTCGGGGACCTGTGGTCACCATGCGTCCTCTCGGACCATTGTGGCCAAAGCATACCGAGCTGGATTTTATTGGCCACGAGCAAATGAAATGGCGAAAGATATAGTCGACAAATGTGAAGGCTGCCAGTTTTACTCCAATATGTCCCACAAGCCTGCGTCAGCCCTGAAGACTATTCCACTCGTCTGGCCCTTTGCTGTTTGGGGATTGGATATGGTTGGACCCCTGAGGACTGGTAGGAGCGGCTTCACTCATGTGCTTGTAGCAGTCGACAAGTTTACCAAATGGATTGAAGCCAAGCCTATCAAGAATCTTGAAGCCAGTACTGCCGTCAGCTTCATCAGAGAATTGACATTCAGATATGGAGTTCCGCACAGCATCATCACTGACAACGGGTCGAACTTCGATTCTGATGAGTTCAGAGCCTTCTGTGCTTCCCAAGGCACACGAGTCGACTATGCTTCAGTCGCCCACCCCCAGTCGAATGGACAAGCAGAAAGAGCAAATGGCTTGATTCTCAAAGGACTGAAACCCCGACTGATGCGTGATCTCAAGCACGCAGCAGGCGCCTGGGTCGATGAACTTCCATCAGTTCTTTGGGGATTGAGGACAACTCCCAATCGGTCGACTGGCCGAACTCCATTCTTCTTGGTTTATGGAGCTGAAGCTGTTCTACCGAGTGACTTGCTTCACAATGCACCCCGAGTCGAGCTCTTCTCTGAAGATGAAGCAGAACAGGCCCGGCAGGACGCAGTCGATCTCCTAGAGGAGGAAAGAGAGATGGCCTTAATCCGGTCGACCATTTATCAGCAAGACTTGCGTCGATTCCATGCCAGAAACGTGAGGGGCCGAGCCTTTCAAGAGGGAGACTTGGTTCTTCGAGTGGATCAGCAGAAACCACACAAGCTCGCCCCTGCTTGGGAAGGTCCCTTCATTGTCACCAGAGTTCTCCACAATGGAGCATACCATCTTTACAATGTCGAGCATCAGAAAGACGAGCCACGGGCTTGGAACGCGGAGCTGCTCCGCCCCTTTTATACTTAAGTACTCATTCGGATGAGATGTAATAAGAAATACCTTTGTAGTTTGTTTATTAAAGTCAAGAGCTTTACAGTCTTCCTAAATGGTTGTTGTTGCTTTTGTTTGCGTCTGAAATCCCCCAGTGGGTGACTTTGCCGCGAATCCGTTTCGCCTAAAGTTTGAAAAATCCTACCGAGTGGTGAGCAAGCCTCTCACTCGGGGGCTTAGCCGCGAATCCGTTTCGCCTAAGTTTGAAAAATCCTATCGAGTGATGAGCAAGCCTCTCACTCGGGGGCTTAGCTGCAGTCCAGTACTCGCCTAAGTTTGAAAAATCCTACCGAGTGGTGAGCAACCCTCTCACTCGGGGGCTTAGCTGCAGTCCAGTACTCGCCTAAGTTTGAAAAATCCTACCGAGTGATGAGCAAGCCTCTCACTCGGGGGCTTAGCTGCAGTCCAGTACTCACCTAAGTTTGAAAAATCCTACCGAGTGGTGAGCAACCCTCTCACTCGGGGGCTTAGCTGCAGTCCAGTACTCGCCTAAGTTTGAAAAATCCTACCGAGTGGTGAGCAACCCTCGCACTCGGGGGCTTAGCTGCAGTCCAATACTCGCCTAAGTTTGAAAAATCCTACCGAGTGGTGAGCAACCCTCCCACTCGGGGGCTTAGCTGCAGTCCAGTACTCGCCTAAGTTTGAAAAATCCTACCGAGTGGTGAGCAACCCTCCCACTCGGGGGCTTAGCTGCAGTCCAGTACTCGCCTACGTTTAAAAAATCCTACCGAGTGGTGAGCAACCCTCCCACTCGGGGGCTTAGCTGCGTCACAAGTACAACGTACGCTCCATCCCAATCCGCAAGGACGACGAGGTGCAGGTCGACTGAAACCTTCTCCTTCGGAGCTGCACCACAAGTACAACATGCGCTCCATCCCTATCCGCAAGGACGACGAGGTACAGGTCGACTGAAACCTTCTCCTTCGAAGCTGCGCCATAAGTACAGCATGCGCTCCATCCCTATCCGCAAGGACGACAAGGTACAGGTCGACTGAAACCTTCTCCTTCGGAGCTGCGCCACAAGTACAGCGTGCGCTCCATCTCTATCCGCAAGGACGGCGAGGTGCAGGTCCACTGCAACCTTCTCCTTCGGAGCTGCGCCACAAGTACAACGTGTGCTCCATCCCTATCCGCAAGGACGGCGAGGTACAGGTTGACTGGAACCTTCTCCTTCGGAGCTGCGCCGCAAGTACAGCGTGCGCTCCATCTCTATCCGCAAGGACGGCGAGGTGCAGGTGGGCTGCAACCTTCTCCTTCGGAGCTGCGCCACAAATACAACATGCGCTCCATCCCTATCCGCAAGGACGACGAGGTGCAGGTCGACTGAAACCTTCTCCTTCGGAGCTGCGCCACAAGTACAACGTGTGCTCCCTCCCTATCCGCAAGGACGACGAGGTGCAGGTCGACTGCAACCTTCTCCTTCGGAGCTGCGCCACAAGTACAACGTGTGCTCCCTCCCTATCCGCAAGGACGGCGAGGTGCAGGTCGACTGCAACCTTCTCCTCAGAGCTGCGCCATAAGTACAATAGGTGCATCTCAAGTACAAAGATTATTCCAATTGAAAAGCGAATTCCACTCGAAGGCAAACACAAGCATATTCAGAGATACACCAAGTTCAGATAAATCCTAAAGTTCCGGATGACGGATCAAAAGTATTCGAGCATCAAGCCCAAAGAAGTTTAACGATTACACAATCACTCGGCATTCCGAGGCAAATAAAGGTGGAGCATAATGTTTCTCGGTCACGCGTCAGGAGATGGACTGACTGGGTCGCAGAAACTGTCAAGGTCTATGCTGTCTGCAATGCGAGTGGCGGCGTCAAGGAAAGTGTCCATGAAGGATTGGAAGGTGTGCCTCTTTGTGTTAGCAACCTTGAGCTCCGCCAGCTTGTCTTCTTTGATGTCTTTGCTGTGCACTCGGACCAAGGACAACGCGACATCAGCGCCACAGTGAGCAGATGACTTCTTCCACTCTTGCACTCGGTCAGATATTTGATTCAGTCGAGCCATCAGAGACTCGAGGTCTTGAGACAGTTCTGCCTGAGGCCAGAGTTCAGTATCAACCCGGGTCATCGCTGCCTTCAGGCGGGCAAGATAAGCAACCGCGCTGTCCATGCGAGATTCCAACCGCAGCACATTCATCGCAACATCATCCTTGACTCGACAATTTATGGGATCGAGACCCGTCTCGACCCGCCCGGTTTCCGCTTCAAAGTCTTGGCAAAGCTCTGCACAGTTGAGTAAATGGTGAGTCGACAATATAATCAAGCTTGACAGTCGACCGTAATAAGTCAGTCAATCATCAGTACCTTCAAGTTTTAGGACCAGCTTTGCAGCAAGCTGGCCCAGATAAGACTCCAACTCGCCCTTCTTGGCCTTGAGGCTCCCGAGCTCATCAGTCAGCTTGTTCTTGTCTTTCTTCAGTCGCTCGACCTCCCGATTGGCGTCAGAGACAGCAGTCTTCAGTTTGGAGTTCTCCTCTTCTAACTTGCCGACTCAAGCAAGCTTCTTGTTAGCAAGCGTCGTTTCTCTCGCGCTTCCTTCTGTGCAGCAGCAAGATCCAGATCCTTCTTCTCCAAAGCCTGCTTCATTTTCTCTAAAGAAATAACATTCTTCAGACGGGCTTGGAGTTGACGGTTTTCACTACATACATCTGCTCAAGTGGAGTCACTCGGTTCTAAAAATGGAAAGGAAAAGTGCCAGCAGTGAGAAAGACAGTTGACGATTGGTTACCTCCCATGGCAGCTACTTCATCACGAGCAGTCTTGAGATTCTTCTTAGCCAATTCCAGATCAAGGTTGAGGCTGATTTTCTGCTTGTTCATTGTGGAAAGCTGAGCCCCAAGATCACAAGATTTCTGCAGTATAAGCCATATCAGTTGACCGAGATAAAAAGACATCACAGTGATAGCTACTCTAAGACTACTGCCGAATCAAACATTCAACGGCAGTCTCGGGGACTACACCCAGTGGGTGCACTTAGCGTGCCCCCACTGGTTTGAATAAACACTCGACATGGTCTGCCTAGCGCGAGAGTAAAAAAAGCAGTTCTCAGACCATAGTCGACTGCCCGCAGTCAACCACGGTCCCGGGGACTACACCTAGTGGGTGCACTTAGCGTGCCCCCACTGGTTCTGGTGTCATTCGACCTGGCCAGTCCAGACCGAGTGACAAAATTCAGATTCTCAGACCACAGTCGACTGCTCATAGTGAACTATGGTCTCGGGGACTACACCCAGTGGGTGCACTAAGAGTGCCCCCACTAGTTCAAAGATTCAATTCAAGACGACTCAAATTGACTCGTGCAACTTCAAAACAGTCACACCCCAGTGGGTGATCGGATGAGAAATATGATCAATCAGAAATCAACTAACCTGGACATTGGTCTGCAGAGCAGCTCTGGCGTTGAAGGCCACCTGACTGGCCTAATGCACCACTTTCATTTGCCCCATCAGAAGGTTCAACTGAAGGAGAGCTTCCTTGGCGGCAGTCGGTGGGTCGTCCGGAGTTTGATACGCAGTGAAAAGCGATGATGGCAGAGCAGTCGGAGCAACCGCTGGGTCTGATGCGTGGAGTTGTATTGGTGCAGCAGAAGTCTGAGCAGCTGATCCTGATGGGCAATCAGTCGACAGCGGGATAGCGAAAGTGACGTTGGTACGTGTCGGATCTGTCAATCGCTCGACTGCCGTCCCAGGCATCTTAGTCGACTGAGGAACCTGGGCCTCAGGCGCTTTCCCGCTCAGTTCCTTGTCCCTCCTCCTCCTTCCCCTCAGCGGTACTTCTTCTTCATCGTCCGGGAGCACAACAACGTCCCGTGGTGCAGCAACAAACAGAGAAAGTCAAAGAGATAGCTGACAAACAATCCAGTCGTCCAAATAAATTTGAGTCGGGCAGACTTACTAGCTTTGGAGGTAGCTGCATCGTCGGTTTCCTCATCGTCTGGGGTCTTGTCGATATCCATATCAATCGCAGCCGAGGCCGGGCTGTAAAGGTTCATCATCCACTCGGTCAGTACAAGAGAATCGGCCAGAACAAGAAAATACGGGGAGAACATTTACCCAGAAGCAACAGGAACGTCCATCTTGATTCTAGGCAAGGTCTTCCGAGCCTTCGAAGGATTGATCTTGGGCTGCTTAGTGACCTTCTCAGCCAATTCTGGAGTCGAAGACCGAGCGCGCTTTTGAGATGGAGCGCTCGAGGCCACAGCCTTGCCGTGCCTGCCCGCGGGATCATGGTGCTGCTTGGATCGACGTTCGGAACGAGGTGGTGAGTCGGCTACCTCCTCGTCGTCCGACTCATCGCTCTCATCTTCATCATCGTCGGCTGGTGACTCCCACTCGCCGCTCTCCTCCGCGCTGTCATCGCCTTCATGGTCCTGCTCCAGAGCTTGTTCGCCATTGGGCATTGAGTACATCTCTGTATAAATGTACAAAACAAGGAGCCGAGTGGAAATCAGTCGGATCAACAAACAGTCAGAAAACACATCCAAATTCAATCAGTTGTACTGGCCAAACCTTGTCTGGCTGGTTGCTGTCGCTGAAAGGGGTGACTCTCCTAGCGCCCCTGGGGTTGTCCTTGTTCCCGGTGATGCCCCTCAGCCACTGGGCCACTGTTTTGGCCGCCACCTCCTCCGGATGAACCCGAGCGGTATCACCAGCCCCGGAGTACATTCACATGGAGTGGTTGAATGCGCCGACTGAGGAACACCTCCATCAGATCCATGCCGGTGACACCTTGGTTGATCAGTTGAACTACTCTCTCGACCAGCATGCCCGTCTCCGCCTTCTCCGCGGCGGTCACTTTCAACAAAGATGGAGTTTGAACACGATCAAAAGAGAAAGGGGGAAGTCCAGTCGACTAGCCTGGGGTCACGATATCCTGGCAATAGAACCAGGTCGACTGCCAGCCCCTGACCGACTCAGGAAGAGTCATCGAAGGGAAGGAACTCCTCTTCCTCTTCTGAATACCCAGACCCCCACACATCTGGATAACATCGGTTTTCTCGTCGTTCGAGTTCGCTTTCTTCACTATTTGGGAGCGGATGGTGACAATGTGCTTGAAAAGACCCCAGTGCGGTCGACACCCCAGGAAATTCTTGCACATGGACACGAATGCGGCAAGGTATGTGATGGTGTTGGGAGTGAAATGATGGAGTTGAGACCCGAAGAAATTCAAGAAACCTCGAAAGAAGGGGTGTGGAGGAAGCGAGAAGCCGCGGTCGACATGAGTGGCGAGCAGAACACACTCACCCGGTCGGGGCTGTGGATCCGTTTCCCCCTCCGGCAGCCGCGCGGACTCATGGACGATCAGCCCTAACTCGGCCATATCGTCCAAGTCTTCCTGCCGAAGTGAGGATCGGATCCAATCTCCCTGGATCCAACCCGACGGCAGCCCCGAGCGCGATGAAGATCCCCGATTCGTCTTCTTGCTTTTCGCCGCCCCCGTCGCCTTCTTCGCGCGTTCCGGCGCCGCCGTTTTCTCCTTCCCCATGGCGGCGGAGCGGCGGCGTCGAGAGTGGAGAAGCTGAACGAGGTAAAGGAGCAAGAGGAAGAAGGAGAATGGGCACGCACAGTGCGGACGCCTCGGCCTCGCCGCTTTTAAAGGCCTACTTCCGAGTGGCTGACGCGTGGGCCCGGACGATCCTATCAAATCCCTTAACAGTCGCACACGGGATACATGGCGAAAAAGGTGGCGCGGAAATTGAAACGTCCTATTTTATCTACTCCGCTTACCACGGCGCGCTCCGCTTGTCGCGCTTCCACCAAAATTTCGAATCCCGCGAAATCCGGGATACTCTACAACCGATCACACCAAAGATTCCATGTCAAGGATAACACTCGACGGATGACGTTATAAAAACCAGTCGGCCATTTCTGAATCGATCAAGGCGACTGAAACGAAGCCGAAGTTCCAACAACTGGCATCCATTTGGAGATGACAGCAAGAGTCAAAGCAAGGTCAATTTCAACCTTCTTTTCACTCGGGCCTCAATCCATTTGGGGGCTAATGATGAGGACATAGACCTGGGGTAGGGTAATAGGCCTGACCTATACGTCCTACCTAAGGTCCTTGTCCTAGAAGCAAAGAGGTTCAAGAGTAAATAGAGGGGACCCAACAAAGGTGTCGAGTGCAATCCACTCGACCTACCATTCACTCGGAGACCCCCCCCCCTTATTTAGGTCACTCGACCACTAAACCACTCGACATGCAGAAGACCTAAAGCCACTCTGCGCAGCAACGGTCGGGCATTTACCCTTAGACTTAATAGTGATTTATAGCACTTTACTACGGACGTTACCTGTAACGCTCCTTCTTTATGAACATTGAACCCTGTGTAACAGAGGGGAGTTGGGGTCCTGGTGCCCTCTATATAAGCCACCCCACTCCTCTGGGACAAGGGTTCGCACCCCCTGTAACACACACGCATATAACCCAGTCGACCGCCTCCGGGCTCCGAGACGTAGGGCTGTTACTTCCTCCGAGAAGGGCCTGAACTCGTAAAACTCGTGCATACAACTTCTCCATAGCTAGGATCTTGCCTCTACATCCCCACCCCCCATTCTACTGTCAGACTTAAAACCACGACAACGCCCTCCCTGGCATCTGCACCGCTTCTTCCTCCTCCTTAGGCTCCCCACGATGACCGTCGGCGGCGCGATAGCCGTCTCCCAGTACACTGTTGGGGAACGTAGCAGAAATTCAAAATTTTCTACGCATCACCAAGATCAATCTATGGAGTTTACTAGAAACGAGAGGGAAGGAGTGCATCTACATACCCTTGTAGATCGCGAGCGGAAGCATTCAAGAGAACGGGGTTGATGGAGTCGTACTCGTCGTGATCCAAATCACCGATGATCCTAGCGCCGAACGGACGGCACCTCCGCGTTCAACACACGTACGGAGCAGCGACGTCTCCTCCTCCTTGATCCAGCAAGGGGGGAGAAGAGGTTGATGGAGATCCAGCAGCACGACGGCGTGGTGGTGGAAGTAGCGGGATTCCAACAGGGCTTCGCCAAGCGCTGCGGGAGGAGGGAGATGTGTCACGGGAGGGAGAGGGAGGCGCCAGGGCTTAGCCTCGGCTGCCCTCCCTTCCCCCCACTATATATAGGGCCAAGGGAGAGGGGGCGCAGCCTTGGCCCTTCCTCCAAGGAAGGGTGCGGCCAGGGAGGAGTCCATCCTCCCCAAGGCACCTAGGAGGTGCCTTCCCCCTTTAGGACTCTCCCTTTATCTTATCTCTTGGCGCATGGGCCTCTTGGGGCTGGTTCCCTTGGCCCATATAGGCCAAGGCGCACACCCCACAGCCCATGTGCCTCCCCGGGGCAGGTGGACCCCTGGACCCTTTTCGGCAATCCCGGTACAATACCGATAATGCGCGAAACTTTTCCAGCGACCAAAACAAGACTTCCCATATATAAATCATTACCTCCGGACCATTCCGGAACTCCTCGTGACGTCCGGGATCTCATCCGGGACTCCGAAAAACTTTCGGGTTACCGCATACTAATATCTCTATAACCCTAGCGTCACCGAACCTTAAGTGTGTAGACCCTACGGGTTCAGGAACCATGCAGACATGACCGAGACTTTCTCCGGCCAATAACCAACAGCGGGATCTGGATACCCATGTTGGCTCCCACATGTTCCACGATGATCTCATCGGATGAACCACGATGTCGGGGATTCAATCAATCCCGTATACAATTCCCTTTGTCTACCGGTATGGTACTTGCCCGAGATTCGATCGTTGGTATCCCGATACCTTGTTCAATCTCGTTACCGGCAAGTCTCTTTACTCGTTCCGTAACACATCATCCCGTGATCAACTCCTTGGTCACATTGTGCACATTATGATGATGTCCTACCGAGTGGGCCCAGAGATACCTCTCCGTTTACACGGAGTGACAAATCCCAGTCTCGATTCGTGCCAACCCAACAGACACTTTTGGAGATACCTGTAGTGCACCTTTATAGCCACCCAGTTACGTTGTGACGTTTGGTACACCCAAAGCATTCCTACGGTATCCGGGAGTTGCACAATCTCATGGTCTAAGGAAATGATACTTGACATTAGAAAAGCTCTTAGCAAACGAACTACACGATCTTGTGCTAGGCTTAGGATTGGGTCTTGTCCATCACATCATTCTCCTAATGATGTGATCCCGTTATCAACGACATCCAATGTCCATGGTCAGGAAACCATAACCATCTATTGATCAACGAGCTAGTCAACTAGAGGCCTACTAGGGACATGGTGTTGTCTATGTATCCACACATGTATCTGAGTTTCCTATCAATACAATTCTAGCATGGATAATAAACGATTATCATGAACAAGGAAATATAATAATAACCAATTTATTATTTCCTCTAGGGCATATTTCCAACAGTCTCCCACTTGCACTAGAGTCAATAATCTAGTTCACATCACCATGTGATTAACACTCACAGGTCACATCACCATGTGACCAACATCCAAAGAGTTTACTAGAGTCAACAATCTAGTTCACATCACTATGCGATTAACACTCAATGAGTTCTGGTTTGATCATGTTATGCTTGTGAGAGAGGTTATTAGTCAACGGGTCTGAACCTTTCAGATCCGTGTGTGCTTTACGAATATCTATGTCATCTTGTGGATGCTACCACGCGCTACTTGGAGCCATTTCAAATAACTGCTCTACTATACGAATCCGGTTTACTACCTAGAGTCATCTGGAATAGTGTCAAAGTTCGCATCGATGTAACCCTTTACGACGAACTCCTTTTCACCTCCATAATCGAGAAAATTCCTTAGTCCACTAGATACTAAGGATAAGTTCGACCGCTGTCATGTGATCCATTCCCGGATCACTATTGTTCCCCTTAACCAACTCATGGCAAGGCACACTTCATGTGCGCTACACAGCATAGCATACTGTAGAGCCTACGTCTAAAGCATAGGGGACGACCTTCGTCCTTTCTCTCTCTTCTGCTGTGGTCAGGTCTTGAGTCTTACTCAATACTCACACCTTGTAACACAGCCAAGAACTCCTTCTTTGCTGATCTATTTTGAACTCTTTCAAAATCATGTCAAGGTGTGCATTCTTTGAAAGTATCATCAGGCGTCTTGATCTATCTCTATAGATCTTGATGCCCAATATGTAAGCAGCTTTATCCAGGTCTTCCTTTGAAAAACTCCTTTCAAACAACCCTTTATGCTTTCCAGAAATTTTACATCATTTCGGATCAACAATATGTCATTCACATATACTTATCAGAAATGTTGTAGCGCTCCCACTCACTTTATTGTAAATACAAGTTTCTAACAAACTTTGTATAAACCCAAAAACTTTGATCACTCCATCAAATCATATATTCTGACTCCGAGATGCTTGCTCTAGTTCATGGAAGGATCGCTGGAGCTAGCATACCTTTTAGCATCCTTAGGATCGACAAAACCTTTCTGATTGTATCACATACAACCTTTCCTTACGAAAAATGGTAAGGAAACTTGTTTTGACATCCATCTGCCAGATTTCATAAATGCAGCTAATGCTAACATGATTCCGACGGACTTAAGCATCGCTACGGATGAGAAAATCTCATCGTAGTCAACTCCTTGAACTTGTGAAAATACTCTTTGCCACAAGTCGAGCTTCATAGACGGTAACATTACCGTCCACGTCCGTCTTCTTCTTAAAGATCCATTTATCTCAATGGCTTGCCGATCATCGGGCAAGTTCACCAAAGTCCATGCTTTGTTCTGATACATGGATCCTATCTCGGATTTCATGGCTTCTAACCATTTGTCGGAATATGGGCCCACCATCGCTTCTCCATAGCTCGTAGGTTCAGTATTGTCTAACAACATGATATCTAAGACAGGATTACCGTACCACTCAGGAGTAGTACATATCCTTGTCGACCTACGAGGTTTGGTAGTGACTTGATCCGAAGTTTCATGATCACTATCATAAGCTTCCACTTCAATTGGTGTAGGTGCCACAGGAACAACTTCCTGTGCCCTGCTACACACTAGTTGAAGTGACGGTTCAATAACCTTATCAAGTCTCCACCATCCTCCCACTCAATTCTTTTGAGAGAAACTTTTCCTCGAGAAAGGACTCGTTTCTAGAAGCAATTACTTTTGCTTCCAGATCTGAAATAGGAGGTATACCCAACTGTTTTGGGTATTCTATGAAGATGCATTTATCCGCTTTGGGTTCGAGCTTATCAGCCTGAATTTTTTTTCACATAAGCATCGCAGCCCCAAACTTTTAAGAAACGACAACTTAGGTTTCTCTAAACGGTGTCGTCTCAACGGAATTGCGTGGTGCCCCTTTTAAAATGAATGCGGTTATCTCTAATGCCTGACCCATAAACGATAGTGGTAATTCGATAAGAGACATCATGGTATGCACCATATCCAATAGGGTGCAGTTATGATGTTCGGACACACCATCACACTGTGGTGTTCCAGGCGGTATTAATTGTGAAACACTTTCCACAATGTCTTAATTGTGTGCCAAACTCGTAACTCAGATACTCATCTCTATGATCATATCACAGACATTTTATCCTCTTGTCACGACGATCTTCAACTTCTCTCTGAAATTACTTGAACCTTTCAATAATTCAGACTTGTGTTTCATCAAGTAAATATTCTCAGCATCTACTCGAATCATCTGTGAAGTAAGAACATATCGATATCAACTGCGTGCCTCAGCACTCATTGGACTGCACACATCAAATGTATTACTTCCAACAAGTTGCTCTCTTGTTCCATCTTACTGAAAACGAGGCCTTTCAGTCATCTTGCCCATGTGGTATGATTTGCATGTCTCAAGTGATTCAAAATCAAGTGAGTCCAAACGATCCATCTGCATGGAGTTTCTTCATGCATATATACCAATAGACATGGTTCGCATGTCTCAATCTTTTCAAAAACGAGTGAGTCCAAAGATCCATCTACATGGAGCTTCTTCATGCGTTCTATACCAATATGACTCAAATGGCAGTGCCACAAGTATGTGGTACTATCATTACTATTTTATATCTTTTGGCACGAACATGTATATCACTGCGATCGAGATTCATTTTAGGTGCAAGACCATTGAAGGTATTATTCAAATAAAAAGAGTAACCATTATTCTCCTTAAATGAATAACCGTATTGCGATAAACATAATCCAATCATGTTTATGCTCAACACTAAATAACAATTATTTAGGTTTAACACCAATCTCGATGGTAGAGGGAGCATGCGATGCTTGATCACATCAACCTTGGAAACACTTCCAACACATATCGTCATCTCGCCTTTAGCTAGTCTCCGTTTATTCTGCAGCTTTTATTTCGAGTTACTAACACTTAGCAACCGAACCGGTATCTAATACCCTGGTGCTGCTAGGAGTACTAGTAAAGTACACATTCATATAATGTATATCCAATATACTTCTGTCGACCTTGCCTGCCTTCTCATCTATCAAGTATCTAGGGTAGTTCTGCTTCAGTGACCGTTCCCCTCATTAGCACTTAGTCTCGGGTTTGGGTTCAACCTTGGGATTCTTCACTAGAGCAGCAAATGATTTGCTGTTTCATGAAGTATCCCTTTTGCCCTTGCCCTTCTAGAAACTAGTGGTTTTACTAACCATCAACAATTGATGCTCCTTCTTGATTTCTACTTTCGCGGTGTCAAACATCGCGAGTTGCTCAAGGATCATCATATCTATCCCTGATATGTTATAGTTCATCACGAAGCTCTAATAGCTTGGTGGCAGTGACTATGGAGAACCATCACTATCTTATCTGGAAGATTAACTCCCACTCGATTCAAGCGATTGTAGTACTCAGACAATCTGAGCACATGCTCAACGATTGAGCTTTTCTCCCTCAGTTTGCAGGCTTAAGAAACTTGTTAGAGGTCTCATACCTCTTGACGTGGGCACTAGTCTGAAATCCCAATTTCAGTCTTCGGAACATGTCATATGTTCTGTGACGTTTCAAAACGTCTTTGGTGCCACAATTCTAAACCTTTAGCATTACGCACTGAACTATCACGTAGTCATCAAAACGTGTATGCCAGATGTCTCGCAACATCTACAGACGACACTGAGGTTCAGCACACCGAGCGGTGCATTAAGGACATAAGCCTTCTGTGCAGCAATGAGGACAATCCTCAGTTTACGGACCTAGTCCGCATAATTGCTACTATCAACTTTCAACTAAATTTTCTCTAGGAACATATCTTAAACAGTAGAACTAAAGTGTAAGCTATGACATAATTTGCAAAGTCCTTTAGACTATGTTCATGATAATGAAGTTCATCTGATTATTTAATGAACTCCCACTCAGATAGACATCCCTCTAGTCATCTAAGTGATACATGATCCGAGTCAAACTAGGCCGTGTCCAATCATCACGTGAGACGGACTAGTCATCATCGGTGAACATCTCCATGTTGATCGCATCTACTATACGACTCATGTTCGACCTTTCGATCTCTTGTGTTCCGAGGCCATGTCTGTACATGCTAGGCTCGTCAAGT
Organism: Triticum aestivum; assembly: GCF_018294505.1. Taxonomy (NCBI): domain Eukaryota; kingdom Viridiplantae; phylum Streptophyta; class Magnoliopsida; order Poales; family Poaceae; genus Triticum; species Triticum aestivum. The sequence goes on along the minus strand of NC_057796.1, from coordinate 320,846,133 downwards.
CAACCTAAGTGTTTCGCATGTGTTCCGAGGCCATGTCTGTACATGCTAGGCTCGTCAGCACCCGTTGTATGCGAACGTTAGAATATATCACACCCGATCATCACGTGGTGCTTCGAAACAACGAACCTTCGCAACGGTGCACAGTTAGGGGGAACACGTCTCTTGAAATTTTAGTGAGGGATCATCTTATTTATGCTACTGTCGTTCTAAGCAAATAAGATGTAAACATGACAAACATCACATGCAAATCATAAAGTAACATGATATGGCCAATATCATCTTGCGCCTTTTGATCTCCATCTTCGAGGCACGGCATGATCACCTTTGTCACCGGCATGACACCATGATCTCCATCATCATGATCTCCATCATCGTGTCTTCATGAAGTTGTCTCGCCAACTATTACTTCTACTACTATGGCTAACGGTTAGCAATAAAGTAAAGTAATTACATGGCGTTTTCAATGACAAGCAGGTCATACAATAAATTAAGATAACTCCTATGGCTCCTGCCGGTTGTCATACTCATCGACATGCAAGTCGTGATTCCTATTACAAGAACATGATCAATCTCATACATCACATATACATTCATCACATCCTTTTGGCCATATCACATCACATAGCATACCCTGCAAAAACAAGTTAGACGTCCTCTAATTGTTGTTGCATGTTTTACGTGGCTGCTATGGGATTCTAGCAAGAACGTTTCTTACCTACGCAAAAGCCACAACGTGATATGCCAATTTCTATTTACCCTTCATAAGGACCCTTTTCATCGAATCCGATCTGACTAAAGTGGGAGAGACAGACACCCGCTAGCCACCTTATGCAACTAGTGCATGTCAGTCGGTGGAACCTGTCTCACGTAAGAGTACGTGTAAGGTCGGTCCGGGCCGCTTCATCCCACGATGCTGCCGAATCAAGATAAGACTAGTAACGGCAAGTAAATTGACAAAATCGACGCCCACAACTACTTTGTGTTCTACTCGTGCATAGAAACTACGCATAGACCTAGCTCATGATGCCATTGTTGGGGAACGTAGCAGAAATTCAAAATTTTGTACGCATCACCAAGATCAATCTATGGAGTTTACTAGCAACGAGAGGGAAGGAGTGCATCTACATACCGTTGTAGATCGCGAGCGGAAGCATTCAAGAGAACGGGGTTGATGGAGTCGTACTCGTCGCAATATCAAGTTGCTTTCCTGCAGCACCTACATGGCCACATTTGCACTAACTTTGTTCACTGCTTGGTTTGACTGAGCTGTTCAAGAAAAAGGAAAGATGGCACGGCACTCTAAAATGCATGTTGGGTTGGGCCAGCAAGAAGACTTCGACTAGGGAGACGAAGGTTATCCATTTTCAAAAGCGGATTCGGTGGTTCAAGAAGTAGAATTATGATCCAAATCACCGATGATCCTAGCGCCGAACGGACGGCACCTCCGCGTTCAACACACGTACGGAGCAGCGACGTCTCCTCCTCCTTGATCCAGCAAGGGGGAGGAGAGGTTGATGGAGATCCAGCAGCACGACGGCGTGGTGGTGGAAGTAGCGGGATTCCAACAGGGCTTCGCCAAGCGCTGCGGGAGGAGGGAGATGTGTCACGGGAGGGAGAGGGAGGTGCCAGGGCTTAGCCTCGGCTGCCCTCCCTTCCCCCCACTATATATAGGGCCAAGGGAGAGGGGGGCGCAGCCTTGGTCCTTCCTCCAAGGAAGGGTGCGGCCAGGGAGGAGTCCATCCTCCCCAAGGCACCTAGGAGGTGCCTTCCCCCTTTAGGACTCTCCCTTTATCTTATCTCTTGGCGCATGGGCCTCTTGGGGCTGGTTCCCTTGGCCCATATAGGCCAAGGCGCACACCCCACAGCCCATGTGCCCCCCCCGGGGCAGGTGGACCCCCGGACCCCTTTCGGCAATCCCGATACAATACCGATAATGCGCGAAACTTTTCCGGCGACCAAAACAAGACTTCCCATATATAAATCTTTACCTCCGGACCATTCCGGAACTCCTCGTGACGTCCGGGATCTCATCCGGGACTCCGAACAACTTTCAGGTTACCGCATACTAATATCTCTATAACCCTAGCGTCACCGAACCTTAAGTGTGTAGACCCTACGGGTTCGGGAACCATGCTGACATGACCGAGACGTTCTCCGGCCAATAACCAACAGCTGGATCTGGATACCCATGTTGGCTCCCACATGTTCCACGATGATCTCATCGGATGAACCACGATGTCGGGGATTCAATCAATCTCGTATACAATTCCCTTTGTCCACCAGTATGGTACTTGCCCGAGATTCGATCATCGGTATCCCGATACCTTGTTCAATCTCGTTACCGGCAAGTCTCTTTACTCGTTCCATAACACATCATCCCGTGATCAACTCCTTGGTCACATTGTGCACATTATGATGATGTCCTACTGAGTGGGCCCAGAGATACCTCTCCGTTTACACGGAGTGACAAGTCCCAGTCTCGATTCGTGCCAACCCAACAGACACTTTCGGAGATACCTGTAGTGCACCTTTATAGCCACCCAGTTACGTTGTGACGTTTGGTACACCCAAAGCATTCCTACGGTATCCGGGAGTTGCACAATCTCATGGTCTAAGGAAATGATACTTGACATTAGAAAAGCTCTTAGCAAACGAACTACACGATCTTGTGCTAGGCTTAGGATTGGGTCTTGTCCATCACATCATTCTCCTAGTGATGTGATCCCGTTATCAACGACATCCAATGTCCATGGTCAGGAAACCATAACCATCTATTGATCAACGAGCTAGTCAACTAGAGGCTTACTAGGGACATGGTGTTGTCTATGTATCCACACATGTATCTGAGTTTCCTATCAATACAATTCTAGCATGGATAATAAACGATTATCATGAACAAGGAAATATAATAATAACCAATTTATTATTGCCTCTAGGGCATATTTCCAACATACACTGCAGCACGGTGGTCATTAGGAGCCTGGTAGTTCTTGTACTTGCACCACTTCTTCCTCTGTTTAGCGTCGTCGGAGACGGCCTGATTCATGGCCCAGCGAATGATGCCAACTGCCATCGCGCCCTTCGCTGGGTCAGGAATCAGCGTCTTCAGCTCTTCTGCAGTGGCCTTCATGAGCACTGCATTAGATTCCTTCTGCATGTCAGGCATGGAGCCGAAGTTCGAGCGCACCTCCATGGTGTTCTCGAACTTGGTCTGGTCACCAGCCGACCACCCGAGGAAGAAGGCCCTCCAGCCAATACCCCAAGGGAAGGGGTTGGCGTTGGAGCTGGAGCTAGAGCTCATGGCGATGGGGAGGAGGAAGGTTGATAGTGAGAGAAGAGAGGGGGTGGGTAAGTAGTGTTGGGCAGGGTGAGTAAATATAGGGGCGATGGAGAGGAGGAGAAGAGTGACAGTCATGCCGTTTTAACTACATGCTCTTCAATAATCCATGAACTCTGTGTTGTGCCTGACTCCATGAATTGTGTGCAGATCGAGGAGAGCAATGAGGTGCTCCCGGCCATTGCCAACAAGGGCAAGCACCCCCTTCACCCAATGCCCGACGAGGTTGTGCTACCGCCCACCGCCGAGGAAGACCCAAAGACGCCTGAGGGTGGCGACGACGAGGTCATGGAGGCACTACAAGAAATATGTCAACTTGTGACCCTCACTATTGGTCCCTGAAAGGTCATTGATTTTCATTTCGACCTTTTTTTGACCAAAAACAGATGGTCAAAAGCTGGCAGTCGTAAACTAAAATTAACGACCTTCTCTGTGAGAAGGTCGTAGACGTTTACGACCAAAACAGAAGGTCGTTGAACCCATGACCTTTTGTTTTGGTCACTGGCTGTCTGCCTAGGCCACGTCGGATTCGACGTGGCAATCTGATGTGGCAAAATTGCGACCAATTGAAAAGGTCAAAAATTAGAATTGGCCCGGTCCAATTGGGTGTTTATATGGGCCAAGCCCATTAATTCAGCCAATTTAGTGTATTTTTCTGTCAATTTTTGTTAGCTTCATGGGCCAAGCCCAACATCGCAGCCTTTTTATTTTTGGGCCATGGCCATTTTGGCTGAGCAGTTCAAGTATTTCCTTTTTTAAAGATGGGTCCACTATTCAGATGGATCCCAATTGTCAGGTTCTTCTAGTAAGTGGGTCCCAATTGTCAAGGTCCTTTTCTTTAAATTTCAATTTGCTAGTAAATAAATCACCAACATTCAAATGGGAACAGATAGAGAACACACGTAGTACTTCACATAATAGCCAGAATCTGTTTGATACATCATACAACAAAGATACAATAGTAGAATCATTGTGTTACATCATCATATAACACATATACAATGGCAATCACAGTCTAGATACTCCAGGTCTCTTCAACTTCGCATTCCCCAGATTCCCAGCTTCCAAATCTGCAACACAAAATCAACTCCATGTTAATAGACCAAACTCGGTGTTACAACAGATGAATAATAACACAAATTGAACTTGCTAGTACCATGCTTTTTGTTCTCCAACTAGTTAAAATGAGATACTAGAAAACAGATACCAAGTGGAAGAGATACTGAAACAGATACACAAGTTGAGATGTAGCAGGCAGATTCATCAAGTATATATCATGATGTGTATTCATCATATAGTTGTACCATTGCAAACCAAGAGATACCGAAACAGTGGAAGAGCAACAATTAATAGATTAGGCAGTAGGCTAATTTAATTGAGTGCAGCAACTTGGTTGTTGTTGTTGTTTTAGCAGCAGTGGCATACTCAAAATCTAACAAGTATTAGTACGCTGATGATGTGCTAGTGCTAGTATTAAAAAAGGATGAATTTGGCTAGTGCAAGGAAATGAAAAACAAGGACAAAAATTCTTTCTTGCAAATTAACCACCACATGCATAGCATAGCTAGCTAATGACCCAAAGGAAAAAAACTGATGAAGCAGCAAGGCCATGACCACCACCAGGTGCATAGCTACTCTACCTAATGGGCCATTAGCAGAAAGCAAGCCGTTTAACTAGCTGACAAACATCAACCATGGAATCTTGTTTTTCTCTCCCTCTCTCTACTGATGACCATCAACACAATTCTGTAGAGTTGTAAACTGATTTTTGATAGAATAGACAGTCAATTTGTGTGCTGATTGGACCTAGTTTTAAAGAAACAAAAAGGATTGGCAGCATAGGGAGAGGGAGATGGACGTGATACCTGTTGTTGCAGTGGTGCGTCGTGGTGGCCTGCTTGAGCTCCTCCTCCTAATGCTGCTCACTAACCTGCAGGACAAACAAGGCCATAGGTGAGCTGCAGCAAAGGCATTTCCTGATGATTTACTGAGTTCATGGCCACCTACAGAAATATTAGAGGGGCATGATAAGGAGTTGTAAAATACGAAGAGCCGCCTAGACCTATACCGAATAGTAATGCATATATTCAGGAATGTGAAGTTCACCAATTGTTCCAAAAAACAAGGGAAAATACTTCTTGATGTCTCAAGTGCAGCAGAATATATGCAAGTCCCAAGCATCCAGATGACTACTATAGTCGATTGATAGCAGTAAATGTATACAAAAACAAACACTGCTTGACAATTGAGGTAATTAAACATTAAAGAACTCATTACAGATGATTTTCTTCATCCAGCGTGATAACATGTTACTGCCATGCTATTGTGATTAAAAGCGTAAGATTTCATCAAGCCTATGTCTCATGGTACAGTAATAGAATACAGAACAAGTGTTCTGTATTATACTGCATAACAGGAACATATTATAAAATACAGAATAGTAGTTCAGTGCCTTCAAGTGTTGAATGACTCATGGTACAATAATAATCACAATAAACTATCAGTACATGTGTGGCTAGTTGCAAGGTGTCTATCATCAGACACATCATCATCACACATCATCATCACAGTAGGAGTAATCTAGTGTAGACAAATACCATGAGAGGGTTGTTGACTGAATGGTAAATTGAGGGATTCAGTGCTAAGTCAAACGAAACCAAACCACGCAATTGCGAGCACCAGCCAAGCAATTCAACGAAGCAACGAGCAAGGTACTCTGGAACACGGGTAGGAGCGGTGGACGACAAAACCAATGGCGCATGCATGGCTCTCTGGGCGCAGAGCCAGCTGTTGCGTCCCTTCTGGGGTCCATGGCGCTCTGTCAATTGTTGTTGTGGTTCATATAATTGAAGCTTCATTTCTGTTTGCAAATAGTGCGTCGGCGGGCAGGAGGGGAAACGTGAGCTTGACCTGGAGTAAACAGGCATAAGAATGTATGTCAGATGCAGCAAAAAAACAAACAAGATGATTAATCATTGACAACGAACAGTTGAAACTACACAAGCCTTCCATTTCCTTCTATGGCATGTTTGTTTAGGTTCCATACAGACATAGAAAGCATATATCAATCAAACTATACAAGTAGTAAAAATAAGAGGGTGTGCAAGCAAGCAAGCAAGAGATAATGTTCCACTGAAAAAATAGAGTATTGGCAAAGAATAGAGTATACAAGCTACACAAGTCTGTATACACTAGATTAGGAAATGAATGAAAAGGGGACACCTAAAACTATACAAGTCTGTCTATAATTTATACACCTGAAACTATACAAGACTAGATTAGGTAGTGTTCCACTGTTTGTTTCCATTTGCTTGGTAGGAATAGATAGATACATACATAGATAGAAAAAGAGCAGCACAGGTATCAAGTGAAAAAAATCAGTGGGTGGATTGATTTGTACCTACTCCCTATGCCGATCGATTGCGTACAGGTTCTGTGAGGCAATTGGAATAACATTTTCAGATGCACCTAGCTCCTTGATTGAGTGGGGAACCCCAATTAGTTTTTTCCCCATTATAATTCCTTCCTGAGGAATCCCAACTGTTATTCAAATTGAGTGGTGACAGAGTTGTATACAATACTACTAGGAAAATAGTAGTACAGGCAAGTAGTGTGTGTAATCCAAGGACAGCGCATAAAAACAAGAAGGATCTGCTTCGCCGGCACGCGCGAGTACTACAGTCAGTCAGTCATCCCTTGGTGACGAGAGGAGGAAAGGAGGCAGACCTGGGAGAGCGGCTTGGTGGAGAACTCCGGGATGGAGAGGAACTCGTCCTCGGAGACAAATCCCTTGGCGCTGCGGTGGGCGACTTCACCTGGAGGGGAGTTCTTGATTAGTTAAGAAAAGCTCAAATTTCAGGAAACTTAATCCATATTTCCATGCTAGTCATGCGTAGGTGTTCCACATCAGAAACCTACAGAAGTGCAGACTTGAGACTGACAATATATATCCACACTTGAAATTTTAGGCGTGCAAAGGTCCAGTGGATTCTAATGAACATGCACATCAGAAATCTACAGGAATAGTCAACACGTCTATATCCAGCCAATATGCATGAGTTCTACAGATGTATAAACTATAGGAACAGTCACCATCGATCACTAGTCATGCACAGAGCACAGTTCTATAAATGTGGACATGCTTTCACATCAGAATTCAGAAACATCAAAGGAGCAGAGCACAGATCACGTTGCATCTCTGAATTAAACCGATCTAACAGATCCAATAATAATGCAAGCAGCAGACCTGGATCTCTTTGGGCTACAGGCTCTCGAGCATGTCCGGGTGCCACACCGCCAATCCTTGCAGCGTGTTCTGCACAACCACCGCACCGAATCAGCACAACTAGGCCACATAAACAACCCAGAGCCACCCAAATGAACAAGGAACAAAATAACACTGAAGCGTCGCGGGAAACCTCACCTTAATCGACTCCACGAGGTTGGCCTGAGCTCTTGCCGCTGAGCTCAGGAGTCCACACGCTGAGCTCTGCATCGAAACCACCACCAGCAAAACCAATAAGACCTCACGCCCCATCAACGACAACAGCAGCAAGGGGGGAGCGGGAGCGGCGAACGAACCTGCGGCGCTGGGGACGGCGACGCCGAGGGCGGAGAGGTCGAGGGTGTCCTTGCCGTCGCTCATGGCCACTGGAGACTTGGGCTCCTTCCTCCTGCGCAGGCAACGGCGAGGGAAGGCTGGGTGAGAAACCCTAGCGGCGGGGCCATGGCCATGGCCACGGGGTAGGAGTTAGGCCTGAGCTGGTAGCTGCTGGGTTGGATCTGGAAGCCGGCGGCGGGGCTGGTTGAGAGGAGGTCGCCGCCGGCAGGTGGGATCGGGGGAGCGGATTGGATCGAATCATGGGAGCCAGCCCCCGCAGCGACAACCCGCAAGAACAGCACGTGGCGACAACCCAGCCCCTGCACGGCGGCAAGGTTCGTCGAGGATGAGGGAGACGAGGGGAGAGTGAGGGCGGCGGAGGAGGTGGGTGGCGGCGAGGTTCGGAGGGGTGGGTGGCAGCGACGAGGGGGATCTGCATCGGGGGAGAGGGGAGAGGATCTGAGGGGGAAGGGAGAGAAAGAAAGAAAGAATGGAGGTGGGGGGTGGGTGGAAAATGTCCATGAGGACAGACCTAGGGTTTCGGCTCGGGTGGGTTTGGGCCGTTGGATCCGGAAGCATCCGACGGTGGTTGATGCGTGATCCGCGTGATATGCTCATGGTCCAATCAGAACGCAGCAAACCATTTGATGACCTTATAACCATATAAATTGGTCGTGATCGATTCAAGATAAAAAATTTCATTCCATGTTTCAGTGCTCAAAATGAGTATTTTTGTGAAAGTCATATCAAATATTTGTTCAAATGATATCATATTTTGCACAAGTTTACATCATGGATTTGCAAACAATATTGACAAAGGGAGTTTTTATTTCCTTTGCACGAAAAATCAATTTTCCATTTTTTGAGTGCCCAAAATAAGTTTTTTTGTGAAGGACCTATAATATATTTGTTGCCAAATTGGACCAAATCATTTTTCTAAAATACTAGGCCATATTTAATGCACAATTGACCAAATGGTCGGGTGTAAAAAGTTTTGATCCACCTCTCGTGAAAAAGACAAATTTCCGCCGATTGAGCTGGAAGCGGTTCAAATTTGAACTGTAGCTGCCTTGTAGTTTGCTCTTTATTTTTTCCAAAAATCATTCCTAGGTACATAAGTATCTATTTAATCATAGAAACATCAAAATAATTCCAAGATTCAACCACTAGCGAGGAACGGTCATCACCGCCGTTTTGACCAGATTTTGAAACGGGCATAAAAAATTCAAAAAAACAAAAAATTGGGAAACCTTCGCATTGTGTCATTATAAGTGGCCAAGTTCCCAGGAAAAATAACAAACTTGTAATACGGCAATTATTTTAAAAAAGTGTTCTCAGAAACGAGCTATCACGTGTGGAGATCAATGGCTTTCAAGCCAAATGATCAATCTTATGGCCACATTCATGGCATAGTTTTTTCAAATGATCTCATATTGTGCACAAGGGTGCATATTGGAATGGCAAACAATATTGCCTAAGGAAGTTTTCATTTTCTTTGGACAAAAAAACCATTTTCCATTTTTCGAGTGCCCAAAAGGAGGTTTTTTTATGAAGGACCTCCCAAATAATTGTTGCAAAATTGGACCAAATGATTTTTCTAAAATACTAGGCCATATTTAATGCACAATTGACCAAATGGTTGGGTGTAAAAAGTTTTGAGCCACCTCTCGTGAAAAAGACAAATTTCCGCCGATTCAGCTCGAAGCGGGTCAAATTTGAATTGTAGCTGCCTTGTAGTTTGCTCTTTATTTTTTCCAAATATCATTTCTAGGTACATAAGTATCTATTTAATCAGAGAAACATCAAAAAAATTCCAAGATTCAACCACTAGCTAGGAACGGTCATTCCCGCCGTTTTGACCGCATTTTGAAACGGGCATAAAAAATTCAAAAAAATCAAAAAATTGGGAAACCTTCGCATTGTGTCATTATATGTGGCCAAGTTCCCAGGAAAAATAATAAACTTGTAATAAGGCAATTATTTTTAAAAAGTGTTCTCAGAAACGAGCTATCACGTGTGGAGATCAATGGCTTTCAAGCCAAATGATCAATCTTATGGCCACATTCATGGCATAGTTTGTTCAAATGATCTCATATTGTGCACAAGGGTGCATATTGGAATGACAAACAATGTTGTCTAAGGAAGTTTTTATTTTCTTTGGACAAAAAACCGTTTTCCATTTTTCGAGTGCCCAAAAGGAGGTTTTTTTGAAGGACCTCCCAAATATTTGTTGCAAAATTGGACCAAATCATTTTTATAAAATACTAGGCCATATTTAATGCATGGCTAATGGGCGTGAGTTTTGGCTGAATTAGCAGCCAAGTGTTTGATTAGAGGTACGGGAAATGTACATGGCTAATGGGCGTGAGTTTTGGCTGAGGATGATCGGTTACTAAGAAGACCGTCTTCACAAATTTTCAGCTCAAAAGGAGGAGCCTAGGTGGTAATTGCTTTGCAAAGTACCACACTGGACATAAATACGAATGTTGAAGCTGGGCTCAAAATAATGAATGGATTGAGCTGGCATTTGGTGGAGGATGGTTATTTGGGCATAGGAAAGCACCGTAGAAAATGGATACTATTTGGACATGCCAAAGTGGTACTTCCTTCACAAAGTGTTGTTCTGAACAGAATAGGAAAATGAATATTGTTGAATTATTTTTGAACTAGGCAAGGAAGGTTTTTTACATATTTGACGAAGATATGACCCAAAGAATTTATGAGATTTTTTTGGGAATTTTGGGAATGACAGAAATATAGGTTGCTTCACAACCTAGGGCAAAAATTGCCACATGGACATGACACATAGGCAAAACTGATGAGGTGGCGCCTAGTCATAGCAACGCACCACAATTTACAAGGTTATGACCATCTATATTGGTCGTGATCAGCTAGAAATAAGGCAGGGGACCAGTGCTATCTGCTTTATGACCATTTCGTGTAAGGAAATTATGACCTTTCTGACCAAAATGGTCGTTATAGTTTAGGGTTTGGAGCTCCCCGAACAACTTTTGACCAATTGGTCTGAAATGGTCATAGATCTATGACCAATTCTTCCAGGGTCACTGACAGAAGGTCACTAGTTGACATATTTCTTGTAGTGAGGAGCCCCCCAGCAACAAGCGCCGCAACTACGACCACTACCATCAGGAGGATGGCCTGACTCACTTCTACAAGGTCATCCTTGCACCGAAGCTTGAGTGCATCCCCATGCCCCTGGACTTCACCAAGCACTTCATCGCGGTGTCGACGGAGTTCAAGCTCAAGAACAACACCGTCTGCTCCTGGAAGGTAACGGTGAAGCTGATGAACGACAAGGTGACCCTGGATCAGGGTTGGGCCACCTACGCAGCCGTTCATCAGATCAAGATCGGCTACATGGTGACGTTAAAGCTCCTCACTCCCGACACCCTCAAGGTCATCATCTTCGACGACGATGGCATTGAGGTCGTCAACAAGTGCGGGAAGCACGACGAAGCCTTCGCCGCCAAGGAGTAGGGTCGGGGCCTCCCTAAGTACTATCGAGTCTGCTTTGAACTGTTTATGTTTATGCTTTATGCGTAGAACTGTTATGAAGTGTGGTACTGCTTATCTGAAATATGCTCTTAAGTAGTTGATCCTTTGTTTATACTCTGCTCTGCTTATGATGTGTGCTATATGGTTGTGCCGAAGTGTGATGGTAACCTCACCAACTAGCCAAAGAGGTTACCACACACCAAGCGTTGCATACAACCAAACACCATGCCTTGGGTTTGTCCACTAACATGCAGGCAACCAAACACCAGGCAGTGTGGTTCTATCCATGCAGGCAAGAGGCATGCACGCAACCAAACAACATGCAGATGGTGCATTTGAGGCTGCATTTGCATAGCCAGGCTGAGTTGAGAAGGCTATGCAATGCAGTTACTGTTGGCTACGGCAACCAAACACGCCCATAGTTGTTGTTTTTTGAATAGTATAGATGAATCTAATATGAGGTTTACCAATTAAAACCTTCTCATTCCCGCAAAAACTAATATAATTAAAAACTTCTCAGGAAAGATCTACTGCAACTAGGTGTTGTTGATGCTACTACTAAATGGATCTGACATAGTTTTCCCCGCTAGTTTCAGTTGTCTATTGATTTAGGATTTCTTAAGGGTTATGATTCTATTAAAAATGTATATAGATTACTTCTTGCAACAAACGGCGACATCTAAGTTAAGAACCCGATGAAATACCTTCATCCAAAAGAATTTTGAATACATTCCTACATTAAGTTTGACCTCATCAAAAACATGTCTGTGTCTTGCATGTGCATTCTCTCTGTTAAAAAATTCACAAAAATCTACCGATGCATAAAGATGGTTCTCTTCCAAGTACTACAAAAAAATGTGTTACCCACTAGAACATAAGGACATCATCTTCTTAAGAATCATATGAAATTCCGTCATAATAAAATCTGGGGTAAATTCCTACACAAAGCTCCTCCTGTAAGAAACATGTTTGTGTCTTGCACGCGCTTTCCTGACAAAATCACGAAATTCTAGTGATGCATGACAATGATTGGCTTGTTTCCACAAATTCATGCACTTATGTTCTACACGTACATGTTTTTCCCTACATATATTTAACCAGTTGAAACATAATCAATCCTATGCTTAAAAGAGGCTCTGGACGTTTCCTTCTGTGTGTGATAAACCATGTGCCCCACTCTTATCATTTTGCTTTACCTCATTTAGTTACATTAATTTCAGATCTCTAGTTTAATTAAATTAAGCTTACCTTATTTAAGAAAAGATAACTTCCACAAAACAATCCACAAACATGCCTTATAAGAAATGGATGCATAGCCTTATATGCACACACAAAATTGATTTATATTGCACATACTGGAAATTTGTTTATCATGTGTTTATAAATTTCAGAGGTGCCTCATGCATGTGTTTTAATGTTGCGTACATACTCCCTCCGTCCGGAAATACTTGTCGGAGAAATGGATGGATGGAGGGAGTACATCTTAGTCGAGCAAGAATATATACATTTGCAAATTTAGCAACCGAGTGACATGTCAAGACGTTTGAGTTCATTAAGTCTATTATTTATATATTTTATAACAATTTGCATCATTCTCCATGTCATTCGCGTATATTTCATATTGCCTCAGAAGTTAATGTTAATGATTTCTCATGCACACCACTTTGTAAGACAAAGAATACTATCGGAGCTTTGCATGATAGCTCCAACAAATGTCCATTCTTATAACTCGTTGTAGGAGGGGAAATCCTACACTGCAATACCCACTTGCCATAAGTGTTGTCAACATCTTTTTATTTCATATTACAAGTTAGGGCATCTCCAATGCAGATCACCAAAACACCCACAAATGTCCGGATCAGGCTGTCCGAACACTTTTAGCCAACTAACATGTATTACTAAGTCATACCAGATCGGTTCGGAGGTACAGAATCACACAGATCGAACCCAAATCTAGGGGAGCACAGGGGGAGTCTGGGCGTCGTCCTTCATGTTCGACTCCGACTGCCCGGACCTACCCAAAACCACCCGGGCATTGCATTTTTTTCATAATCCTGCCCTCCTTCTCCGCTCTCTATCTTCTCTCCTATAGACAAAAGTTGCCCCATATCCACCCCCCCCCCCCGCGCGTGATGCCCTAACGTCGCCCAGGTACCCTTCGGCCCTATCGACACTGCCCATGAAGGACACCGCTCCCGCCAACAATTCAATCAAATGGCATAGTAATGTTTTTGCCATTCTCGTTGTTTACTTTGGAGCAAATACGATGGATTCGAACGAGGAGTAATTCTACGACAAGTTCATGGATTTGCCTTCATCGGGTGAGAAAGACGATGATGAATTGTGGTGATGATGGTGATTCCTAAAGAAACAGAGCGTGCAGAGGAGCATGATCTCAACTTCAAGGGATCAACAAAGGGGCATCAAATGTTGAAGCGACATCGGGGCACGAGACATGTTCATTTCTATGAGGACTACTTTTCCCTGATACACTATTCGAAGACTACTTTCGACGTCGATTCTATGCAAGGGCCATTGGTCTTGCACATAATGAAAGGTACTAGGGCCTATGATGATTACTTAAGGCTAAAGAAGGATGCATTGGCCCCATTGGTTCTCTGGCTCCAAAAGTGCATGACCGCATTGAGGATGCCTGCATATGGCTTAGTAGTAGACCAGTGGGTTGAGTGCCTCGGATGTGTGAGGGCACATGATCGTAGGCTGTGGTTAGATTTTCTACTGCAATAGTCAAGGTGTTTGGACAGGAGTACTTAAGAGAATCAAATGCCGAAGACACAACAAGGATCATGACACTTGAAGAATCAAGAGGGTTTACACATATGCTCGGATCCCTGGATTGCATTGAAAATGGAAGAAGTACCCATATGCTCAACAAGGACAATACGAGGATCATCGTAAAAGACCACCATCATTGTTGAAGCAGCTACATCACAAGATCTATGGATTTCACACTCTTTCTTTGGCATGCCAGGGTCTCACAATGACATCAATGTGTTGCGACGATCTCCATTATTTGCATGGTTGTGTTTAGGCGAAGCTCCTGCATCCAACTATGCCATCAAAGGTCATGAGTACAACATCGAGTAATATCTTTGTGATGACATCTATCCTCTATGGGCGATCTTTGTCAAGACCATCTCCAATTCAATAAACAAAAAACTCACGTTGCTGCAAGACTAGAAGATGCTAGAAATGGCGTCGAGAGGATATTTGTTGTGCTCGAAGCTTGTCTTGCAGTTGTTTGTGGACCTACTAAACAATGGGATCTAGAAGACACTATGGAAAGTGATGACTTGTTTGTGTGATCATGCACAAAAGTAGGATTAATTAATTATTTTACATCACCATATATCATAACGTTCCTGTAAATTATAAAATTTATTCTTCGATGGATCCTACTATTTGATGAACTATTGATGTCGAAGACCACTAGATTTCTGTTGGAACCAAACATAAACTTTCATTCCAACATTGGACCTTGAGAATCCAAACTTCCAGCGGATGAACACAAAGCACCTCACACAAATAGGAAATTACAAGGACGTCCCTGAGATGCACACCAACTCGAAGCTCCATCACGATCTGCAGGCACACCTCGCTACCGCCATCCCTGCTCCCCAGCCTCGGCCGACCAAACTTTGTTTGTAAACATGGATAGGAATTCTCCGTGCTATGGACCCGAAGGACCAGTGTGCCAGAGCATGAGCTGAAGTCATTGCAGTCAATGCCCTACAAAGATTTGAAGAAGCCAGAAGACACAAACTCGTGGGATCCATGGATCCATGAGGAGCAAACTCCATCTGCTCACCGCATGGACCCGATCCACCATTGCCACCGACGAATCCTGGACAAGGGCTATCGGTGTCAAAACCGGCAGATCTCGGGTAGGGGGTCCCGAACTGTGCGTCTAAGGATCAAAGGTAATAGGAGACAGGGACACGATGTTTACCCAGGTTCGGGCCCTCTTAACGGAGGTAATACCCTACTTCCTGCTCGATTGACTTTGATGAGTATATGGGTTACAAGAGTTGTTCTACCTCGAGATCGTAATGGCTAAACCCTAGATGTCTAGCCTGTATTATTGTGATTGCCTCTACGGACTAACCTCTCCAGTTTATATAGACACCGTAGGGGCCTAGGGTTGTACAGAGTCGGTTTACAGAGAGAGGAATCTTCATATCCGGACGCCAAGCTTGCCATCCACGCAAAGGAGAGCCCCATCCAGACACGGGGGAGAGTCTTCTATCTTGTATCTTCACAGCCCATTAGTCCGGCCCAGGGCACATAGCCCGGACGCCCGGGGACCCCCTCATCGAGGACTCCCTCAGTAGCCCCTAAACCAGGCTTCAATGATGATATGTCCGGCGCGCAAATTGTCTTCGGCATTGCAAGGCGGGTTCCTCCTCCGAACACTTCAAAGCAGTTGATCAACTAGAACTATACCGGCTCTGTTTTAACTGTTACAACCCATTACCACAAGGGCATAGTACTTAATCAAAAACATGATATGTCTTTACTGATAGCTTTGCTGGCGAGACGTTACGTCTGGCCTCTTTATTATTTCGAATCGTTTTTCAATCCCCCGTTTCGCGTTTCGAGATGCAGCCTCCGGTGACACGTCTTGTCAAAGCAGAGATCGTGTCCCCTTATCACGGGATTCTCATCAATACGGGTTTGGGTAATCCAACCGTGCCATCCGCACGACCCCTTGGTAATAGGCGAGTTTTAAGGCTCGTGGGGGGACGCTCTATATTCACTGCCTTTATAAGGAATAAGAATCCACCTTTTCACCCCACGCCTTCTTCCTCAGCCCCTCCGCCCTCAAGCTCCAGCGCCCAAGCTTCAACCTTTCCGTCCCCAGAAAACACTCCAGCCATGTCCGGATCTGGAGTGCATGGCAAATGGATGGCCTCCTCCGTCACGGAGGGGAACATTAAGGAGCTCCGGGAAGCGGGGTACTTAGCCAAGGAAATCGCCCACTGGCTTCCGGCCAAGAAGCAGATCGTCCCTACTCCGGAGCCCCATGAGAGGGTAGTGCTCATCCCCCATTTCCTTCGCGAACTCGGGTTTTCCCTCCATCCTTTCGTCCACGGTCTTATGTTTTACTACGGGCTAGATTTCCATGATCTAGCCCCAAATTCCTTCCTCAACATTTCGGCGTTCATTGTCGTGTGTGAGGCATTCCTCCGCATCCCTCCCCACTTCGGCCTATGGCTCAAGGTCTTCAATGTGAAGCCGAAAGTGGTGGATGGTCAACACGCGGAGTGCGGAGGTGCCATGGTGAGCAAGCTTCCCAACGTCACTTGGCCCAAGGGCACCTTCGTGGAGACTGTGAAGGGATGGCAGCAGGAGTGGTTCTATGTCACGGAACCCCGTGACACCACATGGGCCGCCGCTCCCGAGTTTAAGTCCGGGCCTCCACTACGGCTGACATCCTGGCTCAACAAGGGCCAGGACTGGGCGTCGTCCGATGAGGTGATGATGCTTCAGAAGCACGTCAAGAGTATGGTAGACAAGAATACCAGTCTTGCCAGTGTGATCCAGGTAATGCTCTTTCGCCGGATTCTCCCCTGCCAACGCCGGACTCAGTATATGTGGGAGTTCGACCCGGCCTGTCCCCGGACCCTGCAGCGGTTCTTCAGCACGAAGGACGAAGACATGTGGAAGCTGCTTTTCAAGGCCCAGAAGACGTGGCCGGACACGTCCGAAGACCTCGGCCTTGACTGCACTTATCCAGCCTCTCCCGTAAGTTTTCTCATAAGCTTAATTTGCAAATTCAAGAAGTATAATAAGCCTTCCTTTCTTCTCACAGGGTTGGACGAAGAAGGCGGAGCGGATCCACTGCCCGGCTCCGCTACCCGAAGACCTAGCCATTCCTCTGCTAACGAGGATGCTGGTTCCGGTGCCATATCAGGCGCCGGAAAAGAAGGCCAAGAAGAAGGGCAAGGAGGCCAAAAGTGTCCTTCGCCGTAAAGGCGCTTCGGACGTAGTGTCCAAAGACACCGAAACTCACTCCTCCCCTGATGAGGACGAAGACGAGGAGGAAGAGAGCAATTCTCCCCTTAAGGGGGGGAAGAAGAAAAGGGGGGCTTCCGCAGATCTGGAGGCGGGGGCGTCCAAGAAAGGGAGGATCTCCCTCACGGATGATTCCGAATCGGGCGCCGACGACATCCCTGAGTGGCGCCCCAGGCCGAAGCCCCTGGTCGGATCATAAGTACTCGAAGGCACTTATATGTATACATATCCGGCTTTCCGCTTTGTGATTTTAATACGTTGAATTACGTGCTGCAGTCCGGCTCGCGTCCTCCCCCAGCGATCCTCATCTTCGGGGAATTCGCTGGGTCCAAATATGATGGAGAGCGAGTCGCCTCCACCGGCCTCTTCCCCCACTGCTACGGACAATGCCGAAGTGTTGTCTCGAAGGACCCTTCCGGGTCAGGGAGAGGTGCGGGAAGCCATCAAGGTGGCGCCAGAGGGTGATATCTCTGCTGCCGGAAACATGGGGGAATCGACCCCCATGGAGACTGGCAACGGGGGCCATCCCAATTCGGCCCCCAACCGAATATTATTCCGGAGACCCATACGGCTCCGAAATCAGGTGAGCAACCTCCTTCGAAAGAAGGGGGTGCGCCAACTCCACCGGCGACCTCTGTCAATCCAGAGGCGCCGGATACTCTGGTGGAAGCACTTCAGAGTGCTTCCATTGTTTAGGAACACCGTATCCTTATGGGTACGGTGGTTGAGAGGGTTCGGTCCGCTAAAAACGGATTGAACGAGGCCTGTGCTGGCCTTCTGATAGGCTTTGAGGTATTTGATAATATTTTAGCTATATAAAAGGAATGCCTGTGTATAGATAGTAGCCCCTGAGACTCTGTTCGGCGTTCACGAAGAAAGGCTGGACAGAGGATTGAATAGTTTTCGCAGGAGACTAACATATATGTCTATTTGAACAAACAGGCTTCGATGCTAGCGGCAACCTCCCATGCCGCCGAAGTTTTTGAACTAAAACGGAGGTTGGAGCGGGCCGATGAAGAGCTCATCCGCGCCAACAAACAACTGGAGGACAAACAAGGTATGTAATGCCTATTCATATCTGAGATGATATGAGATGTTGTGTTATCTTGCTGATCGTGTTATAATGATGCTCACAGGCGACGCGTCTGAGGTCGAAACCCTTAAGAACGTGCTGGCCGAAGCCCAGAAGAAGGCAGAAGAGGAACGAGCCGCCCGCCAAAAACACGAATCAAGCGTGGAGGAAGTCCAGCAAGAGCTCAAGGACGCCATAAGTAAATGTGAGTCCTTGGAGCGCAAGGTTGCAGATCGAGATTCCGAACTTGCTAAGGCCCTCCAAAGCGCACAGGAGGCCCGGGTTGAGGCCCAGGGCGCCCTCCGGGAGATCCAAGAGGCAAAACAGATCGCGGCTGGTAAGGCTTTTAATATGCAGAGCAAATTTGTGAGGAGAAGGTACATCTTACTGAACCGGGTTTGGAGTTCTCCAGGAGTGTTTGCGGATCTACCCCGAAGTGTTGCTGATGCTGCGGAGTTCTTCCGAGCCGAAGAGGGGAGCTCAATGGAGAAGCTGTTCTGGTCGCGATACCTTGCGCCAGAGCATCCAGTGCCCCTCAGCGATCAGCTGAAACAGTTGACCGAACTGCATAGGATGGCCGGATTGGCTATGAAGGATTTTATAATTCGTCTATGGCCTGCCGAACCCATACCCAGCAGTTACTTCGGGCTCGTGAAGCGGCTAGTCAATGCCTGCCCCCGACTTGATGTCGTAAAACGGTCGGTCTGCATCGAAGGTGCGCGGATGGCCTTCGCCCGTGTCAAGGTGCAGTGGGCGAAGATGAACGCCGTCAAGCTCGCGACCAAGGGACCTCCCGCAGGCAAAGATCACCGCACGCCGGAGTGGTATTTCGATGATGTCCTGGAAGGATCCCGCATTGTAGAGGGCCAGTGTTCGAAGGACATCATTTTTGAATGAATTTATTTATGTTGTCCAATCCTGTATTATGAAACAAGACTTATGTATGATATGTTGCTTGTTTTACTTTAAAATGTTTCCTCCTGTGCGGCCGTTTACGATATCTGAGAGTTGGCCAGTCGTTGGCTTCAGCCCCCACGTAGGTAGTACATGGGTGTTCGGGATAGCACCTAAACACACTTGACCCAACGGCTTGGTCCTTGAAGGAGGTGTTAGTGCGGCGAACCAGGCAATCGGACTATGTGGCTTTATCGCTCTCACTTAGCCATAGGAGTTTTACAATGGGAGTGTAGGCGCAGCCCCTAGTATTGTTCGATAATCCGAACTTGGGTGCTATGGATGCCGGGTCGGGTGAAGGCTGGCCTATTGCGTAATGCGGAAAAAATCACAAGAGATTTATACTTAGTCACCGAATAGCTGACCAGCTCTCGCCGCATCATGACAGTCAGTTTTTGGCTTTCTCTACTGAGGTATTTATCCGGATGAACCAGAAACACAATCGCAGTAGTTCTTCCTTTACTACCTTAGCCAAACAAGCGGAACGTAAGACAGTAACCACAGGAGCCGGGTAACCCAACTATTGACCAAAGACATGATTCAGAGCCAATGCATATAATGCTATATTCGGGACGGCGAATTGTACTATAAAAGTGTTCAGACTTTATTTTATGTTTAAGAAATGTACGTGGCTCAATAGAGCCCCTGGCGATTGAGGTCGTACCGAGGTGTACATGACAATCAGACAAAAAACGGGGAAATGCAGATTAAGAAATAAGCCAGTACCGTATTGGTTGGGCGAGAAACAGTTCCCATTATAGGCTGATTGATACGTCAAAACGTATTTGTACAAATAATGCGATAAGCAACAAGGCTATTTTACATGCCGAGTACAAGGGAAAGCTGTGTATATGTCCTGAAAACGGGCGAGGTAATCTTTAAAGACCCTGTAGGTACTCTGCCACGCATCTAGGCTGCTTTTCTCTTTGGTGTATTGTCCTTCGAGAGGATCAACGATCGGTGTTTCCATGATGGGCTCGGGAAAGGGGCCTTGGTACCATCGAAAAGGTGATGTGGGTTGTAAGGAACCTGGAAAAAATAAAAATAAGAAAAGACAGAAATATGAGTGTCCGGATAGGGTCTAGCCGTATTGTGGACTTTATCTTTATTATGCCTCCATCCTTCCCCATGGTATCTTTAGTGCGTAGTTATGTACGCGTGATACATATGCCACAATTTTATAGGGGCTGAGATTGAGGCCGAATTGCTAATCGAGCTCCTGACGAGCTGGACTGTCGTGCTGCGGGGTAGTCCGGACTCGTTTGACAGTGTCTGGGGGCTTGGCCGCCGATGCAGTATTTGGTTTGATAAGGCCGCCCTGTACTTCCGCTGCCAGGGCCGCGGTGTGCTCCTCAGTATGGAGGAAGCGTTCCATGTTTCCATTGACTGTTATAATGCCGCGTGGTCCGGGCATCTTGAGTTTGAGATAGGCATAGTGTGGGACCGCATTGAAGCGATCAAACGCGATTCGTCCGAGCAGTGCATGGTAGCAACTGTGGAAGGGGACGATGTCGAAGATCAAGTCTTCGCTTCGGAAGTTGTCCGGCGAACCGAAGACGACCTCCAATGTGATTGAGCCCGTGCAGCGGGCCTCTACACCAGGTATTACTCCTTTAAAGGTAGTTTTAGTGGGCTTGATTCTTGACGGATCAATACTCATGTTGCGGACTGTGTCCTGATAGAGCAAGTTAAGGCTGCTGCCGCCGTTCATGAGGACTCGCGTCAGGTGGAATCCGTCAATAATTGGTTCGAGGACCAGTGCGGCCGAACTTCCAAGACGGATACTGGTCAGATGGTCTCTGCGATCGAAAGTGATCGGACAGGCCGACCATGGGTTGAATTTTTGGGCGACTGGCTCTATCGCATAGACGTCCCTTACCGCGCGCTTGCGCTTCCGCTTGGGGATATGAGTAACATATATCATATTCACCGTTTTGACTTCGGGGGGGAATTTCTTCTGTCCCCCTGTGTTCGGTGGACGAGGCTCCTCATCGTCGTCCTCGCTGGGCGACCCTTTCTCCTTATGTTTGCAATTTAACTTACCGGCCTGTTTAAAGACCCAACAACTTTTGTTCGTATGATTAGCAGGCTTGTCGGGGGTGCCATGAATCTGGCAGGGTCGATCGAGTATTCGGTCCAAGCTGGATGAGACCTCTCTGTTTCTTTTGAATGGCTTCTTCCGCTGACCGGACTTGGAGCCACTAAATCCGGCGTTGACCGCCGTGTCTTCGGTATTGTCATTGTTGCTTCGACGCTTGTGTTTATTGCGTCGGGGCCTGCCGTTGCTATTCCTGGCTTCGGAAGTGCTAGGTTCGCTTGTATTGTTACTGCTACGGGCTAGCCAGCTGTCTTCGCCCGCGCAAAAGCGGGTCATGAGTGGTGTGAGGGCTGCAATGGACTTCGCCTTCTCTTGGCCGAGGTGTCGGGCGAGCCATTCGTCGCGAATGCTATGTTTAAAGGCCGCTAGGGTGTGGTTATGCTTGTCGCGCCAGGCTTGATAGCTGTCCTCTCGCACTGGGGCACACCCCCGTGATCCGTAGATTGATCTGGTCTGACCGGCCCTATTTTCCACGTCCTGTCGTAGGTCATAGGTGTATCCTGGAGCCGTTGTTTCTCTGCCTCTACGGCGAGGTGGTGCGGGCTGGTGCTCGGCTTGGGTAGCCGTCCTGTCCCGGCCACGTGGTGGTCGTTCGGGTCTTGTCAACAGCATCACGCATTGGCAGTATGGGCTCCAGGGCCTCATCGTCAAATTGGGGTAGCAGCTTGCCCTTTGGATAGCTCTTAGTAGGGCGTTCAAGGCCGTATTCTTTGGCTGAGAGGACGTGAGTCCATCTGTCGTAAAGCGTATCCTGTTCGGATTGGAGCTGTTGCTGCTTCTTTTTTAGGCTTCTCGCGGTTGCGATTAGCTGACGCCTAAAGCGTTCTTGTTCAAGGGGTTCCTCTGGCACGATGAAATCTTCGTCGCCGAGGCTGATATCTTCTTTGGAGAGTGGTAGATAGTTGCTATCCCCCGAGTCCTTGTTCCCTGCTGGCTCGTCAGGGTCAACTTGCCCGTCCCCCCGATCATCCTGTTCGGATGTTGGTTCGATGGGGGCTTCTTGGTCTTCGGCGTTCTCCGGAGTACTATTGTCTCCGGTGCCGGTATTGCTATCTTTTCCACGGCGCGATTTAGAGCGTTGCCGCTGACGTCGATGCCTTGGTGGTATCTCAGGAGGTTCGTCCTCGACTGGATCCTTCTCATCATCGTCGTCGCCTTCTTTAGGTGTGTCCACCATGTACACGTCATATGAGGAAGTAGCCACCCAGCATCCGGTGAACGGCGGGATTTGGGCCTGCTCATCTCCAGCATCGTCGTCCATACCGTCGATGTCTTCGGAGACGTAATCGAGCATGTCGGTTAGATCCTCGAAAGTGGCTATGAAGTGGGTGGTGGGTGGGTGCTACCTCTTGAGCATGCGTTGGTTTTCCCTTGAAGAGGAAAGGGTGATGCAGCAAAGTAGCATAAGTATTTCCCTCAGTTTTTGAGAACCAAGGTATCAATCCGGTAGGAGATAACACACAAGTCACCTAGTACCTGCACAAACAATGAAGAACCTTGCAACCAACGTGATAAAAGGGGTTGTCAATCCCTTCACGGTCACTCGCAAAAGTGAGATCTAATAAAGATAGTAAGATAAATATTTTTGGTATTTTTGTTGTATAGATTGAAAAATAAAGATTGCAAAATAGTAAACGAGATGTGATGTAAATAAAAGAGATGCAACATAATAAGAAAGAGACCCGGAGGCCATAGGTTTCACTAGTGGCTTCTCTCAAGATAGCATGTATTACGGTGGGTGAACAAAATACTGCCGAGCAATTGATAGAAAAGCGCATATTTATGAAAATATCTAGGCAATGATCATGAATATAGGCATCACCTCCGTCTCAAGTGGACCGAAACGATTCTGCATCTACTACTATTACTTCACACATCGACCGCTATCCAACATGCATCTAGAGTATTAAGTTCATAAGAACAGAGCGACGCATTAAGAAAGATGACATGATGTAGAGGGATAAACTCATGCAATATGATATAAACCCCATCTTTTTATCCTCGATGGCAACAATACAATACGTGCCTTGCTACCCCTACTGTCACAGGGAAAGGACACCCCAAGATTGAACCCAAAGCTAAGCACTTCTCCCATTGCAAGAAAGATCAATCTAGTAGGCCAAACTAAACCGATAATTCGAAGAGACTTGCAAAGATATCAAATCATGCATATAAGAATTCAGAGCCAAATATTATTCATAGATAATCTTGATCATAAATCCACAATTCATCGGATCTCGGCAAACACACCGCAAAAGAGTATTACATCGAATAGATCTCCAAGAACATCGAGGAGAACTTTGTATTGAGAACCAAAGAGAGAGAAGAAGCCATCTAGCTAATAACTATGGACCCGAAAGTCTGTGGTAAACTACTCACACATCATCGGAGAGGCTATGGTGTTGATGTAGAAGCCCTCCGTGATCGATTCCCCCTTTGGCAGAGCGCCGGAAAAGGCCCCAAGATGGGATCTCACGGGTACAGAAGGTTGCGGCGGTGGAAAAGTGGTTTCGTGGCTCCACCTGATGTTTTTAGGGTATAAGGGTATATATAGGCGAAAGAAGTACGTCGGTGGAGCTCCGTGGGCCCCACAAGGGTGGGGGTGCGCCTACCCTCCTGGGCGCGCCCTCCTGCCTCGTGGCCGCCTCGCGGAGTTCCAGACTTCAACTCCAAGTCTTCTGGATTGCTTTCATTCCAAGAAAGATCATCGCAAAGGTTTCATTCGTTTGGATTCCGTTTGGTATTCCTTTTCTGCAAAACACTGAAATAGGCACACAAAAACTAGCACTGGGCCTTTGGTTAATAGGTTAGTCCCAAAAATAATATAAAAGAGCATATTAAAGCCCATTAAACATCCAAAACAGATAATATAATAGCATGGAACAATAAAAAATTATAGATACGTTGGAGACGTATCAGTGGGACATAAAATTCCCTGCGTTCAGCCCCTAGCATGGGCTAGGCGTAGTTCAGCAGCGATTCTTCTGCAATAGCAAGCAATCACATTAGGTCCAGGGCCTCGCTTAAAGGCGAGGGTTGGATGGGGGAAAAGAGCTTCTGGTGCTTGGTGAGGAAAAGTCCTCCGGGTTGCGCCCGCTTGCCGTAGTCCTCGAGAGTCCGAAATTAGGATCTGGGAACGAATCCGGCCCTCCAGTGATGAGGGGAGTCCGGCTAAGCTCTGGGCCTGCCGATGATACAGTCCCATCTGGATCTGAGGTAATGAGCTCCGTAATTGTGGAGAGTCCGGTGGGATTCATGCTCCCATTTTCGAACCCAGTAGTCTGCTCTGCTAAGGCCAGAACGGTGGTCGGCGTCGCGAGCCCCTCCAAGATCAAGTCTCCTCAGATATCGGCAGCGTAGTTCAGATTTCCCAAACTAATTTGGTGACCAGGGGCGTAGTTGTCGATCTGCTCCAGGTGGCCAACCGAATTGGCGCGCAGTGCGAAGCCGCCAAATACGAAAATCTGTCCGGGGAGAAAGGTCTCCCTCAATGCAGCGTTGTTGTAGATGATCGATGGAGCCATCGAGCCTCTCGACGATGGCACAGTGGAACTCTCAATGAAAGCACCAATGTCGGTGTCAAAACCGGCAGATCTTGGGTAGGGGGTCCCGAACTGTGCGTCTAAGGATCGAAGGTAAGAGGAGACAGGGACACGATGTTTACCCAGGTTCGGGACCTCTTAACGGAGGTAATACCCTACTTCTTGCTTGATTGACTTTGATGAGTATATGGGTTACAAGAGTTGATCTACCTCGAGATCGTAATGGCTAAACCCTAGATGTCTAGCCTATATGATTGTGATTGCCTCTACGGACTAACCTCTCCGGTTTATATAGACACCGGAGGGGCCTAGGGTTGTACAGAGTCGGTTTACAAAGAGAGGAATCTTCGTATCCGAACGCCAAGCTTGCCATCCACGCAAAGGAGAGCCCCATCAGACACGGGGAGAGTCTTCTATCTTGTATCTTCACAACCCATTAGTCCGGCCCAGGGCACATAGCCCGGACGCCCGGGGACCCCCTCATCCATGACTCCCTCAAGGGCAACCACCAAGCTGCCCAAGGGCCCAAAACTGGAGCACAACCGCCGCCACCAAGACGCCGACCATCCACATGAGCACACAAACCACTGGGTCCACTAATCGACCGGGGAAGGGGGGACATGCCACTCTCATCTCAACGCCATCGAAAGCAACACCGATCTGAAGGGGAGGTGGCAGATTATTTACCCTAAACGACATCGATCCCTTCCAATCAACGGCGTTGGGGACTTAGCTAACCTTATCTACATGACGGGACGAGAAGAACAAGATCCCAACCTCCCCACGCAGCTAGAGCAACGAGAGGAAGCAGGAATCCAAGCCCTCTATAGCGGGAGGAGGTGAAAACACGGTTTCGCTCCTTGGTTGCCTTACTCTCTATGCACGACACCGGAAACCTTCCTTCGTGAAAAACATGGAAAACATCTAGCGCACAAAAAATAGGAAAAAGGTTTTGTAAAATCGAGATTATCGCAACCTCTAGTATTAAAGAGAATCTGTACTCCCTCTGTCTAGGTGAATAAGTCATCTTAGGTTGTGCATCGTGACCAGGACGGAGGGGAAACGAGAGAACTTAATGTTTATTTGCTAATTAATAGCATTGCATGCAATGAACTAACCACTGCATGCCGTGTTTGGTAGTCTCGAGTCAGTGAAAACATGCACGCCCCACATCTCTTATTGGTTCATATGTCAAGAAACAAGAAACGAGGTGGGAGTTAATGAACCGCGCCTAAGTGTTTTACGATTATTTGGTTTTCATAAGGTGACTGATACACCTAGACGGAGGGAGTAGTGGTTTTCGTTCCGTATGCAGCCATTAAATGCCTAAAAATCGTCCAGTTATTTCTTGTCCAATCTCTGCCTCGCCCACATCTCCATGCAATTAATTAGTCAAAAATTTAATTACATGAGTTAATTAGCCAGACATCAAATTATGGAAAAGTATCATCGAGCGGTAGACAACGAGAAGGATCATATTAATTATGAAGAATATCATTCTTTGAAAAGGATGATCACATTAATTATATTATTATGAAAAGTATCATCGAGCATTGGATGGAAATATCGCGTTAATAAGTAGCAGCTAGAATATTTATGCCTCCGTTGCAACACATGCGCAAGTATAGCTGTAGGAGTATATCATAAAGCCAAACACTGTCTTAATGTTATAAGTGTTACTGTTGCAAATGCATGGCAAATTTCCTTTTCCTTTTGTAACAGAAAAAAGACGTAAAAGAAGCAAAGGCGAATAACTATCTCGCTTACAGTTCATCCGTCATTGACTAACCTCCTATAAAATACGGGTGCATTCACTAACTATCTCGCTTACAGTTCACCCGAAGAACAGGGAAAAGAATACGGGTGAACACCAAGAGTTGGAAGGCCAATTTTAACTAACCTCCTATAAAATAGAGAAGAATCCGGCCGAGCAAAGCTTAGTGAATGATTTTTACTTCACTAACTTTTGGTCGGACCTAGCTGAACTCCTAATTAATAGAGTAAAAAACAAATTTGCATAAGTTCAACCTAGATTCGATTTGAACAATTGAAATTGGACATATTAATCATCCACCTTGTCTTGACATCCCACTCGACATGAGTTTTTAAACCTAAACATAAACATAAACTTAAAAATAAACATGAAATTAAACTAAATTAATCTTCACCATCATCATCACCCTTGTAGAGGGCGAGCTAATCTTGCCTCTACATTCCACCATCCATGGGGTCCGGGCATGTGCCGTCGTCGCCGGAGTTGGGGAAGATGCGCCGCCACTCTTCAACGTCGAACTCCTCCTCGGCCTTGCCGTCACCGTGCTTGTCATCGTCGTCACCCCCGTGCTCCTCGTCGGCGGAGAGGATGATGACCTCCCTATCGACCGCGCGCTCCGAGAAGATCGCCCGCTCCTCCTCCACGTTGGCGGCCTCCGCAGCGAATTGCTCCCTCGCATCCCAGTCCTCCCGAGCCATCGCCGCATTCACCACCCCTGACGGCGGCGTGACGAGCTCAACGGGCGCCGTCCCCCACAGGAAGTTGGGGCACGCCGTGCAACCGGACCTGCCACCGGGCGTACTTGAGGGCGCCGAGCTCCGCCGTGTGGAAGGACCCGAGCCAATTCTTCGTGTTGGTCTCACAGTCGGTTATCTCCGCCACCCACGTACCCCCGCTGGTGGATGCCGATGTACTTCCTCTGCTGCTGTCGCGCGGAGGGAGGTCGGGAAAGTCAGAGATGCGGTGAGAGGGCCGCATACCAGCGGCGGCGGCGGCTTCTTGAGGAGGTGCCGCTTGAAGACGCGCGGCTCACGTGGCGGGGCGGATCCACGACGCGGATCGGCGGCATGGAGCACCATCCACGGGGTTCGGCCATTGGAAGGAGAGGGCGGCGGAACACAGCGGGGAAGGGGGTGTCACCGGTGGCGGGGACGGGGAAAAGTAGAAGCAGACGAGATGGAAAGGATGAGTGGAGATTTTTTTTTTTACTCCGTCGTCAAGCGGTGGAGTAAATATATGTTAGGGATAAGCGACGTTGGATAATGATCATCCTTCAACAGTTATCGGTGATCAGCTAGGTCCCGCTTAGATGAGTAAACCCAGGTTTTTACTCCTCTGACCGGTTATAGGCGATCAATTAGAAATGCCATGAGATAGTAGTAAGAGCCAACCTAGGTTACAACACCATTTGCACACCACACCCCAGTCAAACCGTTGCCAAGTTAATAAACTCATCACCATTTGCACATACCAAACCCCAAGAGCCAATATTATCTCATCCTCCACCCTTTTATAAACCCCCCCATTCTCTCCACTTTCCTACACCACCTTCGTCCTTCCGCTTTTCTTCTTCCCCATTCTTAGTTGCTACTTTTCCCTGTTCTTCGGGTGCATTCTCGTCCCTCGTGCTCCTTTTAGTTACCAACGACAAAGTTGATAATCTGCTTGGGAAGGACGCCCTTTTTCGTTTGTAATTTGTAAAACAAGAAAGATTCGGTCTGTGCTATTTATGCACACCATTGGCAACTGCCATCTGCCGTTCCACTCGTCCGAAGCCATCTTCTTGCATCAAGCGCCACCATGTCAACGCCCCAGAGCGGCAGCGCGAGCCCAGCGACCACGGCGGCGGCGGCGGTAGAGACGAGCAAGCACTGGGCGCCGCACGGCCCGATGCTGACGGCCTGCCTCGTCAGCATCAACGTGCTAATGATAGTCCTCATCTTCTTCTACTTCTGGCGGTTCTTCTCCGGGAAGCGAGGGCCGTCTACCCCCGGAGGTGCTGATGAGGAGTCGTCATCGACCGACTCGTCTCCGGCGACCTCGCCGAGAGCGTCCAGGCGACTGCGCGACCCCGAGCAGCCGGACATCCCGTCTTCCCTGCCCGTGTCCGTGTTCGACTCCAGCAGCGAAGCCGCCGGGAAGGCGGCGGCCGACTGCGCGGTGTGCATCGTGGAGTTCCGGGACGGCGACCTGGCGCGCCTCCTCCCTCGCTGCGGGCACCGGTTCCACGCCGCGTGCGTCGACGCGTGGCTGCATCTACACTCCACGTGCCCGCTCTGCCGCGCCAGCGTGGTCGCCCCTGCGCCCGCCGCCGCCGAGCCCAAGAACGACCCAAAAGACGACGGCGCGGAGTGCCCGGTGTGAGGCGGATCTGCGCGCGCCGGCGAGGCCGCGTGCTACCAAAGCCAAGCCAGAGGAGCACGTAAACGGCGGAAGGCGACACGCATCTTTCGGCGTCGGTGTGTCGCTATCCCTTAGCTGACTCCTGCGGGTCGGCGAGGTACGGTTGGCTTCGTTCCTCGTCTTTGGGTTTGTTGTGTTCTTGTTACTATACGTATCTCTCTGGCTCTCGTCAGTTTTGGTGATCGGTGAGATGCATATTTGAATCGGAGTCTTCTTCTATATGATGATGATGATGTGCGTATGATTGGAATTGTAAGATTAGCAACATATATATTAGATTAGGCTCGCGTGTGATTGTGTGCGTGACAAAATTAGTAGTGTAAGATCATATACATATGTAAATTATTAATGAAAAGGTTTGATCGACATTTTTGGGCATGGCCATCAAGTTGAAAATATGCTCTTTCGGCTATGTTGATGGGTACCTAATTGCATGGTTCTACAAAACGAGAAAGGGATTTCCTTTCACTCGGGAAGGTAGAAGTCCAATTGAACTCGCCTAGAATCTAGGCACATGAAATCAAGAAACAAGCAGACTCAACACCCAAGTGGAAGTCACTGTAATAGTAGGAAACTGCTTTTCTACTACGACATGCTTGAATTCTCTACTTTAGTGACTTCGGTCGTTCAAAGTTTTCAAGCAGGCGCCATAGAAACTGAAATGTAATGGTCTCGCGGCTGCATCGCCTGTCTTCAGCATTGAATAACCATGGCGAATAAAAGCGCGCAGATGCTTAATTAGGTCTCATTATTTTGATTAACATTATGGGGAAAATAGAGGATTGCTATGATCCGCCTGCCCATTTGAATTCTATGGAATTGTAAAACAAGGGAGCTGGCACAAGTGTGTGTGGGAGGCATAGGAATTTTTCCAAGAGCTCAGACTTTGTGTAAAATTTTCTATGAAATAGACTAGGGGAATTCCTACTACAAATCAAGGCTTACAAAAAAAATTCCGTAGGATGACGATTCCTATGAAAATCACGTAAAAATCCTATGAATCAAAAGTAGCTTTCCCGTGGAACATCAGATCCTCCCTTTCATGTAGCAGTGCTCGATCATGTCGTGTCTGCCATTTCCATAGCAACGAAACCACTGACCACTCCACGCATGTACAGTACATGGTACCACCTGGACGCACACGTAGTGGATTCGGTTCTTGGAGCTAGCTGCCAGCTCCTTGAGTCATGGATGTGGTCCACTGAGTCACTGCACTGCCGTGCATGCAACAGTATGGGCACTCACTGGCAACAGTATGGGCTATATGTATATGGAGTTGTAGATAACATCTCTCTGATCAGGTCACGCACGTTTCGTCAGGTTTCGTGCTGCCCCAGCCCCATGCATGCATATCTTCCAGCTCACGCAGATAAGCCTCGAGGGGAGGCTCACGGCTACACCACCTACCTGGCTACCCAACGCACCGAGAAGCGCCCTGCGCAAATCCAGCACGCCTCCATTCCAAGAGGAGTTGTTGTACTCCAGACAGCGGCGACGTTAAACTAAAACTTTAAAAAAATCTCTTTCCGGCCGATCGATCGATTACGTTGTCGTCGCCCGCGGTCAGTTGTACCGTCCTCAGATCGTACCGTTTCGTACGCCGACAGCGACGTGATGGCACCGCACCACACCACACGGGCTTCCGTCGTCGCCTCCCATTTTTCAAAGGCACGACGACAAGACAGCCGGATCCATGTGCTCCGGGGGAAGGGGCACCATCGAAAGCTACGGCCATGCACTACTGGGTACCACATGCGCGCACCGGTGCACCGCCAACCTGACCGCCGCTGCCGCTGGGCTGGGCTGATGTGGACGTGGGTGTACGGAGACCCGTGACGTACGACTCATAACATTATCTCCAAGATACGTATTATGGAGGAGAAAGATGGTTGATGAAGAGATGCCAAAACGAGGAGGGGGCATCTTGTCTTGGTTGTACGATAGGGTACGGCAGAATGATCTGGACGGAGTCGGGGATTAATTAGTTGGCCGCGCGTACTGTTCGGTGTTACCGGTCACGAGCTGCGGAATCTTTGGCTGATTTTGGGCACCTTGGGCGGGGCGATGTGATGTGATGCTAGCTGCTGCCTGGCATGATTGGCTTCAACCGGCATCCACCATGTGCCGACGAACAAAGATGTTTACCCAACATCCAAGTATCAACGAAACTGCTGCCGGAGCCGCCGGTCACATGTTGCTACTCCCTCCATCCAAAAATCTTATATCTCACACTAACTTGATGCTAGATATATTTATTTGAGGATAAAGTTTTTGCAAACGGAGGGAGTACTTGATAGCTGTTCGTCGGCGGTCACCGGTCTCGCTCAAGGCTTGGGATTGATGCTTGACGCCGATCCAAGCAAGCAAGGAACGCACGCCGCCGCCGCATCATGACCGGCCACCGAAGCTAGACGGCACCAGTTGAGAGCAACAGCCAAAGTCACAAAACCAGCAGCAAAAATGCCTTCCCCGCCTCCGCTCTTTCTTCTAGGAAAAAAATACAGTACGTACTTTATCTCCATTGTTTACTTGTAGGACTGTGATAACGTCCATCTATTCTGAATATAGGAACAGGTACGAACATCTGCACTCGGTCTTCTCGCGCAGCACATGGTGAGTAGTTGACACGCATGCGGTGTGACATGCATAGTACTCCCTTCGTTTCTGAATATAAGTCGTTTTACAGATTTCAATATGGACTATATACGAAACAAAATGAGTGAATCTATATAGTTCGTTCAATGCAAAAACTATTTTCACATAAAAGATTTGTCGCGATGAGAACTTCAAAACTAGACCTCATGCTGGTATGTTCCGGCAACTTTTTTAAGTCAAAAGTTAGCAGGCCAGGCTAAGTTATCGCGTCTGTGATACATAAGTTACCGCCTTGTTTATATAGAAATTACTGTGGCATAAAAATGGTCATCCAACCTTCTCCCCCGCGTGCAAATAAACTAGAGGACAGATAAGCTTATGTCACCCTAAATTATCCTTATTTTGAAACTTCAAAACGTTTTGTAGTTCAAATCGTAGGTCCAATCAAAAAAATGTTTTCACATAAAAAAAGTTCAAGATGAGACCTTTGAAACTAGATCCCATTTCGATACATTCCGGTTATATGTTTTCAGCAACTTCTTTTCCCGATCAAAGTTACAGCGCTGTTTGTACCAAAGTTATCAGGTCTGTGGTGTTGGTGCGTATGTTACCATGCTATTTACAGAGAAGCTATCGGATATGTTTTCATCAACTTTTTTTCTCAGGTCCCAAGTTATCACGATGTTTGTCCGTAAGTTATCAGGTCTATGATGTGTATAATACTACGCTCTTTACACAAAAGTTAGTGGGATATCTTTTCAACAAGTTTTTTACGCGGGTCAAGTTACCACGGTGTTTGTGACTAAGCATTTTACACAAAATTTATTGGGGGGGGGGGGGGGGGTCAACAACTACACCCCCTCCTGGGGTCAACTAGATTCTCTTTTTCGCAACTTCAAAATGTTTTGCAGCTCAAACCATCGGTCCAATCAAAAAGTCGTTTTCATAAAAAACAAATTCGACGTGGCGAGACCTTCGAAACTTGATTCCATGTTGGTATGTTCCAACGACTTTTTTTTGGTCAAAAAGTTATCAGGCTTGGGCTAACTAAGTTATCAGCTTTGTTATGTGTATATTACCATGTTATTTACACATGAGTTACCAGAGGTGTCTTTTAACAATCTCCCCTCCCGGTCAAAAAGTTCCCACACCTGGACTAGTAGGTTATCAGCTTAGTTGTGTGTATATTATCATGTTATTTACACATGAGTTATGAGGGGGGTCAACACTTTTTTCCCGTGTCAAAAAGTTACGACGACTGGTCTAAGTAAGTTATCGTCTCTGTTATGCATATATTATCATGCTATTTACATAGAAATTATCGGGGGTATATTCTTCGACAACTTTTATCCTAGCGTCACAAGTTACTCATGTCTACTACGCAACTTTTATTCTGGAAGACGTTGTTGGGCCTCCAAGTGCAGAGTTTTGTAGGACGACAACAAATTTTCTTCAAGTGGATGACCTAAGGTTTATCAATCTGTGGGAGGCGTAGGATGAAGATGGTCTCTCTCAAACAACCCTGCAATCAAATACAAGAAATCTCTTGTGTCCCCAACATACCCAGTACAATAGTAAATTGTATAGGTGCACAAGTTCGGCGAAGAGATGGTGATACAAGTGTAGTATGGATAGAAGATATAGATTTTGTAGTCTAAAAATATAAAAACAACAAGATAGCAAGTAACAAAAGTGAGCACAACCGATATTGCAATGTTTAGAAGCAAGGCCTAGCTAGGGTTCATACCATTAGTGCAATCTCTCAATAGTGCTAATATAATTGAACCATATAACAATCCCTCAACGTGCAATAAGGAATCACTTCAAAGTTTCTATTGGAGAAGGTAGGACGAAAGTGTGTATCAACTTATGTGCTTAGATTACCCCAATGTCACCACGGGAATCGACAAGTTGATTACCAAAATATACATCAAGTGACTCAATAGAATACCCCATTGTCACCATGGGTATCCACATGCAAGACATACATCGAGTGATCTCAAATCCAATATTCAATCCAACATAAGGAAACCTCAAGGAGCACGACTCAATTCATCACAACAAGATAGAGAGGGAAAACACCATATGATCCAACTATATTAACAAAGCTCATGGTACATCAAGATCGTGCCAAATCAAGAACACGAGAGAGAGAGAGGAGAGAGGAAAGAGAGAGAGAGAGATCAAACACATAGCTACTGGTACATACCCTCAGCCCCGAGAGTGAACTACTCCCTCCTCGTCACGGCGCTGAAGCGATCAATCGAATGAGTGTGCCACACCTCCACTATATATAGGCATCTGCCGCGGGCTCAACTCTCGGGCCTCGCATGGATCCTAAAGCCCAAAGTCTGTTCGGCCTGGATCCGAGTCCAAGTAGGATCGCATCTGGCTCGTGGAGTCGGATCCGGCCTCACAAGTTCCTTCCCTTAAGCGCACGACCCCTTAGGTTCAAGTCGGCTTGGTCGCAGGTCGAATCACCTCCGACCTGCTAGGCTAGTAGCGACCTCTAGCAAGGCGATCAAACAATGCTGTTACACCAGGCGGCGGGTCAACCAAGTCCCAGACTTGATTCTCATCCATGGACTTTAACTCGGATCTCATGGCCTCCAGCCATGCCTCGGAATCTGGGCTCACCATCGCTTCCTCATATGTGGCTGGCTTGTCGCTTTCTAGCAACAATACATCACGCACTCCGCGCAATCTTTCTGACCTTCGTCGTTTAGGTGCCGCTTCCACTATGGGTTCCCTGACCGACTCCGGTATGATCTCATCACCAGCCGAGTCGTCCCCGAGTGGTCCTCGAATTTCTTCGAGTCGGACCATCCTCCCATTGGCTTCTCGATTGAGAAACTCTTTCTCTAGGAAAACCCCGTTCCGAGCAACAAACACTTTGTTCTCTTCCCGATTGTAGAAGCTGAATCCCAAGGTTTCGCTCGGATATCCCATAAATATGCATTTATCCGACTTGGGTGTAAGCTTGTCTGACATAAGTCGCTTGAAAAATGCTTCACAACCCCATATCTTTAGAAAAGATAAACTGGGACTCTTCCCGGTCCACATGTCATGCGGTGTCTTGCCTATGGATTTTGATGGTACCCTATTGAGTGTGAAAGCTGCAGTTTCTAGAGCGTATCCCTAGAATGACAAGCGTAAATCCGACTTGCTCATCATAGACCAGACCGTGTCCAACAAGGTTCTATTCCTCCGTTCCGACACGCCATTTCTCTATGTCATACCCGGAGGTGTGGGCTAAGGTACTATACCTCGGCTTTTAAGATGATCATCAAACTCTTGGCTCATGTACTCACCCGCACGATCTGGTCGTAGAAATTTTATAGTCTTGCCGAACTGATTCTCAACCTCGTTCTGAATCTCTTTGAATTTTTCAAAAGTTTCCAACTTGTGCTGCATCAATAGGTCTATCCATATCTACTCAAGTCGTCGGTTAAAGTCACGAAGTACTGATAGCCACATCTGGAAGTTATGCTCACTGGACCATACACATCACTGTGTATAAGTTCCAACAGCTCGGACGATCTCTCACAACTCTTTGCAAAAGAAGACTTAGTCATCTTGCCGAGCAAGCGTGATTCGCATGTCTCGAACGACCCAAAGTAGGACGAAGTTAGGAGCCTATCATCATGGCGCTTATTCATGCGTTTCAAACTAATGTGTCCAAGCCAGCAATGCTAGAAGTATGTCAGATTTATCTCATTAGGCTTATGCCTCTTGACATTCATGTCATAGACCGGTTCCTGTTCTAGATTCAATATAAAAAGTCCATCAACAATCGGTGCATAGCCGTGGAACATTTCATTCAAATAAAACAAACAACCATTGTCCTTTAAATTGAATTCATGACCCTAACTCATCAAGCATGAGGCAGAAATAATGTTTTGACTAAGTGCAGGAATGTAATAACAATTATTCAATTCCACGAGTGCAATCTCTCAACAGTGCTAATATAATTGAATCATATAACAATCCCTCAACGTGCGACAAAGAATCACTCCAAAGTTTCTATCAGAGAAAGTAGAACGAAAACGTGTATCAACCTATGTGCCTAGATTACCCTAATGTCACCACGGGAATCGGCAAGTTGATTACCAAAACATACATCAAATGACTCAATAGAATACCCCATTGTCACCACGGGTATCCACATGCAAGACATACATCAAGTGATCTCAAATCCAATATCCAAACCAACATAACAAACCTCAAACAACAACACTCAACTCATCACAACAAAATAGAGTGGGAAAAACACCATACGATCAAACTGTATTAACAAAACTCGTGGTACATCAAGATCATGTCAAATCAAGAACACGAGAGAGAGAAGGAGGGAGGGGGGAGAGATCAAACACATAGCTACTGGTACATACCCTTAGCCCTGAGGGTGAACTACTCCCTCCTCGTCATGGAGACTGCCGGGATGATGAAGATGGCCTCCGGTGATGATTTCCCACTCCGGCAGGGTGCCAGAGAAGGCCTCCAGATGAATCGCTTCGGTACAGAGGCTTGCGGCAGCGGGGCGGAAGTTCTAGGTTAAGTTTCGGGAGTTTCCCTATTTATAATTTTTTTTTGGTCTCACATCAAGGTGGTGCCCGAGGGACCCACAAGCTCAGTCGCCCCTCCCTTGCGGGGGCCGCGCTGTGTGAGCTTGTCGTGTCCTTGTGGGTCATCTGGTCCTCGCACAAAGCTTCGGGGGTCTCTTATGTTCCAAAAAAATCACCAAAAAGTTTCAGCCCAATCCAAGAATTTTTATTTCTGCACAAAAATAACACCATGGTAGTTCTGCTGATGACAGCGTCATTCCAGGTTAGTTTCATTCAAATCATATAAAAGTGCACCAAAACCATATAAAATTGTCGTATACATGGCATGAATACTTCATAAGTTATAGATACGTCGGAGACGTATCAATTACCGCGGTATTTGTACTGAGTTATCAGTTTTGTAGTGCGTATATAATTATATTATTTACATAAAAGTTATCGGGAGGTATATTTTTTAACCGCTTTTATCCCAGGGTCAAAAGTTACTGAGGTGTTGTATTGAGATATAAATTTGTTGCGTATATATAAACATACTATGTACATAGAAGTTATTGACGTTATATTTTTCAATAAAAAAAATTCGGGTCCAAAGTTATTACGCTTAGGCTAAGTAAGTTATCACGTCTGTGGTGTGTATATTACCATGTTGTTTGCACCGAATTACCGTGTGTATATTTTCAACAATATCAATACTCGGGGTCACACTTACTGTGGTGTTTGTGTGCACATTACCATCGTTGCAGTCCTAAATTACCATGCCGTTTTCCAGCGTGATACACATTTCTATAAATTAAATCTTAATTAGTCAAATCACACAAATGATTAGATAGTCTAGTGGTGTGTATATTACATCTGTGGTGTGTATATTATCATGTTGTTTGCACCGAATTACCGTGTGTATATTTTCAACAATATCTGTACTCGGGGTCTCAGTTACCGTGGTGTTTGTGTGCACGTCACCATCGTTGCAATCCTAAATTACCATGCCGTCGTGATACACATGTCTATAAATTATA
Organism: Triticum aestivum; assembly: GCF_018294505.1. Classification (NCBI taxonomy): domain Eukaryota; kingdom Viridiplantae; phylum Streptophyta; class Magnoliopsida; order Poales; family Poaceae; genus Triticum; species Triticum aestivum. The sequence goes on along the minus strand of NC_057796.1, from coordinate 320,808,625 downwards.
TCTCAATTAGTCAAATCACACAAATGATTAGATATTCTAGTGATGTGTATATTACGTCTGTGGTGTGTATATTACCATGTCCTTTGCACCGAATTACCGTATGTATATTTTCAACAATATCTGTACTCGGGGTCACAGTTGCCGTGGTGTTTGTGTGCATGTTACCATCGTTGCAGTCCTAAATTACCATGTTGTTCCCTCGCAAAAAAAATTACCATGCTGTTTTCGAGCATGATACACATGTCTAGAAATTAAACCTCAATTAGTCAAATCGCAAAACTAATTAGATAGTCTAGTGGTTATCTTACTCAATCCTCAAAGGAGAGGATGACGGTTTGAATCCCACCTTTGACAATCTTTTTACTGCAGAAAAGCATACCTTCTCTCCGTCCTTAAAAGGTGAAAAAAATTAGGCATGTATTTTTCTCCTTAAATGAGAATTGAAAACCGTCCTTCAATAAAGAAAAAAATCTTTTCGTATTAATGAGAATTAAAAACCGTCCTTAATTCATGGGAAAAAATCCGTCTGCTTTAATGATAATTGAAACTATACATAAATCACAGGAGAAGATCAGTCATGATTATGAGCGTGATTGATTCGTCCGGGGGATCATGAGCGGGGAAAGCCAGAAACCTCTCATCAAACCCATTTTAATCAAACCCATTTTAATCAAACCCATTTTAATCACATCCACATCACAAGGTGCACATGGGATAACCAGAAACCTCTCATCAAACCCATTTTAATCACATCCACATCACAAGGTGCACATGGGATAACCAGAAACCTCTCATCAAACCCATTTTAATCACATCCAATGTCCACATTATATCAATGGTCTGCCATATCAATGGTTTAGATCAAATGTTATGTCGGCAGACTGCCGCACTTCAAGTGTGACGCCCTCGATTTGACCGTACACTAATCATGCACGCAAATGTGTACGACCAAGATCAGGGACTCACGGGAAGATATCACAACACAACTCTAAAACATAAATAAGTCATACAAGCATCATAATACAAGCCAGGGGCCTCGAGGGCTCGAATACAAGTGCTCGATCACAGACGAGTCAGCGAAAGCAACAATATCTGAGTACAGACATAAGTTAAACAAGTTTGCCTTAAGAAGGCTAGCACAAACTGGGATACAGATCGAACGAGGCGCAGGCCTCCTGCCTGGGATCCTCCTAACTACTCCTGGTCGTCGTCAGCGGCCTGCAGGTAGTAGTAGGCACCTCCAGTGTCGTAGGTGTCGTCGTCGACGGTGGCGTCTGGCTCCTGGGCTCCAACATCTGGTTGCGACAACCAGATAGAAAGTAAAGGGGGAAAAGAGGGAGAGAAGCAACCGTGAGTACTCATCCAAAGTACTCGCAAGCAAGGAGCTATGCTACATATGCATGGGTATATGTGTAAAGGGGCATATCAGTGGACTGAACTGCAGAATGCCAGAATAAAAGGGGGAGAGCTAGTCCTGTCAAAGACTACGCTTCTGGCAGCCTCCATCTTGCAGCATGTAGAAGAGAGTAGATTGAAGTCCTCCAAGTAGCATCGCATAGCATAATCCTACCCGGCGATCCCCTCCTCGTCGCCCTGTTAGAGAGCGATCACCGGGTTGTATCTGGCACTTGGAAGGGTGTATTTTATTCAGTATCCAGTTCTAGTTGCCATAAGGTCAAGGTACAACTCCGGGTCGTCCTTTTACCGAGGGACACGGCTATTCGAATAGATAAACTTCCCTGCAGGGGTGCACCACATAACCCAACACGCTCGATCCCATTTGGCCGGACACACTTTTCTGGGTCATGCCCGGCCTCGTAAGATCAACACGTCGCAGCCCCACCTAAGCACAACAGAGAGGTCAGCACGCCGGTCTAACCCTATGCGCGCAGGGGTCTGGGCCCATCGCCCTATGCACACCTGCACGTTGCGTACGCGGCCGGAAGCAGACCTAGCCTAGTGGCGTTCCAGTCCAATCCGGCACGCGCCACTCAGTCGCTGACGTCAAGAAGGCTTCGGCTGATACCACGACGCCGGGATACCCATAACTACTCCCGCGTAGATGGCTAGTGCGTATAGAACAAATGGCCAGACTCAGATCAAATACCAAGATCTCGTTAAGCGTGTTAAGTAACCGCGAACGCCGACCAGGGCCAGGCCCACCTCTCACCTGGGTGGTCTCAACCTGCCCTGTCGCTCCGCCACAAAGATCCACTTGCGGGTACTCCTACGAGCCGACCCGACTTTAGTCATCACATGTGTCATGTATGTAGTATATAAGTATATACCCGTGATCTCTGCCCAGGTGATCACGACCCGATAGTATAGCACAGCAGACGGACAAGATGTAGGGCCACTGATGGAAATCTAGCATCCTATACTAAGCATGTAGGATTGCAGGTAAAGGTACCAACAGTAGTAGCAAGGATAGGCTATGCATCAGGATAGGATATCGAAAAGCAGTAACATGCTACACTACTCTAATGCAAGCAATAAAGAGAAGAATAGGCGATATCTGGTGATCAAGGGGGGGGGCTTGCCTGGTTGCTCTGGCAAGTAGGAGGGGTCGTCAATTCCGTAGTCGAACTGGACAGCAGTAGTGTCGGTCTCGTAGTCTACCGGAGAGAAGAGGGGGAAGAAACAGTAAATACAATGCAAACATAAGCATGACGATGCGTGACATGACAATGAGCGGTGCTAGGTGTGCCCTAACGCGACAGTAGGTGGTACCGGCGAAGGGGGGAACATCCGGGAGCTATTCCCGATGTTTCGCGTTTTCGGACAGACGGACCGGAGGGGGAAAGTTGCTAGTTCGATAGGTTAGGGGGTTGTGGTGGACGAACGGACTGCGTATTCGGATTCGTCTCGTCGTTCTGAGCAACTTTCATATAGAAAACATTTTCATCCGAGTTACGGTTTAAAAGATATGAATTTTCAAAGATTATTTGAATTTCTGGAATTATTTAATTAACAGAAAAGGGATATGACGTCAGCATGACGTATGAGTGACGTCAGCGGTCAACAGTCCGGTTGACTGGTTAAAACTGACACGGGGGACCCACCTGTCATAGACAGTGGGTTAAACAGAAGATTAAACTAATTAATTTTTAGTTAATTAACTACTGGGCCCACCTGTCAGTGAGTGATTAAGTTAATTAATTAGTTTTAATTATAAAAACATTTTTCTTTTCCTTTTTTTAAATTTTTTGGCGGGGCCCGCATGTCAGTGGCTGGGCCTGCCCAGTCAGCACGTTGACTGGGTTGACCCAGTCAACGGGGCCCACGGGGCCCACTGGCAGAGGCACTGGGGTGGCCCCAGGCCAGCCACGTCGGCGGCCGGCGCCGGAGCAACTCCGACGAGCCAAACGCGGCGGCGCGGCTCGGGAGGGGCGCGGGTTTCGCGCACAGGGGGTCTGCGGGGTCGTGGCTGGGCGCGTTCGACGCGGCTCAGCGCCGCGCGTCCAATGGTGGTGGCCGGAGCGGCTGGAACGGGCGGGGGCGAGCGCTACGAGCTCGCCGGCGGCGAGGTACTTCGGGCTGGGGCGGGTGCGGCGTTAGGGCGCGCGAGCGGCCGAACTAGCTAGCTAGGCGGGTGCTACACGGTGCGGTCGAGCTAACGGGCATACGCCCATGACCAAATGGTCACCGGAGACCCGCCGGCGACGAGCTCCACGGCGCGGCGTTCGGGCGCGCGTGGGGAAGCCGCTAGGGGGCGCGCGAGAGAGAAAGGACAGGGGAGGAGGGGGAGAGGCTCACGGCGAGGCTGTAGGGGGACGGCAGCGTGCTCGGGGAGGCTCGAGGCGGCGAAACGGGGCGGCAATCGAGGGCGGCCGTGCGGGGAAGACGAGCTCGGGGAGGCCGTTGAAGTGGCTCGGAGCTCCAACGGAGAGGTGGAGGTGGTGTAGTCGAGGGCGGCGACGGCGTATGACACGGCGAAGTGGCGATTGGGGCACGGTGGCCGCGGGAACGACGGTGAACGGCGGCGACCGCGTCGGGCGTGGGGAAGGGAGGAGCGGCGCGGATCTGGGGGGAGAGAGAGGCGCGGAGGCCGAGAGGAGAGCGGGGCGAGTGGGAGAGAGGCCCGAGGAGGCGAGGGGGCTGGCGTCCTTATCCTCCCCGTCGCCGGCGAGGGGGTGCGGCGGGGACGACCCCTGTTCCGACCCCGGTCGGGGGAACAGGGAAGGGGGCGAGGGGGAGTGGGAGATGGGCTAGGCCGGCTGGGCCGGGGGTCGGCCCAGTTGGGCCAGGGGTCCAGTGGGGGGAGGGCCTTCTCTTTTTTTCTTTTTCTTTGTCTGTTCTGTTTTCTATTTTCTTTTTATTTGTTTATTTTCTTTTCTGTTTTATTTCATTTAAAAGTATTTAGGCATTTTATAATAATGTGTTTTCTCCACAATAATTATCAGTGCAATTTCTGGCAGGGCCCGAACATTTTTGTTTAAATTTTTGAAAACTTTTATTTTCCACTTTTAAATTTAATTGAAGTTTGAATTAGGAGTTTGAAAAGGAATGTGATTCAAATGTGATCAAGCCCTGTTTAGCAACATGATTAGCTTAATCACAGGGAGTTACTGTAGCATGATTCTCGGGGTGTTACATCAAGCTAGACAACAGAACGATTGCTACCTCCAGAAAAAAAAAACATCACGTCTGTGATCTGATCTCAATTAGTCAAATCACACAAATGATTAGATATTCTAGTGATGTGTATATTACGTCTGTGGTGTGTATATTACCATGTCCTTTGCACCGAATTGCCGTATGTATATTTTCAACAATATCTGTACTCGGGGTCACAGTTGCCGTGGTGTTTGCGTGCATGTTACCATCGTTGCAGTCCTAAATTACCATGTTGTTCCCTCGCAAAAAAAATTACCATGCTGTTTTCGAGCATGATACACATGTCTAGAAATTAAACCTCAATTAGTCAAATCGCAAAACTAATTAGATAGTCTAGTGGTTATCTTACTCAATCCTCAAAGGAGAGGATGACGGTTTGAATCCCACCTTTGACAATCTTTTTACTGCAGAAAAGCATACCTTCTCTCCGTCCTTAAAAGGTGAAAAAAATTAGGCATGTATTTTTCTCCTTAAATGAGAATTGAAAACCGTCCTTCAATAAAGAAAAAAATCTTTTCGTATTAATGAGAATTAAAAACCGTCCTTAATTCATGGGAAAAAATCCGTCTGCTTTAATGATAATTGAAACTATACATAAATCACAGGAGAAGATCAGTCATGATTATGAGCGTGATTGATTCGTCCGGGGGATCATGAGCGGGGAAAGCCAGAAACCTCTCATCAAACCCATTTTAATCAAACCCATTTTAATCACATCCACATCACAAGGTGCACATGGGATAACCAGAAACCTCTCATCAAACCCATTTTAATCACATCCACATCACAAGGTGCACATGGGATAACCAGAAACCTCTCATCAAACCCATTTTAATCACATCCAATGTCCACATTATATCAATGGTCTGCCATATCAATGGTTTAGATCAAATGTTATGTCGGCAGACTGCCGCACTTCAAGCTAGACAACAGAACGATTGCTACCTCCAGAAAAAAAAACATCACGTCTGTGATCTGATCTCGCTAAGCCGATCAACGCCGTCACCATGCATGCCCAGCCGTCCTCGCCCAGGTATCCGCACTTTCCTAATCACGATTGTCATGCCGTCTCGAGGACACATATAAATGTAAAAAATAAGTATTTAAAAAAATGTTAAACATGTATAAAAAATATTCATCATGTATACAAAAAATATACAATGTGTACAAAGAAAGTAGACATATGTTTAAAAAAGAATCAAAAAGAAATCCTAAGAAAAAACTTAACCAAAAACAGTGAAAACCGTGAAGACAACAGAGAAAAAAAACTCGCACTAAGACTCGCTATAGTACTGGGCTGGCCCTTTAACCTTGGGCCAGAGGCGAACCAGACGGGGAGCGGCTTATGTTCGCAAGAGCTATATCATGCTACAACCAACATATACGATTCTCTCGCCTGGACCACTTTCTGGTCGTTGCACTGCTGGACGGCTAAGTACTGCAGCACCAATCTTTCAGTGCGTCCACTCTTTTGGCTCGATTTTTTTTTCTGTTTTTATATTTCTTTCTCATTTTTTCTTTGGTTTTCTTCTGTTTCTTTTTCGTTTTTATCAGTATTCTCGGCTTCGCATTGTTTCGCTGTATTGCATCGGTTCCTTCGGATTTTATATTTCTTAATTTGGTTTTATTTGCTTCTTTCTTGGGTTTTATTCGGGTTTCTTCATTTTTCAATATGTTGCACTGTTTTAGACCCGTTTCTAGGGTTTCTTTATTTTCTTTTTATTATTTCTTTTCCTTTTTCTCTTCAGCCTTCTTTGTTTCATTCCTGTTTGCTTTGTTTTTTACCATTATCGTATAGAGTGGAAACATTTTTATACACATTTATCATTTTTTCAAATACATGATTAACATTATTTTTAATATATATGTTTTGAGGACTACTTTTTTCATATAGATTCTGCCTTTTTGTATGTAGAAGAAACATTTTTCATACTCATTTACCATTTTTTAAGATATATGTTTTGATGTCTACTTTTTTCACATAATTTGCATTTCTTGTATACATAGGAATTTTTTTATTATACAATAATATTTGATTAACATATTTTCAGATATATGTTTTGATGTCTACTTATTTTTCATACACATTGTACATTTTTTGTATACATAAAAAAAATTCTATACGTGTTTAAATTTTTTCAAGTGTAGCATTGACATTTTTCTCAAATATACGCATTGATCTCTACATTTTTATCCATATTCTACATTTTTTAACATACATTGTACATTTTTTCATACATCTGAAAAATTTCCTCTACATGTTTAACATTTGTTTTCCTAATTCTGTTTTAATATCTACTTTTTTCCCATGCACACTGTACAATTTTTTATATGTCAGGAACATTTTTTTATATGCTTAAAATTTTATAACTACATGATTAAATTTTTTCCATATATATGTTTTGAAGCCTATTCTTTTTTAACATTTGTACATTTTTCGTATACATTTAAAACATTTTTTGTATATACATTAAATAAAAATCAAATATTCGATTGACATTTTCCCCATAATTGACTAATTTTTTTTAATAAAATTCTTTATGAATATTTTTTAAATACATGAAAAAAATTCATACACATTATATATATTTTGTATACATTTTTTGTCTACATGATTAATATTTACTATACACATTTAACATATTTGAAATGCTTGATTAATATGTTTCATAAACTTATTTAAAGTATTTTGAATATATATTTAGAATATTTTCAAATATAAACAAAAATAAAAAAGAAAGCAAAAAAATAAAAAATAAACATGAAAATAAACAGGAAGAAAGAAAGATTTTGCATGTAGCCTCTAGCATGTCGTGCGCTGGGCCGGCCCTGTATCTTTCGTGCGGAGGCCCTACGTCCCCTAGAAAATGTATTTGTTTCGATATGCATGTCCTTTAAACTCCAACTCCAATTTTGACATTTTATATATTAAAATTAAAAATGAACAGAATGTGAATATAACATTATTTTACCTTGTTAAAAAATTAAAATTCTATTTAGAGTGCAATCTTAATCAATATCGCATGATCCGTCTTTTTTCCGCACATGTGTAAATCTGGATTGAAAATCAACACCTGAGCAAAATCAGATTGGACACAAAAGAACCATCTATAACCTCGCAGGGGAAAAAAAATCCTATTTCTCATCTTATACGGAGAAAGGAAAAGAGACACCTTAGGTCATCTCCGACACCGATCCCCATACCGAACACCGTATCTGTCCGCGGACTGAGGGACCAATTAACGGACACTGATATGAAAGCCGGCCATGCAACCATAGCCACAAATGTTTGGTGACATCTTGAAAACAAATCTGATGCATATTTAAATAAAGAACATGAACATCCGATTTTATGTAAAAATCATCGAAGGATGAAACAATTCGTCCGGGTAGTTTAAATATGCATCAAATTTGTTTAACTTTATTAAGTTTTAAGTGAAATGCAACCAGACATATGCAGTTAGGGCATGTCCAATGCTAACCGACAAAACGGACATCGCATCTGTCCACGGACTGGTGGGACCAGTCCGCGGACACAGATGCGGAAGCCGGGCATCCAAAGCTATTCACATACATTTGGCCACAATTTTTTTAAGTTCACACACTCAAATAGCTGCATATATAGTCTAGAATAGTTCAAATGTTCAAATGCAACAATACTTATAATTTTAAAAAGTTCAAATGTTACAATCCTACATTGTTGTCCCCTTTAACTGCCCACAGATACTCAATCAGATCTTGCTATGGTTGCCCATGAGTTGCTCAGTGTCGAATTTGTTGACACATTTGAACAAACTCTTCAAATATGGTCAGATTCTGGCCTGAAAGTTTGATAGGATCACCCATGTTCTCAAATCCAAGAGTTGCGGCAGCATCCTCACCTATAGAATGGTCGCACGCCCTGTTGCGGTTGAGCGTTCGAGGACCCTTGACCGATTCCTTAAAATTGAGAACATGCTCCTCTGCATGCTCAATGTCTGTAAGGACCGCCTACATCAAGACATCCACCAAAAAGTCTAGGCAACTGGCTTCCCCGAGATCAATCAACTAGAAAGAGGTCCACGCAAGCCCGACCATTGTCTCAGTTTCGTTCCCGCTGTCTCCGGTTCTACCGGACACTGATCTCACTCGATTCAGTGCACTGTGACCTTGCAGTGGTGCTACTCTGTTCGGAAACACTCATTGTCCGCACCACGATCATGTTGGTAAATCAGGTCACATACTCGCATCAGAGTACTCAGGTGGTGTTTGGTTCTCTAGCCCTAGGACTTTTTCTAGTCCCAACTAAAAAGTCCCTAGTCCCTAAAAAGTTCCTTCTTGTTTGTTTTCAGAGACTAAAAAGTCCCTAGTCCCTTCGTAGAGATTATTAAATGACCATGTTGCCCATAGTATATAGAAAAATATAATCAAACAACACCATGGGGTGGCGGGCCAATGGGTGCATGAAGGGACATTGTTGGAAAAGTCCCAAAAAGACTCTCCTTGAGAGTCTTCTTCATTTAGTCTCAAATGCCTAGTTTAGTCCTTAAAAAGTCCCTTCTGTTTGGTAAAAAAACTCTAAGAGAGACTTTCTTTTTCTAGTCCATATAAAAAAATCCCTGGAAACAAAACACCCCTCAGCCTCCATCATCGAGCAGCAGTATTGCAGTAAGCTTGTGCCGGCAACCAGCATCAATTTAGTTTACTCGGAGCGGTGCAGCCAGAAGGGAGAAAACGGATCGCATGCCAGCCAGCTCGGGAAAGGAAGATGACGAAAAGGAAGAAAAAGTGGGCACGCGCGGGGGAGCAGCGGCTGCAACGGTCACTATTTACCTGCCCCCGCCACTCATCACTGCCGCGCCCACCCGCTACCAGTCACCGGCTCAGCTCGTCTGCATCTCGACACGCTGCGGCACTAATCGATTGAACTCACTCAGTTTATTACTACTCCCAAGGAGGAGCGTACTGCAAAGATATATTCGCCGAAACCAGAGCTTCCACGAGCTTCTCCATTTTGTACACTACCCGCAATTGGCTGGTAACTCGGCTGTGGAGTTAGTACGTACTCCGTTGATGGGGAAGAAGAGGGCGGTGGCCGCGACGACGAGGACGCCGGTCTTCCCGTTCCCGGCGGCTGCCGGCGAGACGGAGCCGCCGCACCACTTCAGCGACTACGGCTTCGACCCCCAGCTCCTCCGCTTCTCCCAGCTGGTCAGTCTCCTCTTAATTAGTCAGTCCCACGTCAACTTCTCAGTTTCCCAATCGTTGAAACTCGCTCTGCTCCTTCAATCTCTCAGCCCGACGCGAAGCGTCACCAGCAGCCACCGCCACCGCCGCCGCTTGAGCACGCGCGGTTCAAGCTCCAGAAGCCCATCTCCAAGAAGCACCAGCACGCGCAGCACAATGGCAAGCAGCGCCGCCGCGGGTGGTGGAGCTCTGCGGCCTCTGCGGCGCTCCTCTTCTTCAAGCGCCCCTCGTCCAAGTCCAGCCCCACCGCTCGGGCTGCCGGCACAGCCCCGTCGTCCTCCTGCAGTGCTGCTGCTGCGTTCGCCCCCCGGCCACTCTACTTCGCCGATGACGGAGGCGACGACGACTCCACGGGGTGCACGTGTTGGTCGCCGGCCGTGCGTTCCGATCACCTGGCCGCCGCCGAGCTCGGCATTGCCTCGGTCCGAGTTCCGTATGTCAGCCTCAGGGACGTCAATTTCCGTGGCGGCGCCGCAGGAACGGGAGGGGCTGCTCCGGCGATGCCTATCTACCTCGTGACGTGAAGCTCTCCCGCCTGTCGATCGACTGCTGGAGTGCTGGTGACTGTTCCTCTGCTCTTGGGCCACGTGACAGCCTCTGAGAGGTGTATTTCTTGTTCGTTTTTATAGAACTTGGACCACATGTCAGTCGATAGTGTATTTCCGGTGCCACCCGGTCGACCGGCCACGATTTCGGCCGGTCACACGCGGAGCGTCACGCGCAGTGGGGTCCCTTGCACCGTTTTTCTCCTCTGTTTCCTTATCTTCTCAGGTGCAATGCTCTGGTCCACTCATTCTCGTTCGTATTCTTTCGCTAGTACTTTCCCTTCCATCTCTTCTCTTCCGATCCACCTGCCAGCAGCTCGCACCAGCCCCGCCTTGCATCACAACCACACCAGAGAAGCACAACTCCCGCCGTGCATCGCCGACTCACGACCACACCCCGCCGCCGCGAGCTGTCTCATCACCACCACCGCGAGCCGCTGCGAGCTGTCCAGCTGCGCACTACGCCAGAGTTGCTCCAGCTGTACCGAGGGGATGCGCCGCGGCAGCCGCTGCTGCAAGTCAAACACCACGCCGGAGTTCCTGGAATCAGCATCGGCAGGAGCTGCAATCGGCGGCAATTTTTGCTACAACCGGGGTTTTGTTTTGCTGGAACCAATGACTCTTTTTGCTAGGATCTGTAAGTGGGGGTTGTTTTTGCTAGAACCAGCTTCAATTTTTGTTGCCACCATATATGATTTTTGCTAAGTCTTGATTTTTGCTACCGCCCATCTTTGATTTTTTATGAAACCAGTTCTAAATTTTTGCTACTACCATCCTTTGTTTTTGCTACCACCGTCTTAGATTTTTGCTACCATCCCATCTTTTTGATTTTGTATTGGATCCATCTGCCGGCAGTCGCTTTTCTCCCTCACGCGAGATGTGTCGGGGGAGCTACGAAATTCGCAAAGCTGGAACCATCGCCCAAATTTGCTGGAACCGACGGCCAATTTTGCTGGAACCGGCTATGGTGATGACGACGACTATGACAGGAGCAACGAACTAGCGAGGGATGTTGCGACCTGCGGGCTGTTTTGTTGGAACCGACGATGCTTTTTGCTACATAGGGGCGGATAGACGCGGGGCACGAGCGATGCAACCATGGAGCCAGCGAGGTTGCCCGGCGAGCTGCACCGGCGAGCGACGCCATGGAGGCAGAGGCAGAAAGCCGCGGGGGAACGATGAACAAGCAGGGGGATTTGCGTGACCGGCGTCGCTCGCGAGAAGAAAAGGGACGTGTGCGAGGCAATCCTATGGTCCAGGGCGCACGTATCGGGCGGCTGCGCGGTGACCGGCCCAAATTTGGGCCGGTCGACCGGCGCCTAGTACTGCCCAACTGTCAAACTGTCAAAGTACATGTAACTTTTCGCCTATCTTCTTTGCAGTGTCAGGTTTTTTCTTATCTTTTGTTTTTCTTTCCCTTAGAAAAGACATCCAGCAAACATCCCTCTGTTGTTTTATTTGTTACTGCTCCCTCCGTTTAAATATACGAGGCACCATGGATTTTTCAGCTTTCATAAATTTGACAAAAAATAAGTTCGAAAAACATAACCAGCGAACATCAGATATTAGACCCTTTCAGCAGACGCCCTTTGGATTCCTTGCACGAATCTTGGCACGGTTGTAGCAGCCATGCCACAATTTCAAAGCAGCGTTCGTTGTAACCGCCGCGCCCGTGAATGTTTCCTTGTCATTTCTCCTTATCCACTCCCACCCTCACCCGTTGCGGCTGCTCGACCCTGCCGGAGTCGGGGGAGTCAATCGTGTGTTGTGCTGGAATTAGGTTTATTTCAGGCCAGCTCAATAGCCATATTCAGAATTCCTAATAAATCTTAGAGGTCCACTTACCCCCATACAAAATAAAAGGTGGGACTAAAGTTTAATCTCACACTGTTCACCTAGTAGGAGTTGGACCTCCTCATAAGGTAAGTTGTTTTCCCATATGTATGGGCATGAGAACAAGAGAGCACGCGCGCTCCTCCTCCGACGCCCGTCTCGCCATGCCTCGTCACGACGCATCACGGGTTGCGGATGAGCCGGGCCGTTGTCTAAATTTGTTTAGTGGAGATTGAATACGAACACTACACTCTTTAGTAGCTGCTTGTTCATTCTGTCTCCCTCTTTTTCTTCACCCCGCGCTGCTGCATGTTCGCTTCCTTTTCTTGTGCCTATAAACGAGCGGTTGCTCCTCTCCAGAGAGACACACGAGAACATCACCTTCCTCATGCCACCGAGTTCCAAGCTCTGAGTTGCTGCTAGGTTCTTCCCCATCCCGGCTTGCGGTGTGCATCGTAGGTCGAGAGAGTAGGCCTCCAAAACCCCGCCACTTCGAGTCCATACGGGAAAAGGGTGATAAGGTTTTGGGGGATTGCTCTGCGCGACTACTGACCTCTTCATCATGCACGCCGACGACCACTTCCCCAACGACGACTTCTTCCCCGGCATCGACAACCTCTTCGACTACATGGGTGAACGCCAACGCCAATCCCAATGCCACTGCCGGTATGTGTTCGTGTTCTTTTTGTTCGACATCCTGCTAGAGTTTCTTTTCTTGCTTCTGCCCTAGATATTTTATGTTCATATTCACTACTTCAGATGCTATTTGCATGCTCTATGTCAGATTGCATGATTGGTCTTATCTTTGTTATGATAGTCATGTTTTATTTATTGTTTCTGTTAATAAAATCATACGGTAAATAGCTCATATTTTCAACAATCAAAAATCCTTATTGTAAGCAATTTATCCCGAGTGGTTTGGCGGAGGCCTCCTATATTTGAGGGTGCGCACTATAAGAAGTGGCGTGTGAGAGCCGTTCTATGGTTTCAAACCATGAGCTACTATGATGCCACTCTTGGCATACCTCTTAGCAAACCTGAAATAGATCTTGATCCTCAACAGGAACAAGCCTTTCAGAAAATTGATACCCTGTTAAAGGCTGCTCTGTTGACTTGGTGAGAACATAGTTGATGCTTATGCGTCAATTGATAATGGCAAAGATATGTTGGACACACTTGAAGCCAAGTTTGGAATCTCGGATGCCGGCACTGAGCTGTACATCATGGAACAATTCTATGACTACAGGATGACTGATGAGCGCTCCGTGGTTGAGCAAGCTCACGAGATACAATCATTTGATAGAGAACTTGAGCACTTCAATTGTATGTTATCGGACAAGATTGTTGTCGGAGGCATCATCACTAAGCTTCCTCCCTCGTGGAGGAACTTTGCTACCTCTCAGGGCCGTCCTGAGATTTTGGGGGCCAAGGCGACACTAAAACTTGGGGCCATTTAACATAAACATCATAACAATAGTCGCCGAAAGAGATTTATAGGTGAGAATGTTACCAATAAACACATGTGATCTGTGTCACTAAAATCTCACAAGTAGCCAAGGGATATATGATGGCCTATGAAGGAAATAGACAAAAGTGTGTAGTGTGTCTATCATCAGACATCTTTAGAAAAACAAAGCCCTGTTTTTTTGGCGAGAATACAGAGCTATGTATAGTGTGAGACTTAGTACAACTATATGTGTACATAATATGTTTGAGGTAGCCATAAGGCTGTAAATAGTCCCAGTTAAAGGACATTTGCATCTGAAAAGCAGAGTACGTTGTTCTTGAACTCACTATTGATAAGATCGTTAATCTAAGTAGAAGCAACTGAAATTAAGATACATGAGCAAATTCATATGAATGATATGCAAAATATTCTTTCATATCTTTAAAAATAAATAAAATTGTAATGATTGTGCAAAGTTACTTTTATCTAATTGTGCAAATGAGTAAATCAAGAGTTGATTACCACATTCATATCGTAACTGAACAATTCATCCGAAAACTACCCGTCAAGATCAACATCTAAAACATTTCATAATCTCTTTGAGATCTGCACTATGAACATCATTATCAAATTGCAAAAATATAACGGTTAATGCTACGTGCGATGTAAAACTTTGATTGGCCAGAAATGCCAATATCCACGGAGTACATTCTTGTGCGCTGCTGAGGTCCTGCATGCAGTCGTGTTGCTTGCAATCTAGGCCTTCTCCTTAAGCAAAACTTCCCTAGGTTATCTAATGGCAACTTGAACAAGAGGTTAAAAGGCGACGCGCTAGGTGCAACGTGCGTGATGCTAGCTCCAAGCTACTGGATCAGACGCCCGACGTGAAATTACATGGCTATTACTACTTGGACCAGGCCCAGGGATCTCTTTTTTTAAGTGCAGCTACGGTACATGCCCAACTACTACCTGAGGCTGCTAGTACTCGCGATCAGAGGAGAACGAAGATAATGAGTACTCACGGTCGGCTGCTACTGCTACGTACTACCTGGGTGGGGGGGCCCTTGCTTTTGGGGGCCCGGGCAGTCGCCCCTCCCGCCACCCCTCATGGCCGGACCTGTCTCTAAAACATAAGAGACAGGAGTTTTCCGTTCTGGATCTCATTGGTACTCCTGATGTGGAAGAAAAGGCAAGAGCAAGAGACACACGTGCTCAAGGTATTGAGGGAGGTTCTAATGTCAATTTGACACAGAAGAAAAACTTTCAGCCCCACAAGTTCAAGAACAAGGGCAAGTTTTATGGTAAGCAAAGTTTGATGAGAAGAACAAGGCTTCACGGCACACCAACTTTAAAAAGACTGAAAAGAAAGGTGTTTGTCATGTGTGCAGACATCTTGATCATTGGGCTCCTAGTTGCCCTAACCGTTATGACAAGCGTCAACATGGGAAAGGCCGCAAGACCGCCAATGTTGTCTGTGGTGACATTGACATGAAGGATGCTGGGTATAGTATATTTCCCACTATTTTTTCAGTATCTCATTCTCATGATTGGTTGACTGAACGGGTGCTAACACTACAAAAAAAAGACACATCCGTGACATTTTGGGCCGAACGAAAAAAAAATCTGTCATACTTATGACACTTCTGTGACGATAATTGTGACAAAACCCGGTATCATCATAGATGTGGTGGGCTCCTACTTCTATGACAAAAAATCATGATAGAAAATGGGCTTTTCGTCCTGGGCAGGCTGGAGACGCAGCTGCATTACATTCTTTGGGCCGTCCATGACGGAAAAAACCGTGGTAGAAGCGAGGGCGAGGAAAATATCGGGGTGTTCCCGGTTACGGTGGGTGGTCGGGGCCGAGCGATGCACGGAGGTTTGCGCGTTTCTCTCGTACACGCATGCGTGTGGGTGCGAGGCGTTGGGCTCTAGCTGAACCCGATCGAGCGAGGCGTTCGCCTACTGAACCCGAGCGATTGCACTGCAGGCTACGCGTTACTGAACCCGAGCGATCGATCCATGGCTGTTAACTGAACCCGACCGAGCGATTCCTTCGCTACTGCTGCTAACTGAAGCCGATCGATGCTGCCTCTAGATGAACAGTGAGCGTTGCTGGGGGTGTTTGGATGAACAGTTCCCGATGGGGGCGGATGAACAGGACCCCGTGGCGTTACCTCTGGATGAACAGGACCCCAATCGATCGAGCCGGTTGGGGCTGGATGAACAGGACCCCGTGGAGGGCTGGATGAACAGGACCACCCCGTGGAGGGTTGGATGAACAGTAGACGGTGGAGGGCTGGATGAACAGTAGCCCGTGAAGGGGTGGTTGAACAGGAGCCCGTGGAGAGGGCTGGTTGAATAGTAGCCGGTGGAGTAGCGCGCGGTGGAGGCTGGATGAACAGGAGCCCGTGGATGAACAGTCGCAAGTGGAGGCTGGAGGAGGTCGACGATGGATGAACAGTAGCCCGTGGAGGCTAGAGGGGGTCGACAGTGAAGATGACCAGTATCCCGTGGAGTCCCGTTTTGCGGTACGCCACACCCCTCCCGATGAACAGGACCCCCGTTTCGACCGTAGCGCTCCAAAACAAGTCCGTTTCCTCCGTTTTGCGGTACGCCACACCCCTCCCGATCAATAGGACCCCGTTTCGATCGTAGGAGGTCCAACACAAGTCCGTTTCCTTCATTTTGCGGTACGCCAGACCCCTCCCGATGAACAGGATCCCGTTTTGAACGTGGTCGGTCGAACAAGGCTGTTTCCTCCGTTCTGCGGTACACCAGGCCTCGTTTCCATCAGCTATTCCGTCCAAGCCCACCCGATGAACATGACGACGCATTCCGTTTCGACCCAGCCGGTTGGCTCCCCATGAACACGACGACGACGTTGTTTCTCCGTTCCGATCCAGCCATGTACACGAGCCCTGGCCGTACGTATGCATAAGTAGGCGTTCGAGACCCCGCCCGTATGTACCTACGTGGCCGTATTTTCTTTCTTGCACACTGGCCATTGTACATACGTGTACATGCTACATGCGTGCCTCTACATCGACCAGTATGTACGTACACGTTCGCGACCAGAATGACAACACTACGTACACTTCGACCAGGTGGGTCCCGACTGTCAGGCACTTCCTTGCGTGCGAAGATGTAGCTGGTGGGTCCCAGCAGTCAGGGGGGAGAATCGTCTTTTTTTTGCCCGGACGCACTACCTTGCGTGCGAAGATGTAGCTGGTAGGTCCCAGTAGTCAGGGGGGAACCATTTTTTTCGCGAAATACGGTTGCCTGTCCGGTGGGTCCCTGCTGTCAGGTGGAGGAATCATTATTTTCCGCGTAATAAGGAGGCACTTCCTTGCTGCGGCCGTGGACCCAACTGTCAGCCTCTCCACGTACAGTCCACGTCCGATAGAAGCCGTTCCTTGACCACGTTGACCACGCCGCGCCGAGAGCACCAGGGCGGTGGACGACGGCGAGGCCTAGGAAGGGGGTGACGCGGAGCTGGGGAAGACGTGGCAGTGGATGCCCACGCGTAGAGGAGTATGAGGGTTCACTGGTTCGCTGCGGTGTGAGGCTGTCGTCGCTGCAGAATAACAGGGGGTGTGGGTGAGTAGAGGGATGGCCTGGTCAGCGGTGGGAATAGTAGGGGGTGGTGAGGCCTCCGCGGCATCGCAGCCGGCCAAGGAAGGCAGGAGCACGAGGCACGACCGACGCTGGTTTGGGCGGCTGGAGCAAGAAGACCAGAGGTTGAAGAAGCACTACGGCCGTTGGATGGACATCGTACGGTCACTGGAGGTAGAATCGTGCATATTGACTAAGTTGACAAAGCCCTCCGTCCCCGTCAACTTAGTAGGCCCACAAGTCAGTCTCCCACTATACTGGGTCCCAGCTAGCAGGGGAGTATTCATTTTTTTGTGCGTAATAAGGAGGCACTTCCTTGCGTGCGAAGATATAGCTGGTGGGTCCGAGCTGTCAGCGGCGGTAACATTTTTTCGCGAAATACAGAGGCCCTTTCGGTGGGTCCCAGATGTCAGGTGGAGGAATCATTATTTTGCGCGTAATAAGGAGGCATTTCCTTGCGTGCGGCCGTGGACCCAGCTGTCAGCCTCTCCACGTACAGTCCACTTCAGATGCATGTCGGTCGTTGACCACGTTGACCAGGCCGCGCCGAGAGCACCAGGGCGGTGGACGACGGCGAGGCCTAGGAAGGGAACGACACGGAGCCAGGGAAGACTCGGCAGTTGTTTCCCATGCGGAGGGGAGTACGACTGTACGAGGGTTTACTGGTTCGTCTGCCGTCGCCGGAGAATAACAGCAGGTGTGGGTGAGTAGAGGGATGGCTAGGCCAGCGATGGGAGTACGGTGGGGCGGTGAGGCCTGCGCGGCAGCACAGCCGGCCGCGGGGAGGAGGGAGCAGGCAGTCCCGCCGGCGCTTGTTTGAGCGGCTGGAGCAGGAAGAGCAGAGATTGAAGAAGCACGACGGCCGTTGGATGGACATCCAACAGTCACTGCTTGTGCGTCAACCTTTTTTTAGGAAAGCCTCAAATCTGTGGAAAACAGCATACAACCCATCTGCCATTATTTCTAATAATTTACAGCCCATTTGCTAATTCTTAAGGTTTTTTTGGAGCCCATATTCTTTTTGTTAGCATTACAGCCCATATTGTGGCCACGGTTAAAAAATTATACGAAATTTTGCATATTTCGGTGCGGTCCGAACTGTTTTTAATCCCGAAATTTCGAGTCACATTAAAACTGATTTTAAAAATAAATGTATATCAATATAAAATCCAAAAAATTGTCCACGCATAAAAATCAATGCAATTTAAAATCTCGAAATGAAAAAAAGAAATTTGAAACTAATTGCCGGTTTGATGTGTTTTAAAAATGTACAACCCATTTCTCATTACTGATAGGCCATTTTCTCGGCCAGCCGAATGAAGCTCTCCTCGTCTTGAAAGATTTGCAGCCCAACAGGCCTGACAAAGCGACTTACTTGGCAAATCACAAAAAAACTGGGCTAGCCATTTTCAGAAAGAAAAAAAACTACTGGGCTGGTCTGTGGTAAACATAAAAGAGAAGGCTGTCTAGACAGGCCAGAGTGCCCCGCACAGCCCAGTTGACACCCTGCTTCCGTCTCAAAAACAAATTAGATAAATGCCACTCCAATTATGGCGATTCATAAAAATGCCACTGCAATTTCCAAACTTTGAAAAATGCCACTGCAATTTTTGCAAACTTTGGAAAACGCCACTGCAATTTGCAAACTTTGAAAAACGCCACTCCAGACTTCGAAAAATGCCACTGGAAATGGCATGAAATGGCATTTTTCAAAGTTTGGAAATTGCAGTGGCATTTCTCGGAAACACCAGATTTGGAGTGGCATTTATCAAATTAACCCAAAACAAAAATAACTGGGCGAGCTGCTGGGTCCCTGGTGTCAGCCGCTCGTTGTGCAATTCTCTCGTTTATTGACTACGTTGACAATGGCATGGGACCCAGATGTCAGAAATCCATTAGGAGGAGCCATTTTTTATTGGCTTGAAATAAGGAGGCACTTGCTTGCGTACTGCCATGACCTTGGCGGGTCCCTGCTGTCATCCTCTCCACGTACAATCATCTCCTGATTGTGTACGCGTCAACTTGGTAGGCCCACAAGTCAGCCTCTAAACCCGTGGAGGACAAATACAACCCATTTAAAAAAATAACAGCCCATTCCATACGTTCAAACGGAAAGTTCAACATTCAGAGCAAAGTAACAGGTCTGATCCACATATAGAGTACTGAACTTCCACGTTGACAACCATCATAGCCAAGTTAACTATCTACTCCCACTAATACTCTAGTAGCGTACAAGTACTAACTTACTCTTAGCTAACTAGACGATGCCGGCCGCCATCTGCGGTACACGCTAAACGCCGGCACCGGCGTCCTCCGCCTCGCCTCGGACTTGCCAGAGGTGCGATAGGGCGCGTTGCTCGCGCGCGTTGGCCCTTTCCATGCCAGCGTGGTCCACCGAAGTTTCGGCTTCTAAGCGGGAAACCCACTTGACGAGCTGGTAGTAAAAATCGGCGTCGCGAACGCGTGCGTGCCCGACAGCCTCCAGGGCTATTTGCCGGGCGCCGGCCTCCACGTAGTCGGCCCAGTTGCGGGCGCTCTGCTCGCGACTCAGAGCGTCGGTGTGCTGCTGCTCCAGGTCCCGCTGGCGGCGCAAATCGGCAATATGCTGCTCCTCCGCCAGGCGGTCGCGCTCCAACAAATCCTCATACTCCGCATTGCCATCTAAAGACCGGAGAATGCATCCTCCCTCCGTCTGCCTTCCGGTGAAAAACCGAACACTAGTTCCGGCGGTGACCGCCTCCGGTGTCAACTATCGCGGACGGGCGGGGGGGTGGCGGACGTGGTGAGAGCGAGGATAAGTGGCGAGCGACGTCGGGCCGGTGGGGGCTTATGAGGATAGGGCGAGTTGGGTGATGGTGCCACCGAAGAAGCCCGGGAAACAGTAATCATAGGCGGAAGGTAGGCGAACTAGCGTGTCGCGGGACACGGGACGGTCATCGCGGTCATCGGAATTCAATGCATAAGCAGGCATGGCTTAGCGCGCCAGCTTGCCATGGAAAACTAGAAAAACTAAAATTATGACTATGCCGTCCCGTCCCGTCAGTGGTGCGTCCCGTCCGTGCTGGGTCGCACGCCGGCATGACGGTCAAACGAGTGCACTCGAATCATCCAGATGAGGTACTCCCTCCTTGTCAAAAATGATTCCACCACTCATCATCTACCTTGGTTGGTTAGATTTTTGAATTAAGCCCTGCAAACCGGAAAGGAGGTAGTACGTGCGTGATCCGCTATTTATTCGTGTAGGATCGAGTAGGTCATTTTTTGAATTGAGCCCTGCAAACCGGAAAGGAGGTAGTACGTGCGTGATCCGCTGTTTATCTGTGTAGGATCGAGTAGGTCAGATAGTGTACGTGTAGGATCGAGTAGGTCGGATGGTGTACGTGTACGATCGCATTAGCTGATGAACGTTCGCTGGGAGATAAGGCATTTGCGAACGTTTTTGCTGGCAGTTTCTTCAGATTCGCATGGCATTTTCTTCAGAGCAGCTTGTCAGTTTCTTCAGAGGTAGGCATTTTTATTCAAAAAACTACCACTTCGGATCTTGCGTCGGAACTAAAACTGCCAGGAGCGCATTAGTAGGCTAGCTAGTGATCGATCAGTAACTTGTAAACACTGAGCGAACAGAAATAAGGAACTGTTAGTAACTTGTAAACACTGAGAACACAGAAATAAGGATCATGCTGTGCACAACAGTAAGAGCCGATCCGTTCAAAATGTTCACACGAGACTCACAGGCCTGGCATTGTAATATGTTCACATTAGTAGCCCAAATTCAAAACCAACTAGTACGATTCCCATACATAAGATCAACATGTTAATGCATCTCAATGATTCACAGATCATATACAAATATGTAGCTCCAAAAGCAAAGATCTAGAAAAAACATTGTTCTTCCTACTAACATGGATGCTTCTCTTGGCCAACATTCAGTACAGACTGAAAGACAAATTTGTTTGTGAAGTCTACAATTCCTCTTGCAAAACTGGTTCAACAGTGGACCATGAGAAACCACACATGATGGAGGAACATCCACTGCAATATGATTTGGTCTTCTCTCGATCACACGGCGAGACTATTATCGGAATACAAACTTTAACGTAGGCAAAATGATGCCCATTGTATAATAACACCAAAGAAATGAAGCACCTAGTGTTGGCCAATAAATAGTACAGTACTACTTTTCTGCAGTCCATGAAGTGACTATCCAATCTTTCTGTGTCTATTTTCAAATGGCACTGCATGCAGTGACTATACTATTCTCTTGTGCAGTTCAACCAAAATTGCGGTCACTTTGTGTGTTTGCCAAATAGCAACGGGCAGACATCTCTGTCTGCACAAATATCAAGCAGCTAGTAAACATATACCCCACCTTGTATTTTCGGTTTAAACATGTCTCTTCCGCTTAGCATCTGTCATGTTTTGCACTGGACAATTTGATACAGTCATGTTTTGCCCTGGACAATTTCATACTGAATTGATTTGCTGGTTCAGAGCAGAAATATAGCGCCTATTCTTCATCAGACCAAGGATATCCATGTTCGCAGTGATGGAAGAGGTGAAATCGATACAACCGAAATTGAGCATCCAATCATTGAATCCTGTCCTGCACCTCCAATGTAGGTCCACCCTGCCAATAAATTCACATGCAAACCACTAGTATTACTATCTAATGACAGTACAAAAAGAGTAGCAAGATAGTAGCAAACCATGTACCTTCGTAATGAACAGCTCATAGTGCCACCAATTGGATATAAAGGTTTGGAAGAAAACATGCTCCTAATGTTGAACCAGTTGGACTTTTTGTGCAGTTCCACTAAAATCGAGCATCCCTGTTTGCATAGATATTGAAAGTGTGATTACTATAAAAGTGGCACTAGTTGAAGCATAGACTCACAAATATAAGCATTCCAATTTCTTAATGGGAAAAGGTAGCAAGACTGTTTCTAACCACCTGTTTGAAGGAATAAATAAGGCAACAACGGCTGATGTCAGAAAGGCATATATAGTTCTTTCTGAAAGAATGATCGATTCCTGACCTTTCCTCTTCTTTTAAGCATATTTTGTGCAGTTCAACTAAAATAAAATGCCATCACCGCCTTGACAATTCAGTGACACTGTACAAAAGGAAATGACTTAACATTACATCATGATGTCAGGTATGTAGTCGACAGGCATTAGAGACAAACATACAGACCTCCTCCGATAACATAATGAACATTAATTTTAACAAAGGTGTGACTAGCTTTACCGGGATAATTTGAGTGAACTCTACACCCTCTGTTCCTTAATATAAGACGTTTTCGCGGTTCAATTTAAAGTACCCAAACGTCTAGTATTTAGAAAAACAAGTAGTAGTTTTCTTGAGCACATATCTGGCAAAGCTTGCCACACTTTATTTATGTCCATACGCTAATGCAACACCATTCGAATACTACAAATATACACTAATCCAGTGGCTAGTGCAACAGTAGAGTAGTTATTTTATTACAGGGTACAGTACAATGGTTTTACTGAACAGATTTCAATAAACTCTAGCACTGGAAGATTTCTATAAGAATTAACAATACAAAATGTAAAGGTAACAAGTTTCAGCATTGGTATACTAGCTGTGCATGAGCAATTAACCAAATACAAAAGTCTGAAGGTAACTAGCATTATTAATTAATGACAGTATAAAAAAATTGCAAACCATGTACCTCCAAGGTAAATATCATTTCGAACTCGAGGGGGCCTTAAAATTGCTATCCCAATCTTGATAATCGATCAAACATAAAAACTTGATCGAACGAATCAAGAGAACAGCCGGAGGAGGAGGTGACCACTCTTGACCTTTCCTCTTGTCTTCATAATTTTTTGTGCAGTTTAACCAAAATAAAATGACATCAACGCCTTGGCATTTTTGTGACACTGTACAAAAAAATTAACTTATCTCATGAAAGCGAGGTATGTAATCTATAAGCATTAACAGTGCAAAAATCTGAAGGTAGTAACAAGTTTCATCGTTGATATACTGGCTGTGCAACAGTAATACATCCACAATCAACAGCTAACCCTGAAATAATCCAGTGACATTAAATGGCATTGGTTAAATTTATCGGTGGCATTAGACTGAGTGCGGCATTAGCTAAATGTGGCATCACTTTAGCAGTAGCATTGCTTGACTTGACTGCTGGCGTTATACTAACAGCAAAAAAGTGACAATAAGAGCATGGGAGGCCCATTCGGACAGTGGGCGCACCAGTACGATGTACCTCCACGGACGGATAGAGTGGTGAGGGAGGTATGGTTGCCCAGAGCAACAAATATCCAGGCAGCATATGTGGATTACGTCCCATTTTTGTTCTCTTTAGCCACCTTTTTCCTATGTGAGGACAACAAACCGATCGACCTAGTCATTCTCTATTTCGTTGTCATGCCTTTCTACCCTTCTTCAACCAAGAGACACGAGACTCGTTCCTTAGCTACTGATTTTCCCCTTTTCAACCTAGATGCGGGTTCGATGCCTACTCTCTTGGACAGTACAGTCTCCCTTCCTTTCCTTATTCAACCCAGACATGGATTAGTCTGCATGAAGTAGGGTTTCCTTTAATAGTGCAAATTAAGGTTTTCGTCTGCGTGACCAGCAGAGCATAGGATAGGAAATTGGGAAGATGGTGGGGTGGAAAAAGATCCACATGCAGCGACGTGGCAGATGGGGCAATAGAACAAGGGTATGGTTCGAAAAGAGGTAGCATACCTGAGGGTCGGCGGGAAGTGGCTTCGCTCGTGGTCGTCGTCCTCCGCACGCACTACGGCAGCGAGCTTGGGGACGGAGGCCATCCCGCGCGGGCGCTAGGTCTGAGAGGACGGCCTTGTCGTCAGTGCGTGACCTCGCTCGCCGACGACGAGTGCGTCAACGCTGCACGTCCTTTTCTTCCCCGGCGGATCTGTGACCACCGGTGAGGAGGGAGAGAGAGGCCGTCTTTTTTAGATCTGGAGAGAGGGTGATAGTGTGAGAAGCAAGTGGGCAGCCCTTAGCAAGAAAGCTCTGAAGCTCCAGCCTATATATCTTTTTTATACTACTAGTACTAGAGGTGGAGTAGTGGTAGAGTAGTTTATATTTTCTCTGCAAACAGTACCAGTTAGTCGTGCTTCAAAACTGAACGGCACGCCATTAAAAAATAAAGTCGAGAAATAATGCGGCACTTCGGGCCAACGCGGCCAGATCGCATTTTGCACGAGAAATTACACACCATGTTTCGTTGACATGTGGTCCCGTTCCAACATGTCAGTGAGACGACGGCGAGTCCTTTTGTACAATTTCCGAAAGGACGTGTAGGCCGGGGCGCCTCTTCGTGTACCGTGGCAAACTGGCAACCGTCCACCGACTCTTCGCCTTTCCCTCTCGATTTGGAACTGCTGTCGCACGCTCTTCCTCCCTCCTCCATTTGCCTTCACCCTTCCTTCTGCCATTGTTCGATCGTCTTCTCCATGGAGGGAACAAGCCGGAAACGACCCCGTTATTCTTGCCCCGATCTGAAAGATGACGTGGTGGGGGAACTCATTGATCGGTGCGACGTCATCACCTCGGCTAGCATGGCAGGTTCGTTCAAGACCATTCTCGACTCAACTAATAACATCATTACAAGGAACCCAAGGGTCCAGGAGCGGTTTGATCTCCCTTATCTTCTTCGCTATAAGCCTGTTCGCATGGGCGCGGACGACGGAGGCCTCGCCTTGTGCAAGTTGATGCCGCTTGATAATGATACGTGTGATGTCAAGATGCCATCGCTTAAGGGTAAGGCCTGGGCTGGCGCAAATGGAGATTGGGTTGTTTATATTGGGTACAATTGCGAGTGGGAACTTGTGAATGTGTACACTCGTCAGCGGATTCCACTTCCAAAAATCTCAGAGTGCCCTGAGGTTGAGCACACAGATGATCTACGTACGTTCAAATACGATCATGGTGGCTGTCGTCTACGGAAGATAGCAATTTGTCGAGTTCCCAACCGCTCTTGGAATTACAAGAACTATGAAGTTGTTGCTATCTTCGACAAGCTTGTTGCCGTCGTTACTGATTCCACGGTTCGTCCATGGATATTGCTCAAAAATCAGTTTCTGTACACGGATGATGAGTACTATGATGCAATTGAATACGAGGATCTTGTGTTTGCTGCCACCACTCGTGGCACTGTTTTTGCATGGGATCCTCATAGTTTCGGTAGATTTGTCTTCCACCGTAATTATAATTGTTTCATCCACATGCAGGCGGGTTTGCAAGTTTCCCTTTACTAATTAACCTTCTTCTTGTGTTTCCAAGGTCCTGTGAACATTCCACCACCTATACTTGAAAAATTTTATAACCAAGGGGGAGATGACGATGGTTATGATCACGAGCATGAGGACAAGCAGAACTTATATACTCAGTGGTGCCTGACAACTAATTCTGATGGATCACCTCTTCTTGTCTGTATATAGTGCACTGAGATTGTTACTACCAAGGGAGCATGTGTTGTCTCCCATGGTCGCCCTCTCCGGACCTATTCCAACACCCGTTGCAGGGTATTCGGGATGGATACTAGTGTGCTAGCGCCAACACCTTCTCCCTGGTTCAGTATTGATAGTCTTGGAGAAAACTCGCTCTTCCTTGGACCAAACTATCCAATGATGGTGAAAGGCGATCCAGCTGCTGTTGACACAACGTTACTACCATTTATGAGAAGCAACTGTATCTATACCTCGGACATTGCGGTGGTTCCCTACCCTGGTCCTGATATATGCCGCTTCAGCCTGGATGATCAGTCCTGCGTTGCTCTCGATATTGACAATAGCTGGCCCTTCCCAGAGCACCTATGGTTCAAAGCAAGCGTTTCCAACGCCGAGGATTGGTTGAGTTGAAGTTCATTTCATTGCTTGTTATTTGTTGTGTGATGAAAACTTCAGTATTTACTAGAATGTTTTGTTGGAAATAATCTATAATCCAACATGTATCCTCGTTGTCGTTGTGTGTTGATGACTTGTTGTATGTAATGAATGGTACATTTGCAAATGCATGTCATAGACTCAATTTATGAATGGTTTTCGAGTCACTTCTTGGAGTGTGAGTACCGTAGTAGTATAGCCAGCATCCGGTTAGTATATGAAGTTGCCACATCACATAGAGCCAACCTAATATTGGAGTATGCTAGCCCTCCACCGGCGCGCCGCTTCAAATGGCGGAGGAAGTGAGAGGTCGCGTCACCTTGTGTCCAGATCTGAGATGCCACGTGTACCAGATGAATGACTCCAAGTTCGACCACCGTGATGCTAGGTGCGAGCCGAGGAACACTGTTGGAGAGACCCCCCTCATAATTTTCCTACATTGGTCGTTTGATTCATAGGATAGAATGCTATAGGATTTTTTCCTATGTAATCATGTTTTAATTGGCAATCTAGCATCCACTCCAACTTTTGTTTCACTTCCTTTGTTCCTACGAAGAGAGTACTTGCTCTAAATGATGTGCCGCTGCAAGAGCCGCCTATATTAATTAACCATGCTCTAAAAAGGTGGACCAGCTTTGGCTATAGTAGTACTGTACTAGGTTAGTAGGTGACCTTGCGCTTGGCTCTTCTCCTCTTCCGGAAGTCGAACAATAATGATGGTACTACAGTAGTACTTCTGGCAATCTGACACCAAATGAACTGCTGCACGTCCACCGCTTGTAAGCAAAAGTTTCTCCTCGTGCTGCGAGCCACCGCGCACGCGTTGGCGAGGGAGAAGGCGTAGTAAGCAAGCTTCTCGTCGTTCTGCGAGTTGACGGGACACATCAAAGTTACGTATTTATTAGTACTCTCTTCAAAAAGGGCCGACCATGTCCATGGCTACCATCCCGTGCTCTGTCATTGAGTACGTGCACTATTCACGTGCCATCGAGGAGAAAAAATATTGCGTAGTACTAGGTGCCATCGAAGTGCACGACTCACTTACGCACTGCATATCTCCATTTTCTTGCATGACACGCCACCTTGATGCTAGATGTCCCGCGTGTCATGGAGGCATATAGTATGATTTTGTAAAATGGAGGCATATAGATGTCCCGCGTGTCGGCAAAAGGATGAACAAAGCTCATGTCTTAAACGAAAGAGTGGAAGAACATAGATTCCCGACGACCGAGAAGGAGCAACAAACCTCGGGGTGGAGCGTCTGCACTCATAATATTTTATATTATTCAGCGATATAAAATCAACCAAATCTCTCCACGTTCCTATACCATTCTATAGTATGAGAATAACTTTGAACGTAAGCCATTGATTCACTCTATCCAATGGTCATAGTTGGAAAATCCAAACAAAACCAAGCATTGGATCAACTCTTTTTTCGAGATCAACTCTTTTAGCACTTAGATTGTTGCCGCCTGCCCACCTAGCCCACCTATATATCCGCTCACGTGTGATGACCACAGGAGCTATCCACTCAGATTGTATGTTAAAAAAATAAAGGTCGATAACTAATGCGGCACCTCGGGCCAACGCGGCCAGATCGCATTTTGCACGAGAAATTACACACCATGTTTCGTTGACATGTGGTCCCGTTCCAACATGTCAGTGAGACGACGGCGAGTCCTTTTGTACAATTTCCGAAAGGACGTGTAGGCCGGGGCGCCTCTTCGTGTACCGTGGCAAACTGGCAACCGTCCACCGACTCTTCGCCTTTCCCTCTCGATTTGGAACTGCTGTCGCACGCTCTTCCTCCCTCCTCCATTTGCCTTCACCCTTCCTTCTGCCATTGTTCGATCGTCTTCTCCATGGAGGGAACAAGCCGGAAACGACCCCGTTATTCTTGCCCCGATCTGAAAGATGACGTGGTGGGGGAACTCATTGATCGGTGCGACGTCATCACCTCGGCTAGCATGGCAGGTTCGTTCAAGACCATTCTCGACTCAACTAATAACATCATTACAAGGAACCCAAGGGTCCAGGAGCGGTTTGATCTCCCTTATCTTCTTCGCTATAAGCCTGTTCGCATGGGCGCGGACGACGGAGGCCTCGCCTTGTGCAAGTTGATGCCGCTTGATAATGATACGTGTGATGTCAAGATGCCATCGCTTCAGGGTAAGGCCTGGGCTGGCGCAAATGGAGATTGGGTTGTTTATATTGGGTACAATTGCGAGTGGGAACTTGTGAATGTGTACACTCGTCAGCGGATTCCACTTCCAAAAATCTCAGAGTGCCCTGAGGTTGAGCACACAGATGATCTACGTACGTTCAAATACGATCATGGTGGCTGTCGTCTACGGAAGATAGCAATTTGTCGAGTTCCCAACCGCTCTTGGAATTACAAGAACTATGAAGTTGTTGCTATCTTCGACAAGCTTGTTGCCGTCCTTCGTGGTTCGACTGGATGGATATTGCTCAAAAATCAGTTTCTATACACGGATGTGTACTGTGATGCAATTCAATACGAGGGTCTTGTGTTTGCTGCCACCACTCGTGGCACTGTTTTTGCATGGGATCCTCGTAGTTTCGGTACGTTTGTCTTCCACCGTAATTATAATTGTTTCATCCACATGCATGCGAGTTAGCAAGTTTCCCTTCTCTACTAATTAACCTTCTTCTTGTGTTTCCAAGGTCCTGTGAACATTCCACC
The DNA here is from genome assembly GCF_018294505.1 of Triticum aestivum. NCBI lineage: Eukaryota > Viridiplantae > Streptophyta > Magnoliopsida > Poales > Poaceae > Triticum > Triticum aestivum. Next base: position 320,779,737 of record NC_057796.1, on the reverse strand, counting down.
ACCTATACTTGAAAAATTTATAACCAAGGGGGAGATGACGATGGTGATGATCACGAGCATGAGGACGAGCAGGGCCCATATACTCAGTGGCGGCTGGCAACTAATTCCGATGGATCACCCCTTCTTGTCTGTATACAGCCCACTGCTGATGTTACTACTAAGGAAGCAGGTGTTGTCTCCCATGGTCGCACTCTCCGGACCTATTCCAACACCCGTTGCATGGTATTCGGGATGGATACTAGTGTGCTAGCGCCAACACCTTCTCCCTGGTACAGTATTGATAGTCTTGGAGAAAACTCGCTCTTCCTTGGACAAAACTATCCAATGATGGTGAAAGGCGATCCAACTGCTGTTGACACAACGTTACTACCATTTATGAGAAGCAACTGTATCTATACGTCGGACATTGCGGTGGTTCCCTACCCTGGTCGTGATATAGTAGGCCGCTTCAGCCTGGATGATCAGTCCTGCGTTGGTCTCGAGATTGACAGTAGCTGGCCCTTCCCAGAGAATCACTTGTGGTTCAAAGCAAGCGTTTCCAACGCCGAGGATTGGTTGAGTTGAAGTTCATTTCATTGCTTGTTATTTGTTGTGTGATGAAAACTTTAGTATTTATAATGTATCCTCGTTGTCGTTGTGGGTTGATGACCTGTTGTATGTAATAAAATGATATGCCTGTGATAAACTTACTAAATTTATGAATGGCTTTCGAGTCGCTTCTCTGAGTGGGTGCTGCGATGAGGCAAAAAAATATTTTCCGAATACATAATTGTACGTGCATTGCAACAGGTTATCGGATGAGGCCAATCAACAATAGTACACTATTTGTACTAGCATCACATGCTACACTATCTCTACGTCTACGTACGTAATACAACAAGTTTTAAACTTGAGACCAGCCACCCATCCTCACAAAGAACACTTTTTAACCTAGCACAGACTCCAGGAAATTTGGCCACAGTGTGAGGTGGGCCATATGTTAATGTGTTCGCTGTACGTAACCAGCACCTCGAATCCTCGATACTACTACTATAAGTAGTAGGAGTAGTAGGGTGGCATGGGCCAGAACAAGCATTCACGTCCAGGAGTACGGCACACGCCACCAGCACGACATCCAGCTGACACCATATTTCATGGAGTCCGTGCTACAGCAATCTCTTCAACCTCGTCGTTTCTCTAACTCAGCGATCGTGCGGCGGGCGAGGTGGCGGTTTGCCGATAGTCGGTTTCCTCAACTGCGGTCCCACTTGTAAGGCCAACTCCAACGCACGACCCCAAACGGACCTCCGTTTTGCCCGGATTCTGTCCGTTTGGGTAGGGCAATGGGGTCGTGTCCGGGCCATTTCTCGGATGCGGTGGCCGTGCGCGGAACGCGCGGACGCATCCTGGCCGCGTACATTTTTCTTTGCAAACACATATCTTTTTTTCATCATTGATTTTTTGATACATGGAAATACATCACCAAAATTTTGACTAGAAAAGCAAGACCAAAGAAAACAAGAACCAGAAGAATACATTTTAGAAGATATCCAACTTCCATAACTGCTCCTGTAAGTTGGATAGTGCCTTTCGATGCATTCATTGTGATCTGCGAGCCATCTTTGCTTCTTTTTTTCGAGTGTAAGATACGTGTCTGCTCTTTCTTCACAGTGCCTACTCTATTCTAGCCTCTATGCTACTAAAAGTAGAACATCACTGAAATGTGCTCTATCAATATATCGTGTACCTTCTTCCAATACCGAAACTGCATCTTCTAGCAATAATATTTTATAGCCAACTAGTTATCACTACAAAAAAATACACTTCCGTGATGATACGTGTTTGTCACAGTAGGTCGCGTTTTTTGTCATGCATGTACATCCATGACAAATTTATGACAGAATCAAGATAGTCATACCTGTGCTGTCGTAGAAGTGTTCCATGACATTACCAAAATTATCATCACGGAAGTGTCCACTTCCATGACGATAAATCGCGCGTCACAGAAGTGCTTTCGTCAAGGGTGACCGACACGTGGCATCCACCGTAACGGAACGCCGTTAAGCTATCGGGTCGGGTTTTGGATCCGATAACCCGTTAACAGCCCCGACCAATGGGGATTTTCCACGTGTAAAATCATCATTGGCTGGAGGAAACACGTGTCGGCTCATCGTTGGGACAGATGTCATCCACTCATTGGACAGAAGGCGCCTATGATACGTCGACACGTGGCACGGCCCAACAGAGGCCCATTCCTGTGAAAAGGCCGGCCCGTTTGACTTGGTCAAAAGGTGGCGGGCCGGCCCATGGAAAGCCTGTTAACGGCCTGTTCGCATATAGCCCATTTACAGCCCGCTAACCCAAGGCCCGTTACGCCCTATCCGAATTAGGCCCAGTAGCGTCATCTGGGCCATCCAATATGATTCCAGCCCGTTTTCACTTCTGGCCCATGTATGGCCCATGACGTCTTTCGGCCCATATGAGGCCCTATGTAACTCTTGGCCTATTAACGGCCCGTGGTGAAACTGGCCCGTAATGAACAGTGTATCACTTTACACCCATTAACGGCCCGTGGTGAAACTGGCCCGTAATGAACAGTGTATCACTTTATACCCATTAACGGCCCGTTATTCCGTTGGGCCGTTTCCAGCCCATGTTATCTTTCGGCCTTCTCAGAGCCCATTTATTCTTGGGCTCATTTCCAGCATTCGTTTACTTACGGCCCGTTACTGTAATTTTCTGCTTGTGGGCCAAATTCAGCCCGTGGTTACAGTCGGCCCGTTTGTGGTCCGTTAATACGTTGGGCCGTTTTCATAGCGTCATCAAGTACGGCCTATTAACGATGGCCGTTATGGTCGGCCCATGAACGGACGATTCCAACTCTAGCCCGTTTACGGCCATAATGCGGTCTGTTTGGCCCATGTTTGGCCAATCGATCATACGGCCCGTATAAGGCCCATTGATGATACGGCCCGCAGAAGGCCCATTGTTTCTACGGCCCGTAGAAGGCCCATTGTTTCTACGGCCCGTAGAAGGCCCACTGTTTCTACGGCCAGTAGGAGGCCCAGTGTCACTACAGTAAATATTAGCCCATGGTTATTGTGGCCTAGTTTTAAAAAATAGGTTATTGCAGCCACTAGCTAACCGCGGAAAAAGAACTGCAATGACTACAAGCAAACAAATAAACAAGACAACAAGGAAATAAATAAGCAAGCAACTAACGCTAGGCTATCACGGCTATTACATATTACATCCACTGGGCATCAAAGTTCGCCACCAGTGCAAATATAGGGAACAAAGCAGCATATCATATACACTGGTTGTCAAAGTTGGCGACCAGCGCAAATAAACGCCGCAGCAAAACAAATCCAGAACTGAAACCACTTCAGAAGATCTCAAGAAACAATATCCTGGGTACCCATAATGCTGGCAAGATGCTTAGCAAGCTTATTAACTTTCTCTTGTTTGGCGCTTAAATCCTCCAGCGCTTGCTGTTGCACCAGAAAATATGCATCTGAATTCTGCAGGGACTTCCTCAGTCCTTCAGCTTCCTGTCGCAGCACATCTGATCGATGTCTTTCAACTTGAAGTTGAGACTCAAGAAGACGAACTGATTCAGGCAGCGAGTTCGAAGAGCTTGTGCCAGCAGTAGTGGCCAGTAACTCGAACACTACATCAAGACAGGACTTTTGGGTTCCCTCACTGTCGTCAAGATAGTTTTTATCAGCTTTCTTGGAGACCAACAGGGATGTCTCACTATCTTGAACCTTATCTGCATTACTTCCTTTACCATTGGATAACGCGGTACTGTTCTCCAATATTTTGTCCGCATTCTAAAAGAGAAACAAGCAGACACATCACATGTTTACCATGTTGTATATGAAACTCATTTTGGTAAATGAGTTCAGTAGTAAAGTGGACAGGATAACAGCATGAAACAAACATATATCTATGTACCATGGTCACTTTATGGTCTATATCATTCTAGTTTTTGTTGCCAAATCAAGATAGAGACACAGTTCAAATAATATTTGTTCAAGACAAAGCAGAATAGACAGAATATAAGTGTGGGTAACTATAGAGCAATAACAACACTTGTAATGTGCATGACATGAGAACATAACTGTTTATTCAATTGAAACTGAAATCAACATAGAGCAGGTTACAACAGCAAACCAGTTAAAGAAACAGGTTTAAAACATACCTGTTGCGCCATTGGAGTTTCAATTCCATCCTTCAAATTTGAAAATAGTTGGTATGAGTAAATACAGTAATGCAAGAGCAAAGGAGTATGAACCATAGCTACAGAACCTGACCTGAGAACAAATCTTCTTCTCCTTTAAGCGTTGAGTTGGGATTCGGAGTGGTGGTCCTCGTGCTTTGGGCACTGCAGTTCCCTTACTAACTGCTCGTGTTTGGGTGCTCTGTGGTGGAGACGGTGCTGTGTCAACTGGAACTGGGTTACTATCTGCCGGGGTTGGGGTTAGAAGGGGTGTAGCTGGTTCTCTGTCCAACTGGGTAGGGGTACAATCTGCGAGAGTCTGGGTTATGTGTGGTGGATCTGGTCCTTGGGCAAGTACAACCGTGGTTCTATCTGCATCAACTGGTAGCACTATCTTTTCTGAAGACCGTGTTGTTACTCCCTTAGATACTGCCATCACGCTCTCCAATTCAAATGGCTGATAAACAAGAAAAGTAATTGAAAGTATAGACATTGTATGATAGACAGGTGCAATGGATAGTGGGGAATAAAAGAGGGCATGAAATAATTCATATTTATGTTGTCTAACCAAACAGGATAGCATGACACAATTTCACATATATGATGGCTAACTAAACAGGATAGCATGACACAATTTCACATTATGATGGCTAACTAAAAAAGATGGAAAGACATAGTTCAAAATATGAGACTATGTAAACAGGATGACATGACATAACTATATAATGTGTTTATTAAATAGGTTGGCATGCCATAATTCACATACATTCACGGATAGAATGCCATAATTCAAAATATGATGACTGTAAACACTAAACAGGATGAGATGATATAACTATATGATGTCTTTATTAAATGGGTTGCCATGCCATAATTCAGATAGATGATGTGTATGTACTATGTAAACATGATGGCATGATATAATTCAAATATATGATTTATATAGTAAGCAAGTAAGCAGATGGCAATCCATATATGATGTAAAAACTAAGCAATGCAAGACAACATGCATGACATGGGTAATATAACCCTGCCAAGTTTGAGCATAGACCTCAGGGGGGAAATAGGACTGGTCATCAGTCTCTGAATCCTCCTCTGAGGAGCTCTCTGTAACCAGCAAGATGTCTGCTTCAGCAGGTAGCATTGTCTGCTCTGAATACCTTGTTTTCACTCCAGATACTTCCATCACCGCTTCAAATGGCTGATGCACAGGAAGAGTAGTTGAATATACAAACGTTGTCGACAAATGGAACACGTAATACAAAAAAATGATAGCATGATATAATTCACATACATGATGATTGGCTAAACAGCATGGCATTGCATAATTCACATATATAATGCCTTTGCAACAAGATAGCATTGTATAATTCACATATATAATGTCTTGCAACAAGATGGCAATGCATAATTCACATATATGGTAATTAGACACTGAACAGGTGGCATTCACACAAAGCATGTCTAAACTAATCAAATGACATAGCAATGCGAGACACCATACGCACGATATGAGCAACATAACCCTGCCAAGTTAGAGCATACACCTCGGGGGGGGGGAATAGGACTGGTCATCTGTCTCTGAATCCTCCTCTGAGGAGCTATCCGTAACCAGCGAGATATGCGCTTCGTCAGATAGCATAGTCTGCTCTGAAGACCTTGTTTTCACTCCAGAATTTGCCATCACCGTGTCAAATGGCTGATGCACACGAAGAGCAGTTGAATGTACTAACATTGTTGACAAATGTAATATGTAACGAAAAAAAGGATGGCCTGATATAATTTACATATAAGATGACTGGCTAAGCAGGATGGCATTGCAAAATTCACATATATGATGCCTGGCTAAACAAGATGGCGTTGCATAATTCACATAAACGATGAATAAACTAAACAGATGGCATTCGCACAAAGGATGTCTAAACTAAGCAGATGACATATTTGATGTATAAAGTAAGCAATGCAAGACACCATATGCATGATATAACCAACATCAGCATGCCAAGTTAGAGCGAAGACCTCAGGGGGTAAATAGGAGTTGTCTTCTCCTTCTGAATCCCCCTCAGAACAGATATCTTCCTCTCGATTACAATCCGAAATGCGTGGAGGGGGGCTGCCTTTGCGCCTACCATGGAGCGACGTCTGCATGAAATTTTATTGCCACGCAAGGCTCGTCTCTTTTGCTCTACATGTTCAGTTCCATTGTTTACAATAACTGTCATGCATAGGAATAAAACATAGTGAGATTATGTAAGGAGTGCATGCAGAAATCCAGAGTGATGGTAGCAACCTGTGGATAGACCCAAAACCAATAATAGCAGGCAGATAATGGCTTCAGTTAAAAAATACAGATAATGGCTTCTTTACTGTTTGTTTCCCACCCAACATGAAACTCATAGTAGACACCGGAGATTAACCAGATAGTAGATAGATACTATTGATAGCGGCCCCGATATGTACCCCACAACCATTTAAAAACTCAAGTTTGACCATTAGTTTGGAGCTGACTCAGAGTCTAATCGGTGAACAGGACGATAAAGTAGCATGTAATATTAAGCGATGCATAACGTAAGCAGACACGAAAGAGTGCGACCTCTCTTGCGGACCCGTGTAGTCCTCGAGGTCATCTGCTCGGTTGATGATGGTAATGCAGTTTTCATGGCTGCCAGCGGCGGGGAAGAAGATCTGAGGCGGCGAAAGACAGTCTGGAGGCCGGATCCCTGCTGTGCTGGACCCTTCTGTCGTTGGAGCAGCTGAGCTGGGGTGGACGACGGCGCAGCAGGAGCGGGACAAACCACGCAAGGTTTTCTTTGACAACTATCTGTAAGAGAAGTAATTCTGTAAGGGCTCGTTTGAATTGGAGGATTCCAACAATGCAGGGATAGGAAATAGACAGGAATAGGATAGGAATGCACGTGCAAAACAGAGAATTTAAAAACACAGGATTTCTGCCAATCTGGGTGTTTGATTCACAACAATTGGAAGATCACAGGATGCAAAGAAGCATGGTGAGATTAAGTCAAACCACAAGAAAATGTACGGTTATAATGCTATTATGCTACTATCTCTTAGTCTTGTGCTTCATGAATAGGAATTTGAAAAGGAGGACAAGTGAAAATTAAAATTCCTACGTTTTTTCTTTCAAGGAGACACTAAAGGAACAAATCCGTGTGCTCAGTGGACAATATATATAACATGTAGAGTAAAAAAGAGATGCAACAAGTGTACAACCTCTTTGGCGAAGCCATGTCGATCTCAGCGTGATTGGGTTGGCCGGTGAGGATGCTCCGGCTGACTTTGCTGTCGGAGGAGGGGAAGAAGATCTTAGGCGTCTGGAGATGGAGCCCGAGGTACTGCTCCGCTGTGATGGAGGGTTTCGTCGTTGGAGCAGCTCCGGTGAGTTGTACGACGCCGAGGCTGAAGCAGGACAAGAGAGACAACGAACAACGTTAACCTGAGTGGAATTCTAATAGCATCTCCAATACATGACATAAAATACATAACCACAAAGTGCTAGATGTAAAATACATCAACCGCTCATCTCTGAACTTAACTGTCGAAACTGAACTTAACTGTCGAAACTGAATTTTGCTGTCGAAACTGAACGCACTAGCAAGGTGAGGCTACACGTCGGTCGACTGACTTTTTCATCTCTGGTCAGTCGATTTTGCAGCCGTTGGATACGAAATCAAGGGCCTGCGGTTCATCTTCAACCTCCACCCCCTGAGCCGCCAGCCACCACCGGCCAAACAGCAGCCCCCCGCCGCCCGCGGCCGGTGGTGCGCCGCCCCGCCTGCCCCGAAAACACTCCCCACTGCCGGTCCGCCGTCGCCCCGGCCATCCCTCTAGGCCCCCCCTCCCGTGCCGAGCTTTTTCTCCGGCGATCCCCACGCCACCGCCCCGCCAACGCCCCGCCACTGCCGGCGACCACCGCCCCCATCCTGAACCCTAAGATAGATAGTGGGGTACCTCTCCGGCGAGCCCCCCTCCCCGCTGCGGCTGGTTCTTCCTTCACCCCGGCGAGCCCCCCCACCCCCTGAAAATCGACTGACCCAAAAGTCGATTCAGTCGACTGAAGTGTAGCTAAATCGGAGCAGCATCGCAAGCAAGAGCAAGAGCGAGAGCAGCAGCGCGAGCAAGAGCAATAGCAAGAGCAGACCAGGCAGGGGACCGAGAGCAAGAGCAGAGCAGCAGCGCGAGCGAGAGCTAAAGCAGCAGCAGCTCCTACTGATGTGGACGTCGCCGCCGAGGGAGCGACGCCGTGGAGGAAGTGGCCGGCGACGCCGCCGTGGATGGAGCCGCGCCGTGTCGGCTCGGGACCGAGCGCCGGCAGCACCGTGAGATCGAATCAAGAAGAAAATGCGGCGATTAGTGTACAACCTCTTTGGTGGCGCCGATTAGGCCGCAGCTTCATCCGAGGAAACGGTGATGATGATGCTCTTCCGGTGGTGCAGGTGAAGACGGCGGTGTGGGAATGGAGGTGGCGCGAAAGACGAGGGGAACGTCGGGGCAGCTCCTTGGAGGTGGAGGACGGGGTGGCTGAACCGGCGGGACGATGAGATCGACGACGGATCCTCATCCGGTACGGTGGATGAGGGACGTCGAGGTGTTGCTGTGGACGACGTCGTCGGGGAAGAGGCTCCGGCTGGGTGGCGGACGGAGCAGGGTGTGGGGTTTCGTCGCGGGTTTTCGCGGCCTCGGTGTACGAATGGGTGGGCGGATGGGATGGCAGTGGGGAACCATGGCTTAGAGACGCGCTTGTCCGAAATGTGGGGTAAGTTACGAAAGTACCCCCACCGATTTGAGGCGGTTCTTTCGGTTCAGGGGTACCACGGGCATTTCGCGTGTCGGGATTTCACAGGAGGTGGGAGTTTTCGCGCGCGTTGTAATTTCGGAATAGCAAGGCGCGGGTTGAGATGGAGGGAGTTGTCGGAGCACAACGAGACAAAGATATATCTTAAATATTTCGGGCTAACAAGGCGCGGGTTGAAATTTCCGGACAAGCCTAACGTGTACTGTACCAAATCAATGCGCACTACAAATGTCATTCAAAACTTTGAATTCATGTTATGTTCAATTAAAATATTTCGCTACGTGTATAATGCATGCAACCTACTACTCAAATGAACGTTTTAGTGCATTCCAAACGTATATACTACCGCTTCAATATGAACTAAATTTGAATTCGTTTCTCTATTTGAATAAGATCTACAGTAATGATTGTTGTGAAGTCAAAGCATTTGAATTCGTTTCTCTGTTTTAATAAGATCTACAATCATCATTATTGTCAAGTTAAACCATCGTTTGTGTATTATCTTCACAGCACACCACATGATTAGTCTCGAGTTACATATGAACTATGTGTACTATATGAACTCGAACTAGATTTTTTGAATCCACTTTATTTTGATTTCAAATCACATTACATTTCTAGCTCTAGCTAGATCTTCATAATCTAAACCATGTCTCATATGTATAATGTGTTTATCACATTATGTATGGTGCCCCGCCCCCTACGCCTACAAGTATTTAGATGTGAGTTGCAAACACCACACATTACCACAAATTCAAATAAAATGTGAGAATGTTCGATATATAGTATTGTTTAGATTGTTCGATATTTAGTTGTAAGCTGCAAACGCCACACATTATCACAAATTCAAATAAAATGTGAGATTGTTTGATGTATAGTATGGTTTAGATTGTTCGGCATTTAGCTGTGAGTTGCAAACGCCATGCATTATCACATTATGGTATAACATGTGCACAGCACGTGTATCACCGCTATATTCATGCATGCAATGTTTAAAACACTATGATCTCCTATTCAAATATATGAATCCGCTTTCATATCAAATTATGATCTTTGTTAGTCTCTTACACCCACACAATCCTCTAACCTTTGTAGCTACCACTAACTTTCTCTCGTGCATGCACACGCCCTCCTCGCCCTCCCCTCCCTCGGCATTCTATCCACCGGGCACATTCATTTTTTCTTTAGGTCGTTCTCCCAGAGTCTCCACAACTCCTTTCCGACACACACCGATCGATAAACCTCTCCAGCGATGCCTGCCTACAACATACACACACACCTTCAATCTCCTCCTTTATGTGTCCTTGCCTCGTGTCTCTCATACGGTCAGACACACGTGTAAACTCTCGCCCCTCTTTTCATCGATCTCACAACCGCACACTCCTCCCCCTATCTAGCTAGTAGTTGGGCCTCTCGCACCACCTCCTAGCTCCATTCTCTCTGTCTATCCGTCTCGCTGGGCCTTATTTGCCTCTAACAAATGGACGTACACCGACCGATCTCTCGCTATACATATAGCTAGCTAGGTCCTTATAACTCGTTTTTACCCACACGTCAATCGATCTACCTCATTAGTTGTGTCTCTCCCTTCCTCCGACAAACAACAATTGATCTACCGATCTAGTTAGGTTTGCTTACCAAACACATGGTTCCCCTTCATCATCCATGGATGCGTCCCGACAGATCTATCACGCACAGGCACACACAGAAACACATCCCCACTCTTATTGATAACATTGCAGTTCCACCCTCAGTTTGTCTAGTAGGCCTCTCCCACCATCTTCGAGAAGCAACTCCATCACCCATCCAGCACTCTACCCCTCTCCCTCCCTCTCCTCCCTCTCTCTCTCTCTCTCTCTGTCCCATCATATTTCCCGTCCTTCAGTTATGTATGGATGTCGACCGATCTCCCTCAAGACATAGCTGGGTCTCTCCTTCTCAACACATATACGAGTCGTTCTACCTCTATAGTTAGGCCTCTGCCTACCCCTCCCCCACCCCCTCCCCCCACACACACCGATACATCGAGCGCTCTAGTCATGTCTCCCTGCCACACACAAACTTGACATGTGCCCTCTAACGTTCCGGTAGGCCAGTCGCCCTATATCTTTGACTTGCACACACACACAATTTCGATGGCTCTCTTCATCGATCTCGCACCCACCCACTTGATCCTCTCTTCGACTCTATCGATAGCTATGACCCCTCCCTCTCTTCTCGTGGATTGCCCGACCCTCTATGTATGATATGGATAGGCCTCCATTTCACACACATTGCATGCAAAATTTTGTTTGAGATGTCATCGACACATATTCCCACAAATAATTCACGAAATCAACCCCCACCCCACCCCCACCCCAAAACAAAAAACACTCACGAACGCGGTTTGTATCTCTCACACACACCCACGTAGGTGGGGGACGTGCACGAAGAGAAGAGGTGCATGCACGGCGCACGTACTCCCGTCTCTTTCCCAACCACACCCGCGCGGGTACACGGTGGAGCTCATTTCTGTACGAAAAAGGCAGCCCACGTGGTAATTTGGCACGTGTACTGGTTGTCCACTTGGTGGAGGGAGGATCGTCTACCACGGGTGAACAAACAAATTGCGACTTGACGTGTTATGTTAAAAAAAGAGGCAAACCATGTGGGGCCTACCTTAGAGGCAAGGCTCTATACACTGGAGTACTTTTGATGTGTCCCGTCAACTCGCAGAACGAGGAGAAGCTTGCTTAGTACGCCGTCTCCCCCGCCCACGGGCGCGGTGGCTCGCAGGATGAGGTGAAGCTTGCTCCGCCTTACGCCCGCTCCCTCGCCCATGCGCGCGGTGGCTCGCAGGACGAGGAGAAAAATTTACTACTCCCTCCGTTTACTCCTCGTCCCTACTACCTTGGTTATAGAGATTATATCATATTGTTTGGAATATATATGTCCTTTAGTAGATTTCAATATGAACTACTAGTACATACTCCAAACACTGATGTATATAGACGTATTTTAGAGTGTAGATTCACTCATTTTGCTCCGTATGTAGCACTCTCCCTCGCCCCTCGACCCTCGCCCACGTGGTGGACGTGCAGCAATTCATTCGGTCTCATATAGCCAGAACGATATATACTGCACTACCATTATTGCTCGACTTCCCGAAGAGGCGAAGAGCCAATCGCAAGGTTAATATTTTGGAGATGCCAAGCGCAAGGTTATAGGAGAACGAGTAGTAGGTGCCGCGTCATTTATAAATAAAGTTTTTTTTCTTCAGTGGCACGTACGCAATATGATAGGTTCATATGGAGAGAAAAGGAAACCGCTCCACTATATACATAGTCAGGACGGGCCAGCCTACACGGTTGCTTGCTGGGGTTGCTCTCTTCACACTCTCTCGCACAAAACGACTGTGGCCACATCTCTAACATCCCGGCGGATCACGTCCGCTTGGGGAAGGGGTGGATGCTTAGTGTAGATGCGGTGGCCGTCGCCGACGGCGAAAACCCACTGTCGGCACGTCCCGATCAGGGGTCCCCGCCGTTCTCTCTCACAAAGCCGGTGAGGTTGCCTTCGTCCCTTGCTCACTGCCGCGACGTGGGCAGTTGCCGCCTCCCGCCGCCCTCCTCAAGGTTGAGCTACGTCCCTCAGGTACAACTCCCTTTACAGCCGGCTTGCACCACTGCTCCAGCTGCCCACATCACTCCCTGTGGATATTTCTCTACTTCTTTGCCCCGCACATACCTCTACTGGCTTCTACGTACTGTATTTGTGATGAGTTTATGTCTCATCAACTAGTCCCAGTAATCTTATTCTAATCACGCTTCTTCAATTTCTTTGCCACAGGGATGCTCATCTCGATTTTGGTGAAACTGCACAAAATGATCCGATGGTCAAAAGGTTGCAAACTTCATTTATTAGGAAGCTCGAACGTTGCCAGCAAATTGAAGCCTGGTCAGGGTTCACGGTTCAAGGGCTAGGGACTGCATGGATCGTTTTTTTCTTTAGCTGCCTCTGTTCCAAAATAAGTGTCAACTTTAGTAGTAGTACAACTTTGTACTAAAGTTTGCACAAAGTTGAGACACTTATTTTGGAACGGAGGGAGTACATATTTGCTATGATCTGTCAATCATTGAGATGCAATAGCATGCATGTTAGTCTCCTTTGTATTTGATGAAATGTTGCAACGGGCAACCTTGGACGCAAGATACATGTAACAGAAGCTGGAAGCTTCATAGCATTGTACAAATTTATCTCGCTGATAAATTACAGTACGTACTATACTAGTACTTCCTCCGTTCCTAAATATAAGTCTTTGTAGAGATTTCACCATGAACCACATGCGGATGTATATAGATGCATTTTAAGTGTAGATTCATTCATTTTGTTCCGTATGTAGTGGAATCTCTACAAAGACTTATCTACTAGTAATAGCTAGCCCCCACTACTAGGAATTCTCTATCCTCTCCTTGAGCCACATCATCAAAATTGATGTAGCCGTTAGATGAAGTAAATCAGTCCATAATAGCCGTCTGATCTAGACGTTGAGAGGCTCCGCACTAAGCCACATGCAAGCATGCAGAAATACCGTGGCACATGCATGTGAGTGGGTTTTAAATCACATCAACATGTCTGCATGCAAGCATGCACCGGTAGCATGCATGTAAGTGAGCTTTTAAGTCCCATTAACATGTCAAAAAGAAAAATATAATCCCATTATGCAGTAGGAGTTGGCTGATCTTTTTTCCTTACGTGGGATGATCTAAATGATGATGGGAGTTTATTTAGTTTGGCTACCACATTTGTCATGCGGTTATAGAGTTTTTTTAGTTCTATGAAATCGATAATTTTGCGCAGAGAGATATACCGCTGTTCCGCGGCAACGCGCGGGGACTCATCTAGTAATATTTAGGAACGGAGGGAGTACTATGTAAAGAGTTAGGTGTCGCACGGTGATAGTGTGAGGTGGGCCATGTAATCACTGAGCCTGTGTGTTTTCACTGCTCTTGCACGCCTCCGCTGTAAGAATGGAGAAAATTGTAATCTAGTAGTAGTACCTCCTTTCGCCGAAAGCGTGGGACATCCAGCAGTCCTACCACCTCAGTAATAAAGACCAATGAGCCGTCAAATCACATAGACCCAGCAGTAAGTTGGACGGACGAAGCAACCATCACTCTTGCGCCAGTGAGAGGTCGCGTCCGCTCTGCCCGGGCATGAATGCGGCACCGATTCTTTGGAGCGGCGCTGACCGTTTCGGGCGGGAAGCGCGCGCGGGCGATGGAGGGGCTTTGGGTGGGCCAGGCTGGTCAGGAGCGGGCGTGGCAGCTGTCCACATGTCCCTACCGGACACGCCCGGAAACGAGAGGATGCACCGACTCTCGCGGCTAAAATCGTACTACACTACACAACATCTCTCTGTAGGAGTAGGTCGATCTGTCGCTCTCTCTAACACACACATGCTGTTAAACACACACACACACACACACGCACACGCACGCACCTTGGTCCCGTTGCACCTTCTAACGTGACTTATTACACCTAGACGGAGGGAGTAGTAAGTATACGAGATACGGTGGCACACTGACTTAAGTCGAATACAAGTGCCCAAAATTTGTGTGCATGTTATAATAAGGATTCACTTAAAATAGTACGTGAGCGAACAGAGGGATCAATTGGACAGTGTTCCCGAGCAGTAGCGAGATGTGTGAGGTAAGATACACCGCTGGCGCTTTTAATTTTTCTTATTAATTTGTTTGTTTCACCCTCTGACTGGTGGGACCCAACGTACTACGTGGAGAGAGGTAAGGTGACTAAGGCTGCATTATTTCTGCACCACTGTGGATAGTCTTACCACCAAAGCCACATGACACGATTATGATTGAAATCCCAATGACTCCCACACACACAAAAAAACACGGCATGCTTGTCACACGAATGCAGGAATGTATAAAAGGTTATTTCCCTCTCGTTGAACATAACGGGAGGGTTGTGTAGCTGGTTAGCCTGTTCGCTCATCAAACTTGAGGTCTCGGGTGGATTCTTTGACTGGTCAAAATGTTTTCTAGGGTTTGCACGCTTCACACTCTCTCTCCAGTATATATATACACGCTGGAGCCTCAGCGCTTGTAGTTGCTCTCTTCACACTCTCTCGCCCTCTCCCGCTGGAGCCTCAGCGCTTGTAGTTGCTCTCTTCACACTCTCTCGCCCTCTCCAGATCTAAACAAGACTTCGTTGGCCTCTCTCTCCCCTCACTACTGCTCAAAGAGCCGGCAGGATCCGTCCGCCGGGAAGGGAAGGAGGCTTAACGATGTCGCCGTCGGCGAGGGACTACCGGCGCAGCTGTTCACTTTCCACCCAGCGGCGGCGCGGGAGGGCCTCCGACCCCTTCTTCTTCGCCGCCGTCCCGTCGCCCACCGAACCATGCCCCAAGAACCTTAAGGTATAATTTACTTACTCCACATGCATTGCTCTAGCTGCATGTATACCATGAATCTAGGACGTGGTTCAAAGAGGAAAGGAGTGGGAAAAGTTGTATATAGCATGAATCTAGGAAGTGGTTCAAAGAGGAAATGAAGGGCGAAAGTTGTATAGCATGAATCTAGGACGTGGTTCAAAGAGGAAAGGAATGGGGGAAAGTAGTGGGGAAAGTTGTATCGCATAAATCTAGGACGTGGTTCAAAGAGGAAAGGAAGGGGCGAAAGTACTAGTTCAAAAAGGAAAGGAAGGGACAAGGCTGTAGAGTTTGAGCAGGACTAGATTTGCTGCGCTCACATAGGGAAAGGTGTCTAAAGATAACAAAACTGGGACCAACACAAATATGCTCCTTGGTTGTTTGTTCTTTGTTGCAACAGACAGTGCATGACCACAGTACATCGGTAGATGCACATGGTGCTGGTGCGTCCACTGTCCCGTGCAACTCATTAGCTGTTGTTAATCTAAGGCCCTTTTTGGTTAAAAACTCCCTAGTCCCTACCTGCTTGGTTCCAGGGACTAAACATGGACTAGAGGTTATTAAATGACATGCTAAAAGACCATGTTACCCCTAGTAATGAAGTAATAGAGACAAGGTGCGATGCGTGGCAAGGGCAACTGTTGGAAAAAGTCCCAAAAAGACTCCCTCGGGGTCTTCTTTCTTTAGTCCCAAATGCCCACTTTTAGTCCCTAAAAGTACCTCCTGTTTGGTTTAGATGGGACTGACATGGAGTTTTTTTAGTCCCTACACCAAAATGTCCCTCTAAACAAACACCCTCTAATAATGCCGCTGGAAAATTGATGCAATGCCACAGTTAAAAGCAAATTACATGTTTAATGAATTTTATTGTTAATATAATCTCTATGTTAATATTAATCAATGCCACCGTTTGAGAAATGCTACTGTCTTGCTTTCTTTCCCATTTAGATAAGGTAGATGCTTCTTTTTGTTGGCTTCTGTGTCATCCACCGTTATTGACCACTAATTGTTTCCTTTGCACCTCTGTGTAAACAGGGTTATCTACTTCACCTTGTTGCCATTGTGACCTTTTGTTGCACTGCACAAAACACTTTTGTTTTAAGAGTGTTTTGTGCAGTTCAACCAAAATGTCACACCGACAACGTTGCTTGATTGCTTGATCTTAGTGGAACTGCACAAGAGGAGATCTTACTTCCTATCCATTAAGGCGAATTTGGTTCAGATCTTCTTCTTGTGAGTTGTTTGAATTCCGCATCATGAGAGGTCAGTACTAGCCTTCTTTCACATGATTCTGCAGTGTGCTTTCATATGTTGTGCTACTTGTACGATAATGTTGCTTGATTTTAGTGAACTGCGCAAATGGAGACAAGACTTCCAATCTGTATGTGCACCGTAATATCCCATTGAGGTAAGATAAGGATATTTCACAACTGCTGGCCTGTATTTTGCCACTTTCATCAGAAAATTAAGTTTAGTACTATACTTGTGCTCCCTAATTGACATGCCAAATCTTACATTGAAGGCGAAGCTTGTCTGTTATTGAACCAAGTGATGAAGGGGAAGAACAAGCGGAAGAAAAACAAAAATCAACTCCTGGTGCTGTAATGAAGCACTGGAACTGTGATGACACAAGTAATGATATAGTTTTGCATCTTAATTTATTGCTGTGGCTGGAACGAGCAATTGTTTTGCCACTGATTTGATGCCACTCTTAATGTAATATGTAATTATCTCTACTTGTGCAAACAGGGATCTTCTTTGAAGATACCATATATTTTAGTGGAACTGCACAAGAAGATGTTGGAAACATTAAATTAATCAAGGAGTATATAGTAAGCATGGCCACCACCGTAGATAGCAACAGATGGTTCCGGAGAAGTGCTTCATCTGTATGCTCTACACAATAAGCCTCCTGACAAAGGTTGGTACTCGCCCACTGATTTCATCCATATGATTGAGCTTTGTCGTCTCTATTGGTGTTGTGCTACTGTTTAGATACTTTCATGAAAAAGTGGTATTGTCCTTGAGAAGTGCTTCATCTGTGCTGTTTTAAATATTTCCTTTCCTTTTTTGAGCAAACATGGATGCTAGCATTTAGTAGTCCTCTTGTCTTTGCACAACAGGATCATCTTCCTCTGAAGAAGAATATGGAGTACGTGAAGTGACTAGTTCCGATTATGCCAGGATGAAGAAGCCCTGTCTATCTTCTCATCAGAAGGAGCAGTTGAAGGATGGTTACATTACTCCCCACAAGACCAAACTAACTTCAGCTCAGAAGGACTGACAAATCTCCATTTTTTTGCTGTGATGCGCGAGTACAATCTTGTTCTAGGATTCTTTCTGGTGAGTTCCATTTTTCTAAAAGTGTGCTCTACATGGACCATGTATGTGCCTGTTGAAACTGTCAATTCATAGTACAGTTTGCTTTATACTAATCACTTTTTTGTATTTGTGCAAACAGGGGTGCTCAGCTTGATTTCAATGGGAACTGCACAAAATGTTCATGAATACATCGAATCATTCATTTCCACCACAAGAAAGGAGGTGTCGATAAGTTCAAGGCGTTGCAACATATAAGGGCGAAATCATACAAGCTACGCGCGAATTTGGTTGATTTTGGTGGAACTGCACAAAAAGAACAGCTGGTTTATTTAGCACGAGGTGCCATGTCAATGTCCGAACTGATGGCAAACCCTGCCCATTCCACAATCGTAGGCATTTGATATTTTGGAATGGGACAACCTTGTCAAATTTTGCTCATTGATTTTAGCAAGACATGCGTTTGATATTTTCGAATGGGGCGCCCTTTGCTGTCAGCAGCGTTGATCAAATTTTTCTTTATTCTTTAGTTGTGAAGTAAATATTGCCTCTGACATGTGAGCCGCTGAGATGCATAATCATCGATTGTTTTGAATGTTCTCTATGAATTGCCAGGCCTGTGTGTTTGATTGCAATGTACAGAAACGCTAAAAAGCTGCTCAAACTCTTTGTACTCCTTATGTTCCTTTTTACTTCGCACATTGTGAAAGTGCATACTTTTTTGTATAAGATTGGTCAAAGTAGAGATACTTTGACTGCAGACAAAACTTGTATGCAGACTAGAAAGGACCGGAGGGAGTACATGTGAAACTGCTGCAAACGAGGTGATCACCCTCGGAATAATGCAAGTACATCGTTTTGCATGTTCATCCAATGCCAGTGATACAGGAATTCGAACTAATCAAAATAAATTCATTCATACACGGTCGGATTCAATATAAACATGCCGGATTTCATTACATTTCATACATTCTTCAACTAAAAAGGGGTGCGCTGGAGGTATAATTAATTAATCGAAGCTACCCACCTGTGTCCCGCTGAGCCGAACAGAAGCTTCAGTGACTTAACTGCATGTGCAGTTGCGTAACTGACATGTGGCCTGTTGGGCCCACGTGTCAGTCAGCCAACTGCACCAACAGTTAAGTAGAAGCAGCATTCTTCTCCAGCGCAGCTCTCCGACTCCACGTCGCTGCCAAGGAGCTAACCGGCCGTCAATGGTCAACCCGCCTAGCTTGGCTTCAACCGGAGGGTAGCAGCGGTGGCCTTACTTGGACCCGAGCGGCGGCGACCTACCGTGTTCTACTCTTCCTCGTTTTCTGTGTGGCGCGGACTCGTTGGCAGCGGGGCGGGGCCTCGGCGGAGCCGGCGATGTCCTCTGTCTCGTTGCCGGCGGGAGGCGCCTCAGCGGAGCGGTGGAAATCCTCCCCCATGTTGCCGGCAGGGTGGGGCCTCGGCTGAGCCGGCAATGTCCTCTGCCTCGTAGTTGGCGGGGCGGGGCCTCGGCGGAGCCGGCGGTGTCCTCTGCCTCGTTGTTGGCGGAGTAGGGCCTCGTCGACGCCAGCGGAGCGGGGACTCGTCGGAGCCGGCATTGTCCTCTGCCTCGTCCTCGGTCTCGCCAAACAGCGCGTCGCCCGCTTCATCGCCCTCTTTGCTAGCCTCTTTGTAGGCGGCCGCAGCCTCCGCCACCCGCATGCGGTGTAGGAGATATGCCCTAGAGGCAATAATAAATGATATTATTTATCTCCGAGTTCATATTATGTTTATGTTCCATGCTATAACTGTTGTGGTTCCCGAGCCCGTATATCCATAAAGGCTCTGGGGAGAACCCATATGCACATGTGGAATAATAAACGATAAATTGTATTCCTAGTCGTGCCTCTAAGACTAGCTCAAGTGTTGCATGATGATTATGTTTTCCCAATCATGGGCATGTCTATGCCAAGCAACTTTGAGGGCACAATGTCAGGAAGGACATTTGTGTTGAATCGACCCGAATTGATGTTACGCTATGAGATACATTCGTCACAAGTTAATGGTTTATAACACAGAGATAGTTAATGTTTGCATAATTCCTTAGACCATGAGAGTATCGAGTTTCTTCATGCTTGCTTCATGAACTTTGGGGTTTGTTAAACGTCATCCGTAACTGGATGGCTATTACGGCGGCTTACGGGTTCATGGGAAAGTGTTAAGTAACCTGATAGCTCGAGATTGGGATTTGCTCCTCCGACGATGGAGAGATATACTCGGGCCCTCTCGGTGTTACGGTATCCATCATCGTCTGGCCAGACACTTTGTGATTTGATCACGGGGATGCCGGAACACGATAACGAGAAAAGAGAACAATACCGGTAACGAGGTAACTAGCATAGTGGACAAGTTGTTGATCCACGGGAATGCCAACATGTCTCACCTCGGGTATTTGTAACATATCGCGAAGCAACAGGAATAGCTCACTGCAACTGGAGGTTCACTCGAATATTCATTCGTGTGGGTATAGGGGTCAATATGGGTGTCCACGGCTCCGATGTTGATCATTGATCGGAAGGGGTTCCGGGTCATGTCTATACTTCACCGAACCTATAGGGTCAGACGCTTAAGGGTCATCTATCTACTGAATACTAGACAAGGAGTCTGAGAGAAAATCACCGAAAAAGTTTCGGACACCGAAAAGTTTCGGACAGCGGAAAAGTTCCGCAGAGAGAGGTCACCGGATGAGTTTCGGTGAAACCGAAAAAGTTGTTTCGGGGTATGCCATTAAGTCAAAATGGTTTCGGCACATGCCTGATAATTCTTGGAGGGTGCCAGAATCATTCTGGAAACTTTTTGGAATTTTCAGAAATAAAAACCGAAAATGTTTCGGAGCTGCCGGTACCGCTTTGGCTGTTTTTCGCAGATGAAATTCACTAATCTGAAATTGTTTCAGAACGAATCCAAAATCATTTTAGTGGGTACTGGAATTATTCTAAGACCCACAGAAATATTTTCGGATTTAGTGGACGCGAAAAATTGTCTTCATGAATAGTGAAAACGCATTCTTGTTTGCTTTTCGCAGATGAAAATCACTAAACCGAAATTTTTTCGGAACGCGTTGAAAATTATTTTAGTGGGTACTGGAAATGTTCTGAGCCCACATAAATATTTTCAGTTCGAACGGACGCTGAAAAATGTCGTCATGAATAGTGAAAGTGTTGTTTGCTTGGCTTATTGGAGAAGCCACCTTGAGGGCCTTTTTGGTATTTCCCCCCTTGGCTTCTTGGAGAAGCCACCCTTGGGCTTGGCCTATAAATAGGGGTGGAGGGGGCTGCCTAAAGGATCATCCCTTCTCACATACAAGTGCCATGCATGATCTGGCTTCTCTCTCCCTCCCAGCGAAATAGTTCCGTAGAGCCGAAAGGCTGTCTGGGTTCCGGTGGGAACTAGTTCTGGACGGCGAAGCCCTGCCGGATAGATGACACCGTGTGTGTGCAACTCTGTAGAGAGATCGTAGTTTCGGTCTTAGTTCGTGAGTGCCTCCCGAAGGGCTGTCCGTGTGACCGTCCGAGTTTTGAAGGTCCTCCCGAAGGGCTGTCCGAGTGACCGTTCGAGTTTCGAAGGTCCTCCCGAAGGGCTGTCCGCGACACCGTCCGGGGGACTGTTCGACCGCCTCCCGGAGGGCTGTCTGAGGAGCAGATGAGGGTATACATCCTCGCGGTTGGGAGGTTGTAAATCCTAGCTGTGGGGATCTGCACCGCCGATCGTCATCGACTCTACTTCCCGCTGCGCTACGAGTCGGTAACAAAAAAGATCAAACCTTGTATGCAGTCTCCATAGTGGTCCTGGGCTGGTGCGTAGGTCAGAATTTTTTTGTTTTCTGCTGCGTTACCCTTAAGTGGCATCATGAGCCGTGCTATGTGTAGATGCAGGTTGCGATCTAGAATACATAGAGATGTATGGGTATTGCATAATATAATTAGGTAGTAGATGAGATCTATTGCTGAAAATTATTTATGCGGGTGACAGATGAAATCTGTTACCCGATGTTCTTGTTGCTTCCCTAGAATTTGCGTTTGCTCAATCTCGAGACAGCATGGTGGAATTTGACAAAGTTCTGGCAATCTGTGATCCTGATTGATCATGGAAGTGCTATCAGTTCTTTGGGTTCTGCCGTAGTCAAAAGAAAGATGAAATTCGCATACGACAGGACAATGCAGATATGATCTGCACGGGGGTCATGCGTATGACGAAGTTTAGTATGGGGTTCGAGATTTTATTGTCTCGTGCTTCATACACCCTGCAAAGTTAATCTAGCGACATGAACTATCATACTTGATGATGAACATTGGTCGCTGCGGTTTAAGTCAAAACCTTAGAAGCCACGTAAAATAAATTTTGCATAAACCGATTAGAGGCGTCTAACTTGGTTTTGCAAGATGTGCATGTGATGTGGTATAGCAGTGCTCATACTAATTCGATTATGTATGAGATGACTATATGATGTAATTTGATTAACATGACCTGTGTGTCATGATTCGGCATGATGGCTGGAGCCGTATGATTGCACTTTAATGACCTGCGTGTCAACCTTAAGTAATGCATTAATTTTATACGCTATGGAGATAGCAATATTATCTGGTGCATCGACAAGGTGGTGGCAATCTTCGCGAAGGTGAACACCAACACGAATGCCGAAGACGAAGAAATGAAATACTTCTCCGTCAGAAAGGGCTATACCATATCATGCTATTATGAATTGCCTGAGATGTTTATCCCTTATGATGCACCCTTCTTGATTGCGCGGTAGTCGCTTTTTATTAGGGTGATCTCTCACAAAAATACCAAGTAGTTAGTGTTCTCCCAAGTGTAGCACCGTCACGGCACCTATCTTTTCGGGGTGCGCCGTGTCACACGGGTACGAACGATTAGAGAAGTGTGAGGCGGGTGAGTTGAGACCTCGCAGAGAGATCACTTGGTTGTCTTGATGTTCAGGCATGACCGTCATGAGCTCGGAACACACGCATCGAAAGATGAACAAGAGTCACATAGAGATGTGATTGGCAAGTTGGCCTACCGGTTGAGATTTTTCATCATCAGTGGTGTTACACCAATGGCGAACAATTGAAATGTGGGTCTTGTATCACTCACAATCAATTTTAAGAGATATTGATTTGAGTGGGAGCGCACTGTTGAATTAACATGTTTAATTCTCAATGCAATTAATTTTGAACACT
Organism: Triticum aestivum; assembly: GCF_018294505.1. Lineage (NCBI taxonomy): Eukaryota > Viridiplantae > Streptophyta > Magnoliopsida > Poales > Poaceae > Triticum > Triticum aestivum. Next base: position 320,756,761 of record NC_057796.1, on the reverse strand, counting down.
GTCTAAGTGTGGTTTGCATAATAGTTGTAGAATAATGGCTCGCATTTCCACCTTCCCTATTAAAATTGAATAGCTGTTAAATATCTGGTTAAAACTTTACGATTGGTAACGTAATATGAGGATTGTCCTCAAAAGTGCCGAGAAGGACTTTGTCCTATCGCATGCTTTCCGTATCCTCCCGCTAATGCTATGGATCATGTGACTCTCGTCCTTCGATCCAAAAGCTAGAATTCTGTTACGGTCAAGTGGAATATGTTTGCTTCCATGAAACCCAAACTTCGAAAGTTGGGATGGTTATATGATATTCATGGAACTGAAAATTATTTTCAGATACAAACAAAGCAATGTTTGTTTGCAAGTATTAGTAAAAGTGTTTACTATGCATTTGACTGTTGGGAAAGGGATCCAGAAGAACGCCTGTCATATAATGAAAGGTGAATAAAACAACAACTTAAAGAGAAAGGAAGTGTCCAAAGGGTGTTAGTATGACTTACACGCCTAGGAAGTCCGGGGCTAATGCCACTCTTAAGTTGGGTGCTTCTTCTGAGAGTAGGAGAAATACTAAAAGTTAAACTGTTAGAAGTATAAAGGCAAAAGGAAAGAAGACTGGAATATCCAGCTCATGTATGAATGTCATACAAGTCTTTGATGTATAGAAGGCTGGTCAAAGATATAGTTCTTGCGAATTATGGTTAAACATGTTAATCACTAATTCTTGGGTATTGTGAGTTCATCACAAAAATGCCCGCTCGATTGCATTCTGTTGCAACTCGATGTAAGAACTACTATGGCCTGAAAGACTAGCTAGAAATGAGGTTAAGGTATACACAGGGAACATAGTAAATGTTACTATACCTTCCATCGGTGTATTGCCATCTGTATTTATTTTCATAATTCATTTAGAGTTTTACAAACTCTATCCCATTGCATAAGGTATCTTGCAAGAAGGTTGTTCATAAAAGAACTTCTTATGTTCGATGTTATGAATAACACAAGGGCCATACTTTCATTATGAATGAGATGTATGTTATGAATATTGATAATAATACAATACCTCTGGGTTTACTTTCATAATTCATTTTAGAGTTTCATAAACTCTAGCCCATTGCACAATGTTTGTTGCAAAAGAGTTGTTCATAAAAACAACAATTGTTGTTAAGTATTATGAATAACATGAAGGGCCATGCTTCCATCCAAGATGGATGTATGTTATGAATATTGATGGTAGTATAATACATCCATAACACTGACGCTAAATGTCGCAAGACTATGAGAATACCACACATGTGTGGCACTGTATTTGGTCACATTGGAGAAACCCGCATGGAAAAATTCCATTATGATGGATTTTGAAGTCGTTTGATTTTGAATCATCTGACACTTGCAACTTTTCTCCGAAAAGTGAAGTGACTGAAATACCGTTCACAGGCCATAAGGAACGAGCAACAAACTTATTGGTGATCATACATTTTGATGTGTGTAGTTCAATAAATGTTGTTGCAAGTAGTGGATTTATATATCTTCAGAAATGACTCAACTAGATATACGGATATTTGCTTGATGAGACGTAAGTCTGGATCTTTTGAAATCATTCGAAAGGTTTTCAAAAATGAAGTAGAAGTTATTGTAACAAGAAAATTATGTTTCTGCAATTTGATTGCACAAAGGAATATTTGAGTTACATGTTTAGCGAATGTCTGATGAGTTGTGAAAGGGGTTTCATAACTTGCACCTCCCGAAACACCACTGCAAGTGAAAAGTCCGTGGAGATGTAATCTAACCATTTATGACATGGTAAGGTCAAAGATGACATAAATAAATTTGCCATTATCCTTTTTAAAGTGATGCTTTAGAGACTGCGGCTTTTACACTAAAAAGAGCTACATCGGGTCTGTTGAAATGAAGCCATGGTATGGTACGCCCAACCATGTTATATCTTTTCTTAACATTTGGAATAGGGGCTTGTGTAAAAGGTTACAAACCTATTCCAAATCAGACAAGTGCTACTTTGTAGGTTATACCAAAATGTTGGGTATTCCTCCCTCACTATACCGAGGCAAATAGTTTTGCCGCGAAACGGTGTGCTTTTAAAGAGAATGGTTCTTTCAAAAAGGTGAGTGGGAGAATAGTGCAACTCGACGAGATAAACAGTATCTTTGTCATCAGATCAAAGGAAAGAGACCTTGGAAGTAATTCCAGAGTTTCCTACTGCGACTGATACGGAAGTCTCTACAATAAAATGTATGAACTTCGGTCGAACTTGCAGCTGAACCACGTAGGCAAGGCTCGTGCAAACCTCTCAGGTGCGCAAACGAGATATTGTTGTTAGACAACATTATACCTACGATACACAAGGAAGCGTTGATGGGCCCTGACTCCAGAATTGCCTAAATGCCAATACAACCCGAGTTAGTTTCCATATAAGTGATTCAAGATTAAAACCTTGATACACCTTTCGGAAGACTTAGAGTCTAACGAATATTTATGGAACTTAAAACTGATACGGATAAAAATATTTTATCCATAAAGCTCGACTTGTTGAAATAACAAGTTCAAGAGTTGACTACGATGAGGTTGTTTTCATCGTAGCGATGCTTAAAGTCGGTTCGGGTTGTACTAGCAATTAATACATATTTCAATCATGAGATATGAAACATGGATGACAATAGGATTTCCATCTGATGGAAATGAAACCAAGGACTTGCATGTGTTACAGTCCAAGGCATTTTGTCTATCCAGAGGATGCTAGTAAGGGTGCAAACTTCAGAGTTCCAGCGATGGACAGAAGAGAGCAAAATGGAGTTGGAATCTTCGTGCTTTGATGAAATGGTCAAAGGGGTTTGACTTCATCAATGGGTAACGAAGATGCTTGTAATTCAAGAAAGTAAGTGGGATCGTATAATATTTCTAAAAACCTTATGTGCTTGGCACATTGGTAATTGGAAATAAATTTCTTGACACGAATTAGGACTTCATTTGAAAATAGTTTTTCGATGAAGTGCTTAGGCTAAATAGCCTCAATATTAGGCATGATGATCTATGGAGATAGATTTACCTAATGGGGCTAAGCAATGAATACATATTTACCAGATGCTAAAACCTTTTAGCATTTAAAACGCCAAGGAGTGATTCTTGCCGAAGTCACATGGAAAGAGTTTTTGCAAGACTCGGTGTCCCAAAACACTGACGAGTAAAATACATGATGGAGATTCCACACACTCTTGTGTTTGGATTAATCATGTATTCCATGATATGTAAAACAACCAGATATGTCCGATACTCCCAAGGTGTTGCGAGTATGGATACCAAAGTGATCAAATTACTGATCATGGGACAACAGTGAAAGATGTCATTGAGTACTAGAGTAAGTACTGATGATATGTTTTCTCGCAAGCGGAGATCATGAAGAGTTCGTTGTAAAATGTTACATCGATGCAGTCTTCATCTTTTCTCCATGCGATTTTTGATTTAAGTTAAGGGTTTTGTGTAATACACAATATGGTGGCACATTAGTTGGAAATTGTTCCAAACAAGTTACTGTGGCGAATTCTATAACAGAGGCGAAGTATGTTGCCGCTTTAGAAGCGACAAAGACAAAGATGTTGAATCATATAGTTCATTCATGAACTTAGTATGGTTCCAAGAAGGCTTTGGTCAATGGACACTATTGCAGATAGGTGCTCCATAACTCAGTCTGAGGAATCAGGTTTCGACCAATGATTCACATATATACAAAGCCAAGTCCACACAAAATATGAATTTTGTCAAAGCATGAAAATGTGAGGATATGCAGAGATACACATGGAGCTGAAGTTGTCAGATACGATGGACATCAGGCTATACCACATGCGAAGCATTTTTTACACCAGTATGCCATAGGTGTAAAGTGCATTAGCATTAACTAGATTATTGAGTCTAGTGCAAGTGCGAGTCTGTAGGAGATATGCCCTAGAGGCAATAATAAATGATATTATTTATCTCCGAGTTCATATTATGTTTATGTTCCATGCTATAACTGTTGTGGTTCCCGAGCCCGTATATCCATAAAGGCTCTGGGGAGAACCCATATGCACGTGTGGAATAATAAAAGATAAATTGTATTCCTAGTCGTGCCTCTAAGACTAGCTCAAGTGTTGCATGATGATTATGTTTTCCCAATCATGGGCATGTCTATGCCAAGCAACTTTGAGGGCACAATGTCAGGAAGGACATTTGTGTTGAATCGACCCGAATTGATGTTACGCTATGAGATACATTCGTCACAAGTTAATGGTTTATAACACAGAGATAGTTAATGTTTGCATAATTCCTTAGACCATGAGAGTATCGAGTTTCTTCATGCTTGCTTCATGAACTTTGGGGTTTGTTAAACGTCATCCGTAACTGGATGGCTATTACGGCGGCTTACGGGTTCATGGGAAAGTGTTAAGTAACCTGATAGCTCGAGATTGGGATTTGCTCCTCCGACGATGGAGAGATATACTCGGGCCCTCTCGGTGTTACGGTATCCATCATCGTCTGGCCAGACACTTTGTGATTTGATCACGGGGATGCCGGAACACGATAACGAGAAAAGAGAACAATACCGGTAACGAGGTAACTAGCATAGTGGACAAGTTGTCATGAATAGTGAAAGTGTTGTTCGCTTGGCTTCTTGGAGAAGCCACCTTGAGGGCCTTTTTGGTATTCCCCCCCTTGGCTTCTTGGAGAAGCCACCCTTGGGCTTGGCCTATAAATAGGGGTGGAGGGGGCTGCCTAAAGGATCATCCCTTCTCACATACAAGTGCCATGTATGATCTAGCTTCTCTCTCCCTCCCAGCGAAATAGTTTAGTAGAGCCGAAAGGCTGTCTGGGTTCCGGTGGGAACTAGTTCTGGACGGCGAAGCCCTACCGGATAGATGACACCGTATGTGTGCAACTCTGTAGAGAGATCGTAGTTTCGGTCTTAGTTCGTGAGTGCCTCCCGAAGGGCTGTCCGTGTGACCGTCCGAGTTTTGAAGGTCCTCCCGAAGGGCTGTCCGAGTGACCGTTCGAGTTTCGAAGGTCCTCCCGAAGGGCTGTCCGCAACACCGTCCGGGGGACTGTTCGACCGCCTCCCGAAGGGCTGTCTGAGGAGTAGATGAGGGTATACATCCTCGCGGTTGGGAGGTTGTAAATCCTAGCTGTGGGGATCTGCACCGCCGATCGTCATCGACTCTACTTCCCGCTGCGCTACGAGTCGGTAACGAAAAAGATCAAACCTTGTATGCAGTCTCCATAGTGGTCCTGGGCTGGTGCGTAGGTCAGAATTTTTTTGTTTTCTGCTGCGTTACCCTTCATGCGGTACCGCCGGCGCTCGAGGCGGCCCTTGCGGGCGGAGCGGTGAGCAGCGCCTCCTGCTCCGCCCGCTCCACGGCGATCTGCTCCTCCGCCTGCAGGTGCTCCTGGAGGAGATGGTGGTTGTAGGCGGCGTCGACCTGCGCCTCCCGAAACTCCTCCTCACGCATCTGCCTCACCCTGTCCATATATTGGGCACGGGCCTCGCCGATGGTCATGGTGCAATGCACCGGCGAGGATGGTGTGGAGGAGGGGTTTGGCGCCGGATCGTCGACTACCATGTTCTCCATTGGGACATCGTCGTCCTCCGGTTGCCTGCCGGCCAGCCGGTCGGCAGCAATGGCTGCCATCTCCTTGTGGTCCGTCGTCCGCCCGTCCCGAAGAGCGCTGGAGCGCGAGGAAGCCATGGTGGGCAGTAGTGGTGTGGACAGGAGAAAGGGAACGGATGCGGATGACTGCGGCTAAGGCCGGCGCAGCAGTTTATATAGCAATGGTGGGCAGGCGGAGGGACGGACGTGTGGCGCCGGAGTAGCCGCCTCGGCAACTGCGTATCATTAATGTGGGCGGCAGATGGACGGACGGATGACACTTGTGTCGTTTGAAGGCAGAGCAATCGCCTGCACCGGCAAGCGGGGCGGGCGGCGCTGACTGTTTCGCGCGGAAAGCACGCGCGGGCGAGGAGATGACTTTACTTGGAGAGGATGACAATGGGGACCCACCAGGTCCATAGCCTCACGTACGCAAGTGCCTCCTTATTATATATATATAACTATAATTTATTTTGCTTCCTCCTGGTTTCCTGACATCACGGTCCCACACCATTGTCAACCTATGTAGTAGTCAATAAACGAGAGAATTGCACAAGAAGCGGCCGACAGCTGGGACCAAGCAACTCGAGCAGTATTTGTGTTTTTGAGGTGTGAGCACTGCAGAGTTTTTTGATGATTAGCCCAGATATTAATTTTTCTCCTCTGAACAACAACGAAAACATCGCTCCAGGTATTAACTGGGCGGGCTGTGGCCCGTCTAGCCCAGGCCAGATATCCAGCCCAGATATTAATTTTTTTCAAGCTGAAAATGGCTAGCCCAGCTATATTTTTTTTGGAATACCCAGGCAAGGTCAAGTTGTTATTCTCCGCCCCGCTGGGCTACAAATCTTTCCTAGGAGGGATGCATTAGGCTTAACAAGAAAATGGGCTTTAAGAAATAATAAATGGGTGTAATTATAAAAACTGGGCAGTAACTATAAAAAATGCACCAAACACGTGATTACTTTATAAAATATTATTTTTGGATATTGAAAATTTTAATTTCATTCATTGTTGCGAGCGCAATGTTCGTTGGATTTTTACGTAATATAAATTTATATTGAAATTGTATTTAATCTGACTAGAAATTTTGGGATAAAAATATTTCAGATCCCATCAAAATGTGGGAAATTTTATTGAATACTGTTTTGAACGGTTGGTTGAAATGGGCTCTACTTTTAACAAACTGTAAATGGGTTGTAGTAAATTCCATTAGAATTCAAAAATGGGCTACACATTCTTACAAATCTCAAATGGGCTATAAGTTCTCTGCCACACACTTCTGGCCTTACTAAGTTGACGCGTCCCCTAAAAAAACAGAGTTGACGCGTATGCAAGGCTTTGTCAACTTATAGTCAACACACGGTTCTAGCAGCAGTGGCCGTTGGATGTCCATCCAACGGATGCCGTGCTTCTTCTTCAATCTCGGATATTCTAGCTTCACCCGCCCAAAAAATGATTCCTCCCCCTGACATCTGGGGCACACCATTTCGGAAGCTGACCTGTGGGCCTACTAAGTTGACGTACCAAGGGCTTTGTCAACTTAGTCAATATAAACGATTCTAGATGCAGTGACCGTACGATGTCCATCCAATGGTCGTCGTGCTTCTTCAACCTCTGGTCTTCTTGCTCCAGCCGCCCAAAGCAGCGCCGGTCGTGCCGCCTGCTCCTGCCTCCCGTGGCCGGCTGTACTGCCGCGGAGGCCTCACCGCCCCCTACTACTCCCACCGCTGGCCAGGCCATCCCTCCACTCACCCACACCCCCTATTATTCTGCGGCGATGGCAGCGCAGCCGAACCAGTGAACCCTCGTACTCCTCTCCGCGTGTGCATCCACTGCCGCGTCTTCCCCGGCTCCGCGTCGTCCCCTTCCTAGGCCTCGCCGTCGTCCACCACCCTGGTGCTCTCGGCGCAGCATGGTCAACGTGGTCAAGGAACGACTTCCATCGGACGTGGACTGTACGTGGAGAGGCTGACAGCTGGGTCCACGGCAACCGCAAGGAAGTGCCTCCTTATTACGCGGAAAATAATTATTCCTCCACCTGACAGCGGGGACCCACCGGACGGGCCACCAGTATTTTGCGAAAAAAATCGTTTCCCCCTAACTGCTGGGACCCACCGAACGGGCCACCGTATTTCACGAAAAAACATTCCCCCCGCTGTCAGCTCGGACCCACCGGAAGTGCCTCCTTATTACGCACAAAAAATGAATACTCCCCCGGCTAGCTGGGACCCACCTTGGTGGGAGGCTGACTTGTGGGCCTACTAAGTTGACGGGGACGAAGGGCTTTGTCAACTTAGTCAATATGAACGATTCTAGCTCCAGTGACCATACAATGTCCATCCAACGGCCGTAGTGCTTCTTCAACCTTTGGTCTTCTTGCTCCAGCCGCCCAAAGCAGCGTCGGTCGTGCCGCATGCTCCTGCCTCCCGTGGCCGGCTGTGCTGCCGCAGAGGCCTCACCGCCCCCTACTATTCCCACCGCTGGCTAGGCCCTGCGGCGACGGCAGCCTCACACCGCAGCCGAAGCAGTGAACCCTCGTACTCCTCTCCGCGCGGGCTTCCGCTGCCGCGTCTTCCCCGGCTCCGCGTCGTCCCCTTCCTAGGCCTCGCCGTCGTCCACCGCCGTGGTGCTCTCCACGCGGCATGGTCAACGAGGTCAAGGAACGACTTCCATCGGAAGAGTACTGTAGTGGAGAGGCTGACAGATGGGTCCACGGCCACAGCCCAGTTTTTTTGTGATTTGCCAAGTAAGTCGCTTTGTCAGGCCTGTTGGGCTGCAAATCTTCCAAGACGAGGAGAGCTTCCATTCGGCTGGCCGAGAAAATGGCCCATCGGTAATGAGAAATGGGCTGTATATTTTTAAAACACATCGAACCGGCAATTAGTTTCAAATATCTTTTTTTTCATTTCAAAATTTTAAATTACATTAATTTTTATGCGTGGAGAATTTGTTGAATTTTATATTGATATACATTTATTTTTAAAATCAGTTTGAATGTGAGTCGAAATTTCGGGATTAAAAACAGTTCGGACCGCACCGAAATATGCAAAATTTCGTATAATTTTTTAACCGTGGCCACAATATGGGTTGTAATGCTAACAAAAAGAATATGGGCTCCAAAAAAACCTCAAGAATTAGCAAATGGGCTGTAAATTATTAGAAATAATGACAGATAGGATGTATGCTGTTTTCCACAGATTTGAGGCTTTCCTAAAAAAAGGTTAACGCACAAGCACTGACTGTTGGATGTCCATCCAACGGCCGCCGTGCTTCTTCAATCCCTGCTCTTCCTGCTCCAGCCGCTCAAACAAGCGCCGGCGGGATTGCCTGCTCCCTCCTCCCCGCGGCCGGCTGTGCTGCCGCGCAGGCCTCACCGCCCCACCGTACTCCCATCGCTGGCCTAGCCATCCCTCTACTCACCCACACCTGCTGTTATTCTCCGGCGACGGCATGCGAACCAGTAAACCCTCGTACAGTCGTACTCCCCTCCGCATGGGAAACAACTGCCGAGTCTTCCCTGCCTCTGTGTCGTCCCCTTCCTAGGCCTCGCCGTCATCCACCGTCGTGGTGCTCTCGGCGCGGCGTGGTCAATGTGGTCAACGACCGACTTTCATTGGAAGAGTACTGTGCATGGAGACGCTGACAGCTGGGTCCACGGCCGCAGCAAGGAAGTGCCTCCTTATTACGCGCAAAATAATTATTTCTCCACCTGACAGCGGGGACCCACCGGACGGGCCACCGTATTTCGTGAAAAAAACGTTTCCCCCCTGACTGCTGGGACCCACCAGCTACACCTTCGCACGCAAGGAAGTGTGTCCAGGCAAAACAAAACAAAACGATTCGCCCCCTGACTGCTGGGACCCACCAGCTACATCTTCGCACGCAAGGAAGTGCCTGACAGTCGGGACCCACCTGGTCGAAGCGTACGTAGCGTTGTCATTCTGGTCGCGAACGTGTACATACATATATACTGGTGGATGTAGAGGCGCGCACGTGTCGTAGTAGAGGCGCGCACATAGCATGTACACGTACGTACAACGGCCAGGGTGCAAGAAAGAAAATACGGGCACGTATGTGTACATACAGGCGGGGTCTCGAACGCCTACGCGCGCATACGTACGGCCAGGGCTCGTGTTCATGGTTGGGTCGGAACGGAGAAACAGCGTCGTCGTGTTCATGGGGAGGCAACGGAATGCGTCGTGTTCATCGGGAGGCAACGGAACGCGTGGTCGTGTTCATCGGGAGGGCTTGAAAGGAACAGGCGATGGAAACGAGGCCTGGCGTACCGCACAACGGAGGAAACGGACCTCCTACGTTCGGAACGGGGTTCTGTTGATCGGGAGGGGTCTGGCTTACCGCAAAACGGAGGAAACGGACCTCCTACGGTCGAAACGGGGGTCCTGTTGATCGGGAGGGGTGTGGCGTACCGCAAAACGGACGAAACGGACCTCCTACGGTCGAAACAGGGGTCCTGTTCATCGGGAGGGGTGTGGCGTACCGCAAAACGGGACTCCACGGGATATTGTTCATCTCCACCGTCGACCTCCTCCAGCCTCCACGGGCTCCTGTTCATCCAGCCTCCACCGCGCGCTACTCCACCGGCTACTGTTCAACCACCCCTCCACGGGCCCCCCCTCCACCGTCTACTGTTCATCCAGCCCTTCACACCACGGGGTCCTATTCAA
>NC_057796.1:320720557-320746074 GCF_018294505.1 Triticum aestivum | reverse complement strand
CTGTTCATCCCAGAGGCAGCATCGATCGGCTTCAGTTAGTAGCAGTAGCGAAGGAATCGCTCGATCGGGTTCAGTTAACAGCCATCGATCGATCGCTCGGGTTCAGTAACGCGTAGCCTGCAGTGCAATCGCTCGGGTTCAGTTAGAGCCCAACGCCTCGCTCGGGTTCAATTAGAGCCAACGCCTCGCACACACGCACGTACGTGTACGAGAGAAACACGCATCGCTCGGCCCCCGACCTCCCACCGTAACCGGGAACTCCCCGAAATTTTCCTCGCCCTCGCTTCTACCACAGTTTTTTCCGTCATGGACGACCCAAAGAATGTCATGCAGCTGCGTCTCCGGCCCGCCCAGGACGAAAAGCCCATTTTTCTGTCATGATTTTTTGTCATAGAAGTAGGAGCCCACCACATCTATGATGATACCGGGTTTTGTCACAATTATCGTCATAGAAGTGTCATATGTATGATAGAAAAAAATTTCGTTCGGCCCAAAATGCCACGGATGTGCCTTTTTTTTGTAGTGAATCCGAGAGCACAACCGAAGATTTGGTCGAGTTCTTCCTCCTTTTTCCAACACGTGGGACATCCAGCATCCAGGTCGTGTCATGCAAGAAAATAGAGTGGTAGTTGAAGCCACGTGATGTGCATCTTGGGTTAAACTGTAAATAGAATCTTACTACTCTTGAGTAACTCCAAAAGCGGCCACCGAAGATCTTTATTGGATTTGTTTTTCATCACCAGCATGTCGAGGTGAAAGATGTGCAGGTTCAGTGGGTCCTCTTGCGTTTTCACTGACATGTGGGACTGCATATGAGCAAACAGACGATGGGCTCCGCGCGTCTGCTGGCTGGCTGAGAAGAGAGATAGAGGAGGGCTGAGCACGGACTCCAGGAAATTTGTTCTACGTAACCAGCACCTCGATATAGTGGGGTGGCATGGGTCATAACTAGCATTCATGTCTAGCAGTACGGCACACGCCACCCACACGAGTCCCATCCGATACCAATTTTCTTGGAGTCCGTGCTACAGCCATCTCTTCTCCCTCCTGTTTTCTCAGCCATCGCGCGGTGGGCGGGGTGGGGGTTTGTCGATAGTCGGTTTGCTCAACTGCGGTCCCACTTGTAAGAGAAAATGCAACACAACACGCATTCCCCCTTGAGCGGCGTGCCTGACCAACCGTGTGGGGGTGCGACGCGAACACGGCAGGCTTTTCCTTTTGAACTTGTAACTTGTAAAATTTGGTTCTGCTCCATGGCGCGACCGATAGATAGAAATAACGATTTTCCCTAGAGTAATGAGAAGTTTGGTTCTGGCGCGGTTCATGCATGGAGTACGTACGAAAATCATGAAGTTGATGCGAAAGGTAAGATAATTACTAGTAGTACCATATACTACTACATGGATTTGACGGAAAGATAAAGATACATACGGATCCATCAACGACATCCTCACGCCCTTGTGCACCGGGTCACCAACCGACGTGTGAGGAGCAGCGGCGTTGGCGACAAGCTCCACGTGCTTCTAAACAATGCCGTGCAAGGTTGCCCTGCGGTCCAAGAAGGCCAGCGTCCTATCGTCCTCCTCTTGCATGTAGTAGTCCTTGTGGGCGATTTGTGCGTAGACGTGGGTGATTATGTCGATGGTGTCTTGCTGCGCCAGGCACTGCGCGGCGAGCGCGACCTCGACGTGGACATTCTTTGGCGCGACGGTGGGCAGTCGCAGGGCCACCAATGCGTCGAAGAGGTTGTCACCATAGAGGCCGTTCAGGGTGGCAGGCATCACAGAGCCTGGGTGCGTGGGCTGGAGGCGTACGTCAAGGTCGTCCGCGAGCTTCTTGACAATGGTGAACTTGTCGAGGAAGCCGACGAGGACCTCGTCGAACAAGGAGACGAAGCTATCGTCCAAGTGGCCCCTCGCCCTGGCGGCCTCTAGCAGTACCTGGAGACGTTCCTCGGTGCCGGTGTAACGCCCCAAGACCGACACTCCAGTTGCCTTCCATGTTTTGCGTGCCAGCTTGTTATTTATTTGTTTATTGCATTTCGTCATGTCATCATTTGCATTGCATCGGCACTCCGTTGCCGTCATGTTTTAAAACTTGCATTCGTTCATCATTGCCGTTTCTCCCTTTGCCTTCATCACCTTCCCTCAAACCGCTTTGCCTTCGTTGACCGTTCCAGACCAATCGGATGTTCGCTTCCCTCTTGACCGTGACCGCCTAACCCCTCTTTGCGTAGTGCATAGACCCCTCTCGCGCGTCCAACAGCTGTCCCAAACCCGACCCGCTCAGTCGTCACCGTTGGATTCAGATCATCTCAATACATCCCTAAAATATCTTCAGTTCATTGTTTGGACTCCTTAACCTATTTATTCTCGACCGTCCGATCTAATCGGAGGGTCCAAGATCTATCCCCTTACCTATTTAAATAGATCAACCCCTAACCCTAGCCCGTCCAATATATCCAATCCTCCTCGCGCCGCCACCCACTGACTTCTCCACCTGGTCTTCCCCTTCCTCGGGATCTGTCTGATCCTTCCACCCACCCCTCCTCGATTCCAGCCACCGGCCAGTCGCCTTCGAACCTACCCAACCGGCGCTCTCCTCTGGATCCCCTTGATCCACCAACCAGCGACAGAAACACCCGCAGGAGAGAGCCAGGGGCTCGATCCCCTGCTCATGCCTGAGCTTCTCCAACCTCTGTCGTCGGCGTCCGAACCTACAGCGAGCAAGATGAGCACCACCGCGCCCTTCCCCCACCACTTCTCCTTCTGTCTCTCTCTCCCTCCGGTCTCTCATCTCTCTCTGGTTGCTGCAGGGAGTTGGAGCAGCCATGGCGCCTGAGCGCCTCAAGTTCATCACCCGCCATCCGGCCAGGGCCTCCACCGCCCGGATCCGTGCCCTGCCTCCATTCCCGCGCCGTTCCCGCCGTGTCCCTGCTGCACCGCCGTTCCCTCGCCGGGACGCCAAGTCCCTCGACTCGCTGCCTCGTCGCCGCAGCAACAGCAGCAGTTCGCCAAGCCCCGACAACCGCTCCTCCTTTGTGCACCCGTCGCCGCCCCTCCTGCAAGTCCCGAGCTCGCCCGTGCCCAGTCTTCCTCCTCGTCGCGTGGAACCAGGAGGCTTGACGCTGCCGCTCCACTGCATCGCCCTGTTGCCGCGTCTGCACCGCCTGAACCATGAAGCCGTCGCACCCCTGCTTCCTCTGCTTCGTAGACGAGCCACGCGCTCGCGTTGACCAAGCCAGCCGCTACGTGCATTAGGCCCAGCTCGGCCACTTCCTCCACCACCAGATCCGCCCGGTTGGGCATCCACCGACTGGGCTTGGCCCATGGGTGAGCAGCCCCAGCTCTGTTCAGATTCGGCCCGCGTGTTTTTTTTTCAGCATCTACGAATTTGTTCATTTATCCAGAGAGTGCAGTTTTACAGGAAAAACCCCTAGTGTTCATGCATCTAATAACTAATTAACCATGCATCATATGTAAATAATTTATATATGTAAAATGCTCAGAATTTCATCTAGTTTCCTAATATGCTGCTCTCATCCATGTTAAAAATGTTTACGTTGCTCTTTACATTTATTTTGCATAAATGCCATGCTAAATGATTTATTTCATAACTAAATAACCGTGGCTCCAAATTTAATAAATTTATATGTAAATGGGGTAGAAAAATGCCTAGTTTAACATGGTGCACTTTATTTTGCTGTTTAACAACATTAAAATTGTGTTTAGGGCAGAACAGTAGCAAATTCAAAATATGCATATGGGGATTTTCCGGAATTGTTGTTTGTTGTTCCGGCCTCATTTAAACTTGCCTAGATAGTTAGTTTACTTATGCTTCACCCCTTGCCATGTTTAATAACATTTAATATTGTTGGGTACATAACTGAGAGAGAACTAAATAATTGATGTGGTGTCTAGTCAATATGCAACTCGTTGTATATTGAGCTCCACTTAATTTGTAGTGTTGTTTGTTGCACTTTGCCATGCGATGCTCATTAAATCGGACATGCATCATACATGATTGTGCATCATGCCATGTTTATGTGAGGATTGTTTACTATGTTGCTTGCTTCTTTCCGGTTGCGCTTCTCCTTGATAGTTCCGGTTACGTTGCGATTGTGAGGATTCGTTCGACTACGTCCGTTTGTCTTCTTCATGTTTCTTCTTCCTTGCGGGATTTCAGGCAAGATGACCATGTTGGAAATATGCCCTAGAGGCAATAATAAATGGTTATTATTATATTTCTTTGTTCATGATAATTGTCTATTATTCATGCTATAATTGTATTGTCCGGAAATCGTAATACATGTGTGAATACATAGACCACAACGTGTCCCTAGTAAGCCTCTAGTTGACTAGCTCGTTGATCAACAGATAGTCATGGTTTCCTGACTATGGACATTGGATGTCATTGATAACGGGATCACATCATTAGGAGAATGATGTGATGGACAAGACCCAATCCTAAGCATAGCATAAAAGATCGTGTAGTTTCGTTTGCTAGAGCTTTTCCAATGTCAAGTATCTTTTCCTTAGACCATGAGATCGTGCAACTCCCGGATACTATAGGAGTGCTTTGGGTGTGCCAAACGTCACAACGTAACTGGGTGACTATAAAGGGGCACTACGGGTATCTCCGAAAGTGTCTGTTGGGTTGGCACGGATCGAGACTGGGATTTGTCACTCCGTGTGACGGAGAGGTATCTCTGGGCCCACTCGGTAATGCATCATCATAATGAGCTCAATGTGACTAAGGCGTTAGTCACGGGATCATGCATTGCGGTACGAGTAAAGAGACTTGCCGGTAACGAGATTGAACAAGGTATTGGGATACCGACGATCGAATCTCGGGCAAGTAACATACCGATTGACAAAGGGAATTGTATACGGGATTGATTGAATCCTCGACACCATGGTTCATCCGATGAGATCATCGTGGAACATGTGGGAGCCAACATGGGTATCCAGATCCCGCTGTTGGTTATTGACCGGAGAGGCGTCTCGGTCATGTCTGCATGTCTCCCGAACCCGTAGGGTCTACACACTTAAGGTCCGGTGACGCTAGGGTTGTAGAGATATATGTATGCGGAAACCCGAAAGTTGTTCGGAGTCCCGGATGAGATCCCGGACATCATGAGAGGTTCCGGAATGGTCCGGAGGTGAAGAATTATATATAGGAAGTCCAGTTTCGGCCACCGGGAAAGTTTCAGGGGTTATCGGTATTGTACCAGGACCACCGGAAGGGTCCCGGGGGTCCACCGGGTGGGGCCACCTGTCCCGGAGGGCCCCGTGGGCTGAAAGTGGAAGGGAACCAGCCCCTAGTGGGCTGGGGCGCCCCCCTTGGGCCTCCCCCCATGCGCCTAGGGTTGGGAACCCTAGGGGGAGTTCCCCCTTGCCTTGGGGGGCAAGGCAACCCCTTCCCCCCCTTGTGGCCGCCGCCCCCCTTGAGATCCCATCTCTTGGGGCTGGCGCACCCCCCCAGGGGCCTATATAAAGGGGGGAGGGAGGGCAGCACACAACAGCCTTGGGCGCCTCCCTCCTCCCCTGCAACACCTCTCTCTCTCGCAGAAGCTCGGCGTAGCCCTGCGGAGACCCGCTACATCCACCACCACGCCGTCGTGCTGCTGGATCTCCATCAACCTCTCCTTCCCCCTTGCTGGATCAAGAAGGAGGAGACGTCGCTGCACCGTACGTGTGTTGAACGCGGAGGTGCCGTCCGTTCGGCACTCGGTCATCGGTGATTTGGATCACGGCGAGTACGACTCCGTCATCCACGTTCATTGGAACGCTTCCGCTCGCGATCTACAAGGGTATGTAGATGCACTCCCTTCCCCTCGTTGCTAGTATACTCCATAGATGCATCTTGGTGAACGTAGGAAAATTTTAAAATTATGCTACGATTCCCAACAGTGGCATCATGAGCCAGGCCTATGCGTAGTTACTATGCACGAGTAGAACACAAAGCAGTTGTGGGCGTTGAGTTTGCCAATTCTTCTTGCCGCTACTAGTCGTTTCTTGTTTCGGCGGCATTGTAGGATGAAGCGGCCCGGACCGACCTTACACGTACGCTTACGTGAGACAGGTTCCACCGACTGACATGCACTAGTTGCATAAGGAGGCTAGCGGGTGTCTGTCTCTCCTACTTTAGTCGGAACGGATTCGATGAAAAGGGTCCTTATGAAGGGTAAATAGAAATTGGCAAATCACGTTGTGGTCATACGTAGGTAAGAAAACGTTCTTGCTAGAAACCTACAAACCACGTAAAAAACATGCAACAACAATTAGAGGACGTCTAACTTGTTCTTGCAGCCAGTGTTATGTGATGTGATATGGCCAGAAGATGTGATGAATGATATATGTGATGTATGAGATTGATCATATTCTTGTAATAGGAATCACGACTTGCATGTCGATGAGTATGACAACCGGCAGGAGCCATAGGAGTTGTCTTTATTATTTTGTATGACCTGCGAGTCATTGAATAACGCCATGTAAATTACTTTACTTTATTGCTAAACGCGTTAGCCATAGAAGTAGAAGGAATCGTTGGCGTGACGACTTCATGAAGACACAATGATGGAGATCATGGTGTCATGCCGGTGACAAAGATGATCATGGTGCCCCGAAGATGGAGATCAAAGGAGCATGATGATATTGGCCATATCATGTCACTATTTGATTGCATGTGATGTTTATCATGTTTTTGCATCTTATTTGCTTAGAACGACGGTAGCAAGTAGGATGATCCCTTATAATAATTTCAAGAAAGTGTTCACCCTAACTGTGCACCGTTGCAAAGGTTCGTCGTTTCGAAGCACCACGTGATGATCGGGTGTGATAGATTCTTACAACGGGTGTTGACGAGCCTAGCATGTACAGACATGGCCTCGGAACACACACAATACACTTAGGTTGACTTGACGAGCCTAGCATGTACAGACATGGCCTCGGAACACGGAGGACCGAAAGGTCGAGCATGAGTCGTATAGAAGATACGATCAACATGGAGATGTTCACCGATCTTGACTAGTCCGTCTCACGTGATGATCGGACACGGCCTAGTTGACTCGGATCATGTTTCACTTAGATGACTAGAGGGATGTCTATCTGAGTGGGAGTTCATTAAATAATTTGATTAGATGAACTCAATTATCATGAACTTAGTCTAAAATATTTACACTATGTCTTGTAGATCAAATGGCCAACGTTGTCCTCAATTTCAACGCGTTCCTAGAGAAAACCAAGCTGAAAGATGATGGCAGCAATTATACGGACTGGGTCCGGAACCTGAGGCTCATCCTCATAGTAGCCAAGAAAGATTATGTCTTAGAAGCACCGCTAGGTGAAGCACCAATCCCTGAGAACCAAGACGTTATGAACGCTTGGCAGCAGCGTGCTGATGATTACTCCCTCGTTCAGTGCGGCATGCTTTACAGCTTAGAACCGGGTCTCCAAAAGCGTTTTGAGAAACATGGAGCATATGAGATGTTCGAGGAGCTGAAACTGGTTTTTCAAGCTCATGCCCGGGTCGAGAGATATGAAATCTCCGACAAGTTCTTCAGCTGTAAAATGGAGGAGAACAGTTCTGTTAGTGAGCACATACTCAGAATGTCTGGGTTGCACAACCGCTTGTCTCAGCTGGGAGTTAATCTCCCGGATGACGCGGTCATTGACAGAATCCTCCAGTCGCTTCCACCAAGCTACAAGAGCTTTGTGATGAACTACAATATGCAGGGGATGGAAAAGACCATTCCCGAGGTATATTCAATGCTGAAATCAGCGGAAGGGGAGATCAGAAAAGAACATCAAGTGTTGATGGTGAATAAAACCACTAAGTTCAAGAAGGGCAAGGGTAAGAAGAACTTCAAGAAGGACGGCAAGGGAGTTGCCGCGCCCGGTAAACCAGTTACCGGGAAGAAGTCAAAAAATGGACCCAAGCCCGAGACTGAGTGCTTTTATTGCAAGGGAAGTGGTCACTGGAAGCGGAACTGCCCCAAATATTTAGCGGACAAGAAGAAGGCCGGCAACACCCAAGGTATATGTGATATACAAGTAATTGATGTGTACCTTACCAGTACTCGTAGTAGCTCCTGGGTATTTGATACCGGTGCCGTTGCTCATATTTGTAACTCAAAGCAGGAACTACGGAATAAACGGAGACTGGCAAAGGACGAGGTGACGATGCGCGTCGGGAATGGTTCCAAGGTCGATGTGATCGCCGTTGGCACGCTACCTCTGCATCTACCCACGGGATTAGTTTTAAACCTCAATAATTGTTATTTAGTGCCAGCTTTGAGCATGAACATTGTATCTGGATCTCGTTTAATTCGAGATGGCTACTCATTTAAATCTGAGAATAATGGTTGTTCTATTTATTTGAGAGATATGTTTTATGGTCATGCCCCGTTGGTCAATGGTTTATTTTTGATGAATCTCGAACGTGATGTTACACATGTTCATAGTGTGAATACCAAAAGATGTAAAGTTGATAACGATAGTCCCACATACTTGTGGCACTGCCGCCTTGGTCACATTGGTGTCAAGCGCATGAAGAAGCTCCATGCAGATGGACTTTTGGAGTCTCTTGATTACGAATCATTTGACACGTGCGAGCCATGCCTCATGGGTAAGATGACCAAGACTCCGTTCTCCGGAACAATGGAGCGAGCAACCAACTTATTGGAAATCATACATACCGATGTGTGCGGTCCAATGAGTGTTGAGGCTCGCGGAGGATATCGTTATGTTCTCACTCTCACTGATGACTTAAGTAGATATGGGTATGTCTACCTAATGAAACACAAGTCTGAAACCTTTGAAAAGTTCAAGGAATTTCAGAGTGAGGTTGAGAATCAACGTGACAGGAAAATAAAATTCTTACGATCAGATCGTGGTGGAGAATATTTAAGTCACGAATTTGGTACACACTTAAGGAAATGTGGAATAGTTTCACAACTCACGCCGCCTGGAACACCTCAGAGAAATGGTGTGTCCGAACGTCGTAATCGCACTCTATTGGATATGGTGCGATCTATGATGTCTCTTACCGATTTACCGCTCTCATTTTGGGGTTATGCTTTAGAGACTGCCGCATTCACTTTAAATAGGGCATCGTCTAAATCCGTTGAGACGACACCGTATGAATTATGGTTTGGGATGAAACCTAAGCTGTCGTTTCTAAAAGTTTGGGGATGCGATGCTTATGTCAAGAAACTTCAACCTGAAAAGCTCGAACCCAAATCGGAAAAATGCGTCTTCATAGGATACCCTAAGGAAACTATTGGGTATACCTTCTACCTCAGATCCGAAGGCAAGATCTTCGTTGCAAAGAACGGGTCCTTTCTAGAGAAGGAGTTTCTCTCGAAAGAATTGAGTGGGAGGAAAGTGGAACTTGATGAGGTGATAGTCACCCCTTCCGTACCGGAAAGTAGCGCAGCACGGGAAAATGTTCCTGTGGTGCCTACACCGACTGGGGAGGAAGTTAATGATGATGATCATGAAGCTTCAGATCAAGTTGCTGAACTTCGTAGGTCCACAAGGACACGTTCCGCACCAGAGTGGTACGGCAACCCTGTCCTGGAAATCATGTTGTTAGACAACGGTGAACCTTCGAACTATGAAGAAGCGATGGCGGGCCCGGATTCCGACAAATGGCTAGAAGCCATGAAATCCGAGATAGGATCCATGTATGAAAACAAAGTATGGACTTTGACTGACTTGCCCGATGAGCGGCGAGCCATAGAAAACAAATGGATCTTTAAGAAGAAGACGGACGCAGATGGTAATGTGACCATCTACAAAGCTCGACTTGACGCTAAGGGTTATCGACAAGTTCAAGGGGTTGACTACGATGAGACTTTCTCACCCGTAGCGAAGCTGAAGTCCGTCCGAATCATGTTAGCAATTGCCGCATACTATGATTATGAGATATGGCAGATGGACGTCAAAACGGCATTCCTTAACGGCTTCCTTAAGGAAGAGTTGTATATGATGCAGCCGGAAGGTTTTGTCGATCCTAAGAATGCTAACAAAGTATGCAAGCTCCAATGCTCAATCTATGGGCTGGTGCAAGCATCTCGGAGTTGGAACATTCGCTTTGATGAGATGATCAAAGCGTTTGGGTTTACACAGACTTATGGAGAAGCCTGTGTTTACAAGAAAGTGAGTGGGAGCTCTGTAGCATTTCTCATATTATATGTGGATGACATACTATTGATGGGAAATGATATAGAATTCTTGGAAAGTATAAAGGCCTATTTGAATAAGTGTTTTTCAATGAAGGACCTTGGAGAAGCTGCTTATATATTAGGCATCAAGATCTATAGAGATAGATCAAGACGCCTCATTGGTCTTTCACAGAGTACATACCTTGACAAGATATTGAAGAAGTTTAGTATGGATCAGTCCAAGAAGGGGTTCTTGCCTGTATTGCAAGGTGTGCAATTGAGCACGGCTCAATGCCCGACCACGGCAGAAGATATAGAACAGATGAGTGTCATCCCCTATGCCTCGGCCATGGGGTCTATTATGTATGCCATGCTGTGTACCAGACCTGATATAAACCTTGCCGTAAGTTTGGTAGGAAGGTACCAAAGTAATCCAGGCAAGGAACACTGGACAGCGGTCAAGAATATCCTGAAGTACCTGAAGAGGACTAAGGATATGTTTCTCGTTTATGGAGGTGACGAAGAGCTCGTCATAAAGGGTTACGTCGACGCTAGCTTCGACACAGATCTGGATGACTCGAAGTCACAGACCGGATACGTGTATATTTTGAATAGAGGAGCAGTAAGCTGGTGCAGTTGCAAGCAAAGCGTCGTGGCGGGATCTACATGTGAAGCGGAGTACATGGCAGCCTCAGAGGCAGCACAGGAAGCAGTCTGGATGAAGGAGTTCATTACTGACCTAGGGGTGATTCCCAATGCGTCGGGCCCAATGACTCTCTTCTGTGACAACACTGGAGCTATTGCCCTTGCGAAGGAGCCCAGGTTTCACAGGAAGACCAGGCATATCAAGCGTCGCTTCAACTCCATTCGTGAAAGTGATCAAAAATGGAGACATAGATATTTGTAAAGTACATACGGACCTGAATGTAGCAGATCCGTTGACTAAACCTCTCCCTAGGGCAAAACATGATCAACACCAGGACGCAATGGGTGTTCGATTCATCACAATGTAACTAGATTATTGACTCTAGTGCAAGTGGGAGACTGTTGGAAATATGCCCTAGAGGCAATAATAAATGGTTATTATTATATTTCTTTGTTCATGATAATTGTCTATTATTCATGCTATAATTGTATTGTCCGGAAATCGTAATACATGTGTGAATACATAGACCACAACGTGTCCCTAGTAAGCCTCTAGTTGACTAGCTCGTTGATCAACAGATAGTCATGGTTTCCTGACTATGGACATTGGATGTCATTGATAACGGGATCACATCATTAGGAGAA
Organism: Triticum aestivum; assembly: GCF_018294505.1. NCBI lineage: Eukaryota > Viridiplantae > Streptophyta > Magnoliopsida > Poales > Poaceae > Triticum > Triticum aestivum. The sequence continues at coordinate 320,734,616 of NC_057796.1, read as the reverse complement.
TGATGTGATGGACAAGACCCAATCCTAAGCATAGCATAAAAGATCGTGTAGTTTCGTTTGCTAGAGCTTTTCCAATGTCAAGTATCTTTTCCTTAGACCATGAGATCGTGCAACTCCCGGATACTGTAGGAGTGCTTTGGGTGTGCCAAACGTCACAACGTAAATGGGTGACTATAAAGGGGCACTACGGGTATCTCCGAAAGTGTCTGTTGGGTTGGCACGGATCGAGACTGGGATTTGTCACTCCGTGTGACGGAGAGGTATCTCTGGGCCCACTCGGTAATGCATCATCATAATGAGCTCAATGTGACTAAGGCGTTAGTCACGGGATCATGCATTGCGGTACGAGTAAAGAGACTTGCCGGTAACGAGATTGAACAAGGTATTGGGATACCGACGATCGAATCTCGGGCAAGTAACATACCGATTGACAAAGGGAATTGTATACGGGATTGATTGAATCCTCCACACCGTGGTTCATCCGATGAGATCATCGTGGAACATGTGGGAGCCAACATGGGTATCCAGATCCCGCTGTTGGTTATTGACCGGAGAGGCGTCTCGGTCATGTCTGCATGTCTCCCGAACCCGTAGGGTCTACACACTTAAGGTCCGGTGACGCTAGGGTTGTAGAGATATATGTATGCGGAAACCCGAAAGTGTTCGGAGTCCCGGATGAGATCCCGGACGTCACGAGAGGTTCCGGAATGGTCCGGAGGTGAAGAATTATATATAGGAAGTCCAGTTTCGGCCACCGGGAAAGTTTCGGGGGTTATCGGTATTGTACCGGGACCACCGGAAGGGTCCCGGGGGTCCACCGGGTGGGGCCACCTGTCCCGGAGGGCCCCATGGGCTGAAAGTGGAAGGGAACCAGCCCCTAGTGGGCTGGGGCGCCCCCTTGGGCCTCCCCCCATGCGCCTAGGGTTGGGAACCCTAGGGGGAGTTCCCCCTTGCCTTGGGGGGCAAGGCAACCCCTTCCCCCCCTTGTGGCCGCCGCCCCCTTGAAATCCCATCTCTTGGGGCTGGCGCACCCCCCCAGGGGCCTATATAAAGGGGGGAGGGAGGGCAGCACACAACAGCCTTGGGCGCCTCCCTCCTCCCCTGCAACACCTCTCTCTCTCTCGCAGAAGCTCAGCGTAGCCCTGCGGAGACCCGCTACATCCACCACCACGCCGTCGTGCTGCTGGATCTCCATCAACCTCTCCTTCCCCCTTGCTGGATCAAGAAGGAGGAGACGTCGCTGCACCGTACGTGTGTTGAACGCGGAGGTGCCGTCCGTTCGGCACTCGGTCATCGGTGATTTGGATCACGGCGAGTACGACTCCGTCATCCACGTTCATTGGAACGCTTCCGCTCGCGATCTACAAGGGTATGTAGATGCACTCCCTTCCCCTCGTTGCTAGTATACTCCATAGATGCATCTTGGTGAACGTAGGAAAATTTTAAAATTATGCTACGATTCCCAACAGACCATACCCTCGAAATCACTTCTATCTTTGCTTGCTAGTTGTTCGCTCTATCGCTATGTCGCGCTACCTACCACTTGTTGTATCATGCCTCCCATATTGCCATGTCAAGCCTCTAACCCACCTTCCTAGCAAACCGTTGTTTGGCTATGTTACCGCTTTGCTCAGCCCCTCTTATAGCGTTGCTAGTTGCAGGTGAAGATGAAGTTTGTTCCACGTTGGAACATGGATATGTTGGGATATCACAATATCTCTTATTTAATTAATGCATCTATATACTTGGTAAAGGGTGGAAGGCTCGGCCTTATGCCTGGTGTTTTGTTCCACTCTTGCCGCCTTAGTTTCCGTCATACCGGTGTTATGTTCCTTGATTTTGTGTTCCTTACGCGGTTGGGTGTTATGGGAACCCCTTGACAGTTCGTTTGAATAAAACTCCTCCAACAAGGCCCAACCTTGGTTTTACCATTTGCCTCACCACCACCTATACTTTTCCCTTGCGACTCGCGCTCCCGAGGGTCATCTTTATTTTAACCCCCCCGGGCCAGTGCTTCTCTAAGCGTTGGTCTGAACTAGAGTCCTTTGCAGCGCCACCTCGGGGAAACTTGAGGGCTGGTTTTAGTTGTACGGAGTGCTCATCCGGTGTTGCCCTGAGAACGAGATATGTGCAACTCCTATCGGGATTGTCGGCACATCGGGCAGTCTTGCTGGTCTTGTTTTACCATTGTCGAAATGTCTTGTAACCGGGATTCCAAGACTGATCGGGTCTTCCCGGGAGAAGGAATATCCTTCTTTGACCGTGAGAGCTTGTGATGGGCTAAGTTGGGACACCCCTGCAGGGTATAAACTTTCGAAAGCCATGCCCGCGGTTATGTGGCGGATGGGAATTTGTTAATGTCTGGTTGTAGAGAACTTGACACTTGACTTAATTAAAATACATCAACCGCGTGTGTAGCCGTGATGGTCTCTTTTCGGAGGAGTCCGGGAAGTGAACACGGTTTGTGTTATGTATGAACGTAAGTAGTTTCAGGATCACTTCTTGATCACTTCTAGCTTCTCGACCGTTGCGTTGCTTCTCTTCCCGCTCTTATTTGCATATGTTAGCCACCATATTTGCTTAGTGCTTGCTGCAACTCCACCTCATTACCCCATCCTACCCATAAGCTTAAATAGTCTTGATCTCGCGGGTGTGAGATTGCTGAGTCCTCGTGACTCACAGATTCTACCAAAACAGTTGGAGGTGCCGATGATACCAGTGCAGGTGATGCTACCGAACTCAAGTGGGAGTTCGACGAGGAACTTGGTCGTTTCTATGTTTCGTTTCCTGATGATCGGTAGTGGAGCCCAGTTGGGACGATCGGGGATCTAGCATTTGGGGTTGTCTTCTTTTATTTTGGTTCCGTAGTCGGACCTTGTGTGTACTCTGAATGATGTATGTTTAATTAATGTATTGTGTGAAGTGGCGATTGTAAGCCAACTCTTTATCCCATTCTTGTTCATTACATGGGATTGTGTGAAGACGACCCTTCTTGCGACAAAACCACCATGCGGTTATGCCTCTAAGCCGTGCCTCGACACGTGGGAGATATAGCCGCATCGTGGGTGTTACAAGTTGGTAATCAGAGCCATCCCCGACTTAGGAGCCCCCTGCTTGATCGAATCGCTGACGTTGTTGAGTCTAGAACAAAATGTTTTGAGTCTTAGGATTATATATATCAGAGAGTAGGATTCGTTTTACTCCTCAGTCCCTTCATCGCTCTGGTGAGGTCTCCTGGCGTAGAAGTTTTGACTTTCCTCTCCTCAAATTTCATGAATTTGTTTTTAGGATCACGCGGGTATCTTGGAATCGTTCCGATATTCTTGTGACGAGAACATTGTTCTTGGTGCCTCCTGACATTTAGGGGTTGTGGCAGTGTCCCGGGGAGTTGAGCTCCAAGGTGTTGTCATCACGATTTTATCGTTGCAGTTCTGGAATAACTGAGTTCGCCGACATCGAAAATCTCTTTTATGCAGTTGTTGGTGAGATAACCTCGACGGCACCCAGTACTGGGCGGGAGTTCGGGAGTATTGCCATAACTCGTATAACGGATGCTTTTCGAAGGTTGAGGTACACGATTTCCGAAGGTTTCTTTGTTATGTGTTGAAGGATGGATACAGCTGGATGTAGGGATTGTTAGTTTGGGTGAGATATTATGCTTCCCATGTATCCCCAACACCTGATTGCATAACCAGAAAGTTTCGGGAGTTTATAAGTGGGAATTCAAGTGGCTCCTAGAATATCTTTCCAACAGACACATGATACGATATGGGATCTATCATATGTTTGTTTCCGGCTTATTTTGCAAGCCAATCCTTTGTTTTGTTTTGAGTTGTGGTATTCGAGTTGCTTCAATGTCAAGTGTTGATTCCATACCTTCCCTAAGTGGTGTTCTCACACTTCTATCTGAATACCAATCCTTCTTGATCATCGACGTTGTCATGTCAATTCTTTCCAACCGGTGTGATTCTCTTCAAGATGATCCTATCATTTTTCCCATTCGCAAGATCCAATCTCAGTTTTTGTCAACGGTGTTTGTATCATCCATCCCAAGTTGCCTTTGTCTTCTCGCCCTCCCACCCTTTTCCTTCAAGGAATCAGATGTCTTAACCAAGTATCCATTTTATTCATGTGAAGTCCCTTCATTCTTTTCAATCAATGTTCTTACTCGGTGGTTCTCATGAAGATGTTCTTCAAGTTTATCATTCTTCATTCTTTTTCTTCTCCGGTGGACTAAATTCAATCCTTCAATGTTGGTCACATTCCTTTCCTTGTTTCAAATGTTTTCTCATGCCGGTGCACCTCTTAATCATCCACTTCTCGCTATTCAATTGTTCCGGAGTGCTGAAGATATCTCAGAAGGCTCGTCTTTTCATTCAAGATCCGTTCAAGCTATCTCGAGGTTGTTATCTCATTCAAGCCATTAAATCAACCGGCGCAATCTCTCTTTTAAATCGTTCAACGGTGTATCTTTTGAGTGGGCCCTAACCCACAGGTCTTTTCCCAGGATCTTACCTGACTCTTCTAATTTTTCCGGAGTTACTCTCAAATTCTTCCCCAAGTTTGACGTAAGAATGAATTGTCACCAGTCAAATGTCTTTCTCCAAGATCTTTCAAATTCTTTCATAGTTGGTTCAACCTTTCTATTCTTCATTCCGGAGTGCCTCAACAATCCATGGTGTTTCTCATCGTCATTCTCGGATTTTGAAGACCGAAGAAGAGTTCCTCTTAAATCCTTACCCGTTCTTCCAAAGATTCATGGTTCTAGCTTCATGCCATCCTCTCATAATTGTTTTCAATTGTGAGAATTCTTTCACCCATCCAGAGCAATTCATGAGTCTTTTCAGTTTGATTCTCCGAAGGCCATCATTTCAGGAGATTTATTCGTTCTCAACATTCAGCTCTCGCTCTCCAAATCTTACCGGTGCATCATTCAAGTATTCTCAGGTCAGTTCATGATCTCTTCGTTTCACTTGTATCTAAATTCTCTCAAGTATCTTCGTTCATTTTCCAATTCCACCTGGCGATGCGTTTGTTTTCTTCGCTCGTTCTTTTAATCCTTACGGTGGTTCGTACAACATTCCTCTTCCATCGTTATCGTATCAATGTATTCGTGCTTAAAAATCCTACCGGTGGTTCGTTGAAGACCTTCTCAAGTTATCGATATATCTCTCTTAATCCTTTCTACAGGAATAAGTAGTATGCCAAATCTGTTGCTTGTCGTCAATTTAAATTGGTGAAGGATGAGCATAACATAATTCTTATTCTTGCTTCATCCAAGTGATTGATTCATTCTTTTGGAGTTTGTTCACGATGAGTAAATTCTCGGTTCAAGTTATCCATGTTTAAAATGTTTACGTTGCTGTTCACATTTATTTTGCATAAATGCCATGCTAAATGATTTATTTCATAACTAAATAACCGTAGCTCCAAATTTAATAAACTTTATATGTAAATGGGGTAGAAAAATGCCTAGTTTAACATGGTGCACTTTATTTTGCTGTTTAACAACATTAAAATTGTGTTTAGGGCAGAACAGTAGCAAATTCAAAATATGCATATGGGGATTTTCCGGAATTGTTGTTTGTTGTTCCGGCCTCATTTAAACTTGCCTAAATAGTTAGTTTACTTATGCTTCACCCCTTGCCATGTTTAATAACATTTAATATTGTTGGATACATAACCGAGAGAGAACTAAATAATTGATGTGGTGTCTCGTCAATATGCAACTCGTTGCATATTGAGCTCCACTTAATTTGTAGTGTTGTTTGTTGCACTTTGCCATGCCATGCTCATTAAATCGGACATGCATCATACTTGATTGTGCATCATGCCATGTTTATGTGATAATTGTTTACTATGTTGCTTGCTTCTTTCCGGTTGCGCTTCTCCTTAATAGTTCCGGTTACGTTGCGATTGTGAGGATTCGTTCGACTACGTCCGTTTGTCTTCTTCATGGACTCGTTCTTCTTCCTTGCGGGATTTCAGGCAAGATGACATACCCTCGAAATCACTTCTATCTTTGCTTGCTAGTTGTTTGCTCTATCGCTATGTCGCGCTACCTACCACTTGTTGTATCATGCCTCCCATATTGCCATGTCAAGCCTCTAACCCACCTTCCTAGCAAACCGCTGTTTGGCTATGTTACCGCTTTGCTCAGCCCCTCTTATAGCGTTGCTAGTTGCAGGTGAAGATGAAGTTTGTTCCATGTTGGAACATGGATATGTTGGGATATCGCAATATCTCTTATTTAATTAATGCATCTATATACTTGGTAAAGGGTGGAAGGCTCGGCCTTATGCCTGGTGTTTTGTTCCACTCTTGCCGCCTTAGTTTCCGTCATACCGGTGTTATGTTCCTTGATTTTGCGTTCCTTACGCGGTTGGGTGTTATGGGAACCCCTTGACAGTTCGTTTGAATAAAACTCCTCCAGCAAGGCCCAACCTTGGTTTTACCATTTGCCTCACCACCACCTATACTTTTCCCTTGCGAGTCGCGCTCCCGAGGGTCATCTTTATTTTAACCCCCCCGGGCCAGTGCTTCTCTAAGCGTTGGTCTGAACTAGAGTCCTTTGCAGCGCCACCTCGGGGAAACTTGAGGGCTGGTTTTAGTTGTACGGAGTGCTCATCCGGTGTTGCCCTGAGAATGAGATATGTGCAGCTCCTATCGGGATTGTCGGCACATCGGGCGGTCTTGCTGGTCTTGTTTTACCATTGTCGAAATGTCTTGTAACCGGGATTCCGAGACTGATCGGGTCTTCCTGGGAGAAGGAATATCCTTCTTTGACCGTGAGAGCTTGTGATGGGCTAAGTTGGGACACCCCTGCAGGGTATAAACTTTCGAAAGCCATGCCCGCGGTTATGTGGCAGATGGGAATTTGTTAATGTCCGGTTGTAGAGAACTTGACACTTGACTTAATTAAAATACATCAACTGCGTGTGTAGCCGTGATGGTCTCTTTTCGGCGGAGTCCGGGAAGTGAACACGGTTTGTGTTATGTATGAACGTAAGTAGTTTCAGGATCACTTCTTGATCACTTCTAGCTTCTCGACCGTTGCGTTGCTTCTCTTCCCGCTCTTATTTGCGTATGTTAGCCACCATATTTGCTTAGTGCTTGCTGCAACTCCACCTCATTACCCCATCCTACCCATAGGCTTAAATAGTCTTGATCTCGCGGGTGTGAGATTGCTGAGTCCTCGTGACTCACAGATTCTACCAAAACTGTTGCAGGTGCCGATGATACCAGTGCAGGTGATGCTACCGAACTCAAGTGGGAGTTCGACGAGGAACTTGGTCGTTTCTATGTTTCGTTTCCTGATGATCAGCAGTGGAGCCCAGTTGGGACGATCGGGGATCTAGCATTTGGGGTTGTCTTCTTTTATTTTAGTTCCGTAGTCGGACCTTGTGTGTACTCTGAATGATGTATGTTTAATTAATGTATTGTGTGAAGTGGCGATTGTAAGCCAACTCTTTATCCCATTCTTGTTCATTACATGGGATTGTGTGAAGACGACCCTTCTTGCGACAAAAGCACCATGCGGTTATGCCTGTAAGTCGTGCCTCGACACGTGGGAGATATAGCCGCATCGTGGGTGTTACAGCCGGGCCGCAGGCCGGCGTCGTGGACCATCTGGCACAGCCGGCTGATGCTCACGCTCATCGCCTCCATGGGTCTAGCTTCTAGTCAACTGATCTTGCGATTGGAGTGATCACTCTTGCCCTTGGGTGCGTAGGTGCGTAGGATTTCGTAGATTGGACTGGCGGGAGCCTTTATATGAGAAGTGCTGACTGCGGTGAATTCACGTGCGTGTTGGCCATCTACTCCTCGCTCCTCTACTGCACCTGCCTTTGGCTGTATGACAGGTTGGCCAGCCACCTGTTGGGCCCACGTGTCATACACCCAAAGGCAGGTGCAGTAAGTCAATGAAGCTATGTCCCCCTCCGTGCCGGTGTAGTATAGTCATCTCACCGGACCTCTAGTTGGGGCCAAACGAGAGAACTTTGATGTTTACTGGTTTATTGGTCCCCTTTGCATTTTGTGCCAAGTTTTGACCTTTGATTTAACTAATATAATGTTAATGCATGTAACCAAAAATGTTTTGTAAGTCACCTTACGAAAACCAAATAATCCCAAAACACTTAGGCACGGTACATTAACTCCCTCCTTGTTTCTTATTTCGTGACATATCAACCAATGAGAGATGTGGGCCGTGCATGCTTTCAATGACTTGAGACTACCAAACATCACATGCAGTGGTTAGTTCATTGCATGTAATCCTATTAAGTAGCAAAAATACATTAAGTTATCTCGCTGATAGGAATAAAACAATACACCATGTATTTATTTACAGAGGGAGTAATACATTTTTTGTGACATGCATTACTAGATATTGCTAGTCAAATACTAAATCTAGATGGACGTGGTAGTACTACTAAATCCTGATGGTGGTGCTAGTACTAGTAGTAGTACTACCAATGTAGTAGCACTGTCCTACCCGTTGGTCAAATTATTACGTGCTGCTCCTCACAATGAAGTGACAAGACCCTACGCCGGAGATGACACCTGAGTATAGGCGCCGTGTTCGGCATACCATAGTCAGCCTCATCGTCTGCAGTCACTATCATCATGGCTGTAGACCTAGCTTGCTTACAACTAGCCGTGTTCGACATAATTTCCCGTGCGTAGATGCCCGTGCATTGCACGGAACACCAAGATTGGGGGGTGGACGGCGCCGGCAGCGGCCATCGCGCCAGATTTTTCCATGGCCTTCTAGATGTGGTGGGGAGGAGATAAGACTGATTGTGAGAGACAAGGAGCTGTTTGTAAATAGGGAACAAGTGCGAGCATCTTTTTGCAAAATTGGAGATGTTTGGTTTGTATGCGTCAGATCTAGATCCGACGGCTATTGGTGAAAGATGCCAGGCACAACATCATCACCAACTCAGGACCTGTTTGATTCGCAGGATTTTGAAAACCCAGGAATAGGACACGGCAATATTACAAGTTTCAAACTGATATTACAAATGTTAGGAGTAATGTTGCACCTACGAAGAGGGAATTACTAGGAAGTTTACGTAAGAACTTTCGTTACTTTAGGTGGATGCAGCATTATCGTACAAACTAAAATCCACCGCCCTGACAAGTCACTGATGGGCAAATAAGTTTTCGAGTCTCTGGCCACTTGTTGTTTCAAAAACAAATTCAGCTTCTGCGGAGACTTTGTCATTTAGGCTTAGACGCTTGCGGTGATCAGCACGCCATTCATTGTTGCGCCAGAGAACGCCAAACCTCATTACCTTGAGCACACTTTCCTCCAGAACAAAGAACCTGGCCAATTTAATCTCTGATGTGCTGCCTCGGTAGTCAATCAAATCAATTTCTGTAAGATGGAGATCAAGGCATTCGATGAGATTGTTATAGTGCGGCACATTTTTCACTTTCGGGTCTTTTTTATCTGCAAAAGAAGAGAACATATTAGAGCAGCTGGCTGTATAAGATTGTCGTGTCATCAAGAGGTACCAATATCATTCGCTCATATGATAGGGTTGGCTGGCTAGTGATATTTTCTCTCTCTCTCCTCTCATTTACCTAGGAGTACGTGAAGAGCTTGGACATTTGTTGCCTTCCACTATGTGGCCGATGCCATATTTCGCAAAAGTATGCCACATAATACGCATCGATGTCAAATCAAAAGATTTTGGCACCGCTCTCGCGATGTGAGAGAGTTGGCACCACTGTGCACACAGACCCACATGTATAAAAAATCAATCAAACCAACTACACCAGCCTCTCACTCTCCCAAACAACTGTTTTTATTGCCTCAGTCCTCTCTCTCTCTCTCCCACGCAAGTGTTTTTTCATTGCGTGAGTTAATTTGGCACCGGAGCAAAGTAGTTGATCCAGATTGGGGCACCAGGTGAGCAATGGAGGGGCATCGATGCCAAATGCATCACAAGTGAATTTGGCACGTGTTTTGGCCTACATAGTGGAGGGCCGTTATAGCCCACTTTTGTACTACCTCTTATTTAGTATAAAATTTTGACCATAGATTTACGTAAGAAAATGCCAATGCATGTCACTAAAAATTACACCATTTGAAATTATGTTCATATACGAATCCAACGATATAGTTCTTAGTGAGATGCATTAACATTTTGTCAGTTAAATCTATGGTCAATTTTTGATACTACAAAATAGGAAGAGTAAACCAGGACGGAGGTAGTACTTGCTCTTAGGGTAACCATAGAGTTACTGGAGTAGTCTAAGTTACTTTCCACTATCACTAGCCTAGGCTACTATAGTAGTACAACAAAAAAACGATGCAGGTGATCAAGTGAGAAAAAAACTAAAAACATTTCTTTCAGTGCAGTGCGTAGATGCAGTTTTGAACACTACACTTGTCATCGTAATTTGGGAAAATTGCGAAAAAATTGAGCTATGTTGTGATTACCGTTTACTAATAGGAAAGAAGTTTCACCTCGATGAGTAGCTTCTCCGTGCACAGAAAGCATGTAAGGAATCCAACAACTTGATCCAGATTGGGGCCGATAGATTTTATTGCCAAGATCTTCACTGTGCGCATAGACTGGGTCAAGCTTGTGGGAATCATTTTCTGGAAGACGGTCGTAAATACATCAAGAAGAAATTTAAAAATGTGAATTTCAAGAAGACGGAGAAGAAGATGAGTGTTGTACCTGAACGATTACGGATCCAATAAAGAGTTCGGAGAATTTGGCAGACGAGTGCACCAATGCTGTCAATTTCGGCGTGTCAATGACCCTGATTTTTGTTGGACCTTCTAGATCCGATACAAGCAATCTCTCAAGGAAAGGCGCATTCTCAATGACCATAACGTGGAACAGCTGGAGTGATCTCTTCCCAATTGATGTCTTATTGCGGGGCCAGCAAGACACATAAATCCATCGGAGATTCGTCGAGGCAATGTGGAGGCTAATGAACCCGTGGATCTGCTCAAGACGAAGGTACTCGAGCGCAGTACAGCTGCGGAGCAGGTGCTCCATAGCCTTCTTCGAGATGACAACATCGAAGAGGTCGAGCTGCTTGAGTTGAGGGAGAAGAAGGGCGGGCGCAGCACTAATCTGGGGAAGATAGCAGGAGCTAAAGCTGGCGCGGCGCGGCGCTGGCGTGAGGCGGAGCGCGGACGGCGGCAGAGAGCGACATTGTCCAGCTTCAAAGCTGAGCTCCTCGAGCTGATCTAGGGCGGGGGATAAGAACCACTCGTCGAACTTCGGTTGGACCTTGCAGTTGGTACTGAACATGTGGATGTCAAGGCGTCTGGCTGGCCCAGGGTGCGATGAAAGGATCTTGGAGACTGCGGCCATGCGTTTGCAATCCCCGTCGCGGAGGCAGCTGTCGACGGTGAGGTTGAGGGGGACGCGGCGCTAGAGGGGGCGCCACCGCCGGGAGAGCAGGGCGGTCCCCACGGCAGATTTGGTGGGGAGGAGGCCGATGATGACGAGCAGCATGTCATCGGGGAGGCTGCTGATGAAGTCCAGGCTCGCCGGATGCGGTTTTGGCTCGAGCCGCCTCTGCTTGTTGGCTGCCTCGCCGTCCATCTCAACCGGCGGCGACGCCGGTGTACACGTGTGCTGGTGTGTGTTGTGTGCTGGGTGTGGGCGAGTGCGTCCTTCTGTGCATGCCGCCGTGAAGTGGTGAATTGTGCGCGAGTGCGTCCTTCACACGGAAGAAGTGTGTCCTCAATGCGCCCTCAATTTACTAGCATGCGGGGTGCTACCCCGAGTGGTTTCAACTTTCTTTACTTCACCGCGTGTCAGATGGGCCTCTAGTTTACTTATTTTCACCCACTGCCACATGGGCCAGCACACGAAGATACAGAACACGAGCTGACAAGGCAGCATGTGGACTGGTTGACCGGTCAACTAAACAATATACGGAGCTATATGCTGACACAGTGAGCGTATAATCCATCGGTATAGAGTGTTCGAGTGAGAGGGGAGGCCCGTGAGAGATAGTAGAGAGAGAGAGAAAGAGCTACTCCCTCCGTTCGATAATGTAGTTCCAACATTTTTTAAAAAGTCAAACTTTTGAAACTTTGACCAAGTTTATAAAGAAATTACTTATATCTACAATACCAAATATAAATGATAGTATGAAGTAAGTACATCTTGTGATGAATCTAATGATCGTTCCAGATGTAAATGTTTTTCTCCACATATACCTGGTCAAACTTTTCTAAGGTTTGACTTTTCAAAACATCCATATGCTTATGGACGTGAGAGAGTCCCTAACTAGAGAAAGAGAGAGAGAGAGAGAGAGAGAGAGAGAGAGAGAGAGTGAAATAGAAAGAGTGAGTGAAAAAAGTGTGTGTGCGTGTGTGAAAGAGACATGGACAACACTCGATAAAAGTCGAGAAAAAACGTGTGTGTCTTATGCAAACATATCACACATGCATCTTCGACAACGGAAGCAAGGTGAGGAGATAGTGTGTGGTTGTTTGCAACCGAGAGAGCAAGACCCCTAGCACGTGGCCAAGAGGGGTCTGACAAACAAGGGAGAGAGGTCGAGAGAGACGTACGGAGAAAATGCAGACATGGGGAGGAGAGAGTGTATGTTTGTCATACAGAGATCCCCTGGAGATCGTGATGGGACTACATGGGTGGGAGATCGAGTGACAAGGTGTGTGCGCGATAGAAGATACCATGAGAGATATCGAGATAGACGTATGGATGGAAGGAGACAATACGTGTGTTCCTGATGGCTAGTGAGAGATAATCATACTTAGGGGGGGAGTGCTTGCACCTATGATGGAGTGAGGGATTATGGTACTTATTAGGGGGGTGCGTGTCACATAGAGAGAGAACAAGGGCGGAGAGTGTTGGATGGGTCTATATGTATAGCGCGAGCGAGACATGTGTATGTGTGAACCAGGGAGATATAAAGTTTGAGAGAGATTGAGGAGCCCCGATAAGGCCGAGTGGTGTGTCAGATAGCTGAGAGGGGGAAAGAGATATTCCATCCGCTCGATAATGCAGTGCATGTAATTTTTTTAGAAGTCAAATGGAAACTTTGATCAGGTTTACGCAAATGTTATTTATATCTACAATACCAAAGATACATCATACGAAACTACATCTCATGGTGAATCTAATGGTATATGTTTGCCGTTCTAGATGTAATTGTTTTCCTCCACGTACATGGTCAAACTTTGTGATGTTTGACTTTTCAATAAATCAATATGCTATGGACCGAGGAGAGTGCCTAAGTCGAGAGAGATCAAGTGCGTGTGAAGGAGAATGAGTAAGTGTGCAAAAAGAGTATGTGTGTGAAAGAGAAAGTGACAACAAACGATAAATTAGAGAGAGTGTGTGTTTTTTCGTTTCTTAGGCGAACATATCACGCATGCATTTCCGAGATAGAAAAGCGAAGCGAGGAGATACACAAAGATAGCTAGTGTGTGATTGTTTGCAACGGAGAGAGACACCCCTATAGCACATGTCCAATAGAGGTCTGGCCAACAAGGAACAAAGGTCGAGAGGGACACATGGAGAACATGGACGCATGGGGAGGGCGAGAGGGTGTGTTTGTGATAGAGAGATCCCCTCGAGATCGTGAGGGGACTATATGGGTGGGAGATCGAGGGAGGTGCGTGCGCGATAGAAAGATGCCTCGAGAGAAATCGAGATAGACCATGCACATGTTTGTGATGGAGACTAATATTAGCTAGTCATATACATATAGGGGGGACTGCGTGTGCCTACAATTGAGTGAGAGACCATCATACTTGGCTAGCTAGGCATGAGATTGAGTGTGTGTGTGCGTGTGAGATGGAGAGAGAACGAGGGAGAGAGATAGAGTTTTAGATGGTCCTATCGAGTGCGAGTGAGATATGCATGTGTATGTGTGACCCAGGTAGATGGAGAGTTTGAGAGAGAGGGGGAAGAGCTCCGAGATGACAGAGTGGTGCGTGAGAGAGTTACGGGCAACGAGCCAAGGAATTTGTGTGGGTACGATGAGTGCACCCAAGATATCTAGCTTGGACTAGAGAATCATACATAGTGTGCGAGAGAGACCTATAGAT
>NC_057796.1:320683754-320720266 GCF_018294505.1 Triticum aestivum | reverse complement strand
AATTGAAGATTGTCGGCGAGAGAGAGAGAGAGAGCAGGAGTCCGGGAGAGGGGGAGGTCGCGTTTTATGCATCAAAGACTGATATAAACCATGTTTCGATATAAACTTGCATTCAAATATTTAAATTGGAGAACATGTTGTCTGCAATCCACACATGAACGGATATATGCGTATATCAAACAAGTTCATTAATTTGACTTTCAACATGTTCATGGAGTACTATAATACTGTACAACATGCTACTCGATTGAGGTGTTCAATTTTGGATTTAGCTCACTATTTTGACCTGGTGAACGAGCTATTTCATTGAATCGAGATATTTCATTTTGGGTTTGATTCCCGTTTTTGAGTGGGTCAACTATTTGTCATATAGTAAATCGCTAGCAACGGGCATGTAAAAACACATTACTCCCGAGCATCATCTCTCCATCTAAAAAAGAAGTGGCAAGCTAATATTTCAAAATTTGATTCGAATCGACTTGGTAAGGTAGACGTGGATGCTCGTTCTCCCAAATTTTGAACGAACCGTTAAACATCCTCTGCTCGGTGGAATTCACCCGAGCAAATAAATGGGAGACACGAAATTATCGTCCTATGTGGGACACGCATCAATTGGCCCGTTGTACATCGAGGGTAGGTTCGTAACTTCATCCAAGCGCGCCTTCTCCTCGGCCGAAATGACATGTACCGAATAATTCATAAACCATGGTCGGCAAAACACGCTCTCCTCGCCCGAAATAGCTCGCGCCCACTATTTCAAAACACGCTCTCCCCGCCCGAAATCACTCACGCCCACTATATTTTAAAACACGCCCTCCTCGCCCAAAATTGCTCCCGCCCACTATTTGGGGAGAAGCAAAGTTACTCTACTATCCCCGACCCTCAGTACACAGACCCAAGTCGAGAAGCCTAAAGGCAGGGGTAGAACTGTAACTCCCCCTCACATTTCACACAAATGCGTCCGTAAAACATGGTTCCACTCCCCTCCCAATCCCCCCCATTCATACCTCGTGGGCGCCAAATCACCTTCTCCCCGGAAGCTCCCTTCTCCCGAGCCGCGAAACCTCAGCCCCTCCACCATGGCGCCCCCTACCGCACCAATTTCACAGCCGCACTCCTCCCTAATGCCGGAGACGCTGTCCATTTGCCGTCGTGCACTGGGCCGTGTGCCTCTTACTCCGTGCTGCTGGAGCCGCCTCGACGGCGGCCGCGTGAACCATACCAGAGCCAATTCACCCCCGCCGTTGTTCATGGCGCCGGAGCGGCTCCAACTTTGGATCCGTCCAGAGTCCCGGCGCTGCTTCCCCATAGCCGTCGACCGTCGCGACATCACTGTTTCCCTGCTGCCGGTCGCCACCGCAACCGCGCCGGCCTCACCGACTCGGCAGCTGGACCTGCCTACTTCACCATGCCGCCAGATAGGTCGCACCCTCATCTCAAATCACTTTATTTAGGCGTTACTTGTCTGAATTTTTATTCTGGGCCAATCGATTCCAATGGGAAGCAGCACCCCTCGAGGCGGCGGAGCTCCTAGGCTGTCGGTTGGCTGGTGTCTAACGTAAGGGTGCGGGGCTGCAAGTTCGCCGCGGAAGCATCGCTTAGATGGCTATCTTAGAGTTGCGTGGGTTGAAGGTACTGCCGCAGCCGGATCTGGATGACGGGGAGTCTTTGTGGATTGGCCCGGGGGCGGCGCAACCACGACAGTGCGGTGGGGCGGGGAGCGGGGTTTTGGCCGGGCCCACGGACGGTGGAGGTAGGTTGCTCTGTCGTTGGTCGCTGGCTCTTCGGGAAAGATTCCTAACAGTGTCAGCCGGGAGGCACAAGACGACCATCAAGCCATCCGGCGTAGATCGGACATTACCAAAATAAAATAAAATCGTGTGACCCCAATTTAGTCTTCAGTCAACAGACGTGTGACCACTCTCGTACCTTGCTGTTGATCTCTTAGTGTATTTCTTCAGATCAAAGAGATGTGTCGTTCTTAACATTATGTGTTATCTGCATCTTCAGCCACACCGTCTTCCGACTCACCGCAGCTGCTCCAACAAGGGAAGCATACACCAGAAGGGAGCTATAGTCCCCACTCAACAGTTCCCTCCATCGAATGCGCGTGCCCGACATGGACAGCCACAACAACTGCAGGGCCATCGACAAGTCAACACATGATGCTCACTCCTATGGATGGCGGCCAGATAGGTTGTACCCTCATCTTACTTGTGTGCAACATTTATGGCTTTGTTATTCATCTAAGCATGGAAAATAGATTATCACATTTCACTGTATATTCATGCTGATCTCTTATGGGTCTTGTTCAAGAGTTAACGTTGTTCCATAGTTCAGCTAAGATACTTGTTCTTTAGGTAACGCTGTTCCATAGTTATCATCCATCAGCCAATGCTATCCCACAGGCTGGTGATTATAGTATTATATCACTTCTAGTATTACCTATGTTGTTCTTTAATACTTTTGTGTGCCATCTAGTTAATCTCGAGTACAAACGATACATATTCTGTAGCTTTCATCTGTGTTCTCCCTTTAGTTTTTGAGACCTGTTGCTGCTAGTTAACACCAGTCCTACTATTTATGTCGTCTCCTACATGCACTCATTACATAAATCTAACTTCTAGTTGTCTTCCATGCATGTCAGATATAATTGCACACACTGATATATCCACAAGAACCTCACGGAGCAACGTAAAGGCCAATAAACTTGTGTCAATGATACCCAATATGATGGAACATGTAAAGGCAGTTCTTCAGAAGACTTGCAGAAAGATGTTGAATCTTCTTCACCCCACAAGGTCCTTGCTCTAACTTGGCCCGTGATATGGGTACAACATGCATATAATGTCCTGGAGTGTATCTACTCTGTTGCAATGCCATGTTCTTAGCATGCTGATCATGCATGTAAATATGTCATGCCTTCCTGTTTTCAGTACCTATTCCATTCATGATAACATGTTTTCAAATTCAAGTACTGTCATTCTACTCTATCGCAATGCCATCTGCTTAATTTGGACATCATGCTTCTGAATATC
This sequence comes from Triticum aestivum, assembly GCF_018294505.1. Classification (NCBI taxonomy): domain Eukaryota; kingdom Viridiplantae; phylum Streptophyta; class Magnoliopsida; order Poales; family Poaceae; genus Triticum; species Triticum aestivum. The sequence goes on along the minus strand of NC_057796.1, from coordinate 320,717,228 downwards.
TTATGTATTGTTATTCACCAGTATGTACTTCATCTGTCTACCATACCATGTTTTTTTTACATTGAAGTGTTGTTCCAGTGCTCTGTTGCAATGCCATCTTAGTTTCCCAATCATACACGTGTATGTTGCCTTAGTTTTTTCTGTATGTATTCCGCTAGCATGCATTTTTAGATTCAACTAGTGTTTTTTTACTGTGTTGTCCTGTCGTATCCCTAGCTCTTACACCATACTCCCTCCGTCCGGATTACATGTTGCCGAAATGGATAAAAAGGATGTATCTAGAACTGAAATACGCCTAGACCCATCCATTTTTTTCCGGATGGAGGGAATACATGTCAATATGTCATGCCTTTCTATTCTTCAGTACCTATTGCATCTCTGTGTTGTAGCATGTTTTATAATTGAAGCACCATTCTTCTATACAAGGCATGCAAGGGGAAGACGACTATGTTAGAATCTGAAGGGTTACAAACCAGGTCTTTGCAAAAGATCCAAATGCCAGGAGATAATAAACCAACTCCAGTTTTTATAGATACTGCTCCAGCACAAAGAAACCCAACTCCTATTGATAATAAGTAGATTCCAGTGGCCAAAGAACTAGTTCGCTCCAGTCCAGCAAAAATATGTCAACTCCATTCTAAGAAGCGTGTGTGTATCCTTGCATCATGAAATTTTATAGCATGCTGTACATGTTTCTTACCCATCTCTCTTTTAGAAAATAAGCTTAACAGATAGAAGAATTTCTGCACTGGTATCGTCTGTGAGGAAAGATTCTTGCAGGAATTCTCTGTGCTCCAATGCAGATGTAAGTACCTGTTGTATATCACTATATTTTTACATCAGCATGTATTTTGTTAATCGGCGTGAATCCAACCTTTATCTGATCTAAATTTATTTGTAGCAAAATGTATAATTAAAGGCCATAATGTTGATTTTTGTAAGGAAAACCGCCTGGTAGTTTTGCATCCTGAGCTGCATGAGTGTACTATCTCATATCAGTGGGTTTGAATACTTTGGTTCTGCAGTGGGTTTTCAGTGTTTTTTTACTGTGTTGTCATGTCGTATCCCCAGCTCTTACATCATACTACCTCCGTCCGGATTACATGTCGCAGAAATGGATAAAACTGGATGTATCTAGAACTGAAATACACGTAGACCCATCCATTTATTTCCAGATGGAGGGAATACATGTCAATATGTCATGCCTTTCTATTCTTCAGTACCTATTCCATCTCTGCTGTAGCATGTTTTATAATTGAAGCACCATTCTTCTATATAAGGCATGCAAGGGGAAGACGGCTATGTTAGAATCTGAAGGGTTACAAACCAGGTCTTTGCAAAAGATACAAATGCCAGGAGATAATAAATCAACTCCATTTTTCATAGATACTGCTCCAGCACAGAGAAACCCAACTCCCACTGATAATAAGCAGATTCCAGTGGCCAAAGAACTAGTCCGCTCCAGTCCAACAAAAGAATGTCAACTCCATTCTAAGAAGCGTGTGCGTATCCTCGCATCATGAAATTTTATAGCATTATGATCATATTTTCTACATGTTTCTTACCCATCTCTCTTTTAGAAAATAAGGTTAAATGATAGAAGACTTCCTTCATTGGGATTGTATTCGAGGAAAATATCTTGCGGGAATTCTCTGTGCTCCAATACTGATGTAAGTACCTGTTGTATATCACTATATTTTTACATCAGCATGTATTTTGTTAATCGACGTGAATCCAACCTTTATCTGATCTAAGTTGTAGCAAAATGTTAAAGGCGCCAATGTTGATTTTTGTAAAGAAAACTGCCTGGTAGTTTTGCATACTGAGCTGCATGAGTGTACTATCTCATATCATGCACATTACTGAATTGTAGTGCTGCTCTGGTTACCCATTTATTCATTGTGTCAATGTTGCTTTCGTATTACCTTACCTGGCTGATTATAGCTGTGCCATATTGTGTTAATTTGGTGTTGGCTAGTTGCCCAAACGTTCGTTATGCCAATGTTGCTTTCCTATTATTTGACTTGGCCAATGATAGCAATGCTAGTGTGTTAATTTGGTGCAGGTTGCTGAAGATAAGACAAACTCTGAAAACAGCAAGGCAACCCCATTGTTTCTTTCCAATAAATCTAGGCCAGGTATTATGGCAATAACTCATGATTAATCTGTTTGGTACCCCTCATAATTTATGTTATGATGCAGTGGTCGAGACACTCTCCACTATCAATACAAGCCTGCCAAAATCGCCATCTGAATCTGTTTAGTATCCTCTGTCTCGAATGCAACAGAAAAAATGTATGTTTGTGAACCAATTAATGGCTGAAGCAATGATGGAAATGGTGGAGGAATCAGAGGTGCGGAGTCGTGCGACACAACAACTGATCAATGTTTTCAGAGACAGTGTAGCGAAGCAGCAAGAACTTGCCCACATGTTTATGGGCGTCATCCGTGCTGAGGTTGCAGATTGTGACGTTGTAGATCGTTAGGTTCTGTTCATTTATTCGCACTGACATCAATCTTTGATTGCCCAGTGGATGTAATTTCCTGTAATATATACTGGATGTGCAATGTTTTTCCCTGTATGTCGTACCTTTGCTTGATCGGTTTTGGTCCTGTGCATAATTGCTCGTTGTAATGGGCTCAAATTATCTAATTTGGCGTAAAGACATGTACGAACTTTAGTGGGCCCATTAAGTTAATGGGCCATTACCAGGCCGAAAGTTAATGGTCGGCCCTCTTAACTCCCGGGTCATTAACAGGCCGACATCAAAGCGGGCAACAGGTGGGCCCAATTGATTTCACGGGCCGTTAACAACCCGTTACTAAGTTCGGGCTACATATGGCCCAACTATACTGTGGGCCTTTAGCAGGCCGAAAGAGACAGCGGACTTGTACTGGACCATGAAGAGCATGGGCTGCTAAGAGGCCGAAAGTCAGGTCATATTGTAAATGGCACAACTGTGTTGTGGGTCTTTAACAGGCCGAAAGAGAAACCGGGCTGGTATTGGACCATGAAGGGCATGGGCCGTTAAAAGGCCAAAACTCAGGTCCGACTACAAATGGCCCAACTCATTTATGGTCCGTTACAGGCTGAAAGGCACACAGGGCCGGGACTTGGCCCAACACTTAAATGGGTCGCTAAAAGGCCAAAACTCAGGTCCGACTACAAATGGCCCAACTGATATATGGGCGGTCAACAGGCTGAAAGACACACCGGGCTGGAAATTGGCCCAACACTTAAATGGGTAGCTAAAAGGCCGAAACTCAGGTCCGACTACAAATGGCCCAACTGATTTATGGGCCGTCAACAGGCTGAAAGACACACTGGGCCGAAAATTAGCCCAAAATTTAAATGGGTCGCTAAAAGGCCGAAAGATGTACATCGTGAAAATTGGCCCATCCATTGAATGGGCCGTTAACAGGCCGAAATCTCATCGGGCCGACGTTGAGCCCAAATATATAGCGGGCTGTTAACGGGCTCGAACTGACGATGGGCTGCAAAGGTGTCAAATCTTTAATGGGCCGTTGACGGGCCGAATTGGCACATCTTGTATGGGTCGTGGGCTTAAATGGACCTGACACAAGTAGGCCTTATATGGGTCGGCCTGCTAATTTTTACTAGGCCGGCCTTTTTCACCGGGATGGGCCATTATTGGGCCGTGCCACGTGTCGACCTATCATAGGCGCCTCCTGTTCAATGAGTGGATGACATCTGTCCCAACGGTGAGGCAACACGTGTTTCCTCCGGCCAATGATGATTTTACACGTGGAAAATCCCCATTGGTCCGGGCTGTTAACGGGTTATCGGCGTTCCGTTACGGTGGATGCCACGTGTCGGTCACACTTGACGAAAACACTTCTGTGACGCGCGATTTATCGTCATGGAAGTGGACACTTCCGTGATGATAAATTTGGTAATGTCATAGAACACTTCTACGACAACACAGGTATGACTATCTTGATTCTGTCATAAAATCGTCATGGATGTACATGCATGACAAAAAACACGACCTACTGTGACAAACACGTATCATCACAGAAGTGTATTTTTTGTAGTGTAATGTGCATCAGTAAGCTTGCACGTGCAACGCACGTCTCAATTTGCACATGCCTAAGTAAACCATGATGAACATGCATTTAAAGTACCCAAGATTAGATCAACGGGGGGCAAAGGGACAATATATTGCTCATGAAACGGACTATGAGCAGGAAATAAATATAATATAAAATGAATAAACAATTGGTAAAAGAGCATATGACCACAAATAAACGATGAATTCTGGTGGAGTATATCGAACATAACGTTTTGGACAACAATGTCCAACCATATTTTGACTTATGTAGACTCACTTCAAATCTGATTGTGAGATATCTTCTATTACAAGGTGCTAATGCATAATAATAAAATGGAAAGGGGTTATAAAAACCAAGCAATAAATCCACTTGTACAACACTCGCATCTCCGTTGAAATGTATTTTATTGTCTTCATCCTATTTATCCTTATTCACCACTGAAAAGGTATTGAGCTGCTCATTGGTCCGCATGCAACATTGGAGACCAATACTTTCATAGTAAATAAGTAAAATAGAAGATGATTCGCAAGCATGTCTCATATTTGCCATATACTTTAAGTACTTACTGACAATGTAAGTAAATTATAACAAAAAAGGCAAGATTACATTCATATATAATACGACATGGTACCATACTTTACAAGTTACTTTTGTTAGCTAGCAATCAGAAAATTATAGATCTCAGTTGAAATAAAATGCTAGTACAGCAACTCAAGAACCTATTCAGCCATGTTGACACCAACCAGCAAAAAAAGGTTGCTAAACCTGAAAAATAAGTGAAGGATAGAACACCATGCCGTGAAAGAAAACCTGTAAATTGCACTGACCGTTAAAACAGATATAACCTATGCCCATAGAATTAGTGAGAAGGGCGAGATAGTGTGCTACTATGTCAATCTATTTTGAAACACACTGTTCAAGATCATCAGAAGATAAATGTGTAGTCAAGTAATAGCATACCTCTTGCCATCAAGCATGATAGTCCACCATAGTATATCACAGAAGCATGCATGTTTCCATCAAAATACTATACTTGTGAGTCCAGAAATACACAAAAATTTTAAGTTACAGTGCCCATTACTAAAAAGACCACAGATATAAAAATCGTTTTTTAGAGGATAACCTCAGTAAAATGTATGCAACATCATGAAAATCAACCAATGAGAGCTAGGATTATGAGGCAAAACTGACGAGCGACTTACACCATGTTTAGTACAAATATTTAGTAGCAAAGCTCAAGATTGAATCCATGCATGCCATATGATTTCCGTTGAAATACCTTATTTTGGACAAAACCATCAACAAAGCCCACTGCTAAAAACAAAGCTGAGAGAAAGCCTGCAAAAATAACATAAATAATCAAGAGTACTAATAAGCATATTTTCCTTAGAACAAAGGTTACCATGAAATAACATTGAAGATCAACATTTAGCCATATGTACTTTCAAAAGAATCTCGTACCCACATAAAACTATCAAAGGAACAGCTTGCGCCATTGCGATCAGTGGTAATAAAAATTAGAACTCAACTCCATACTCCTTTCCGACACGCTGGAAACCTATCATTTATCTAAACCAATATGCTACTCGATCTCCCATCTACAACCAATCCAAGCAAGTAGAGAGCCAAGTCAGCTAATGCCAACCACAAACAAGGGAAGACATTCATTCAAATCAATATACTCAGCCAGTGAAGTGGTAGAAAAATCTAGTAGTGAAGACAAGGGCATTAGTGTGTGTGTGTGTGTGTGAGGTAATTCCACATCCTATATTACGTATATCACTCAACTTTGGGAGAACAATTCCTCACTTAAAAATTGTGATATAAGGTAACAAATTATTCTTCTAGAACTGAAGCAAAAAAGGAATGGAGAATAGGTATATATCTTGTGATTACCAAGTAGCATGTTAGTAGGGAGTATGCCTTATAGTATATCAGTTTTTGACACAAATTCCGACAAATATGCAGGCATGTGCGGGCACCATGTTGTGAAGCAAATCCTGATAAGCATGATCGGTGGTGTAATCCTATGCTAGCCAGATGGAATGAGGAGCAAAATAAAAATGAAAGAAAAAACTGTCTCGCACTGAAACAAAATCTACAGCTCATCACCCAAGAATGCAACCTGAACCTGAGCATCTAAATCATGTTTATGCTGTAAATACAAACGATAATGCCAAGGAGGTGGAAATGCAAGATAAATTAACAGCGTCGATTCGGCAGTGAGTTGTGAAAGAAAGCCCAAGTGGTCAACCTTGGTAGGATTCAGATGGCGTAGAGGGGGCAACATCAGATCCGGCCTCGACAGCGACGCAATGAAGGTGCGCGTGAGAACGGCGGGGAGAGAGGCCGTGACGGTGGCTGGTAACCCCGTTTTTGCAGCTTCTGTGGCGGACGGATTCCTGTGTTGGCGGCGTCCTTGAGCGGTGTCCCAGTCCGCGCGAACATCTGATAGGAGAGAGGACAAGGGCAGGACGCGACGTGATTTTAGTGCGATGATTGGGGCTGCGGCGGTGGCTGGGCATGGCACGTCTCCCCCTTCGGCCGCCGAACGCTGCCGGGCGCGGCACGTCTCCCGCTTCGACGATGAGACGCATGGAGGATGTCGGCGCGGGGCGTGGGATGCGGGGCGACGTGTGTTTTGGAAGGTACATGCACTAAAATCCTCTCACCTATCTAAAACAACAAGCCCTTAATTTTAGCCATTAATTTCGTAACGTGAATAGGATACGGGATAGGGTGAACGCGGGCTTGGTAGTTCGAATATTCCTTCGCTGGTGGAGCACGGTCAGCCAAGGGAAATTGCTACGTGCACACAATAGAGGTATTAGATCAATGATGGCTATTAGATTTAGAATTGTGGGCCTAATCGTGTGGTGCTGATTGGTTCGTGCGGGGTTGTGGGACTAATTGCTGGGTGCACATAAAAAAGATCTTGTTTGATTGTTTAATAGTAGTGTAGATGTATGAGGTGATATTTCCATGTTTTCTTCTTATCAAACCGCAGGGACTTCCACCATGCCGATGGGCAACTGGTGGCCCCCCTCTGGTAACTCTTTGCTCCAGTATTACATATTCAATAAAAAATCTCTGTGAAGTTTCAGGTCATTTGGAGCTCTGTAGAATAGGTATCTCTGATGTAGATTTTTCAGGTCCAGAATTCTAGCTACCGGTAATCTCCCCTTTCATGTAAATCTTGCAAATTAAGAGAGAAAAGGCATTAGAATTGCATTATAAAGTGGTATAATGGCCAAAAACAATATAAATAACAATAGAAAAACATGATGCCAAATGAACGTATCAACACCCAAAAGGAAGGTGAAGATTTCTTCGATACTCACTTGTGGCTCGACTGGCCACTATTCGAGTATTACTTTCATTAACTGTCTCACATGGTCTTCTTGTTCATCAAATGGATGTTGAGACTGCTTTCCTAAATGAGAGTTGGACAAGCAAATTTACATGGAACAACCAGATGGGTTTGTAGTGGACGGTCAAGAAGGAAAGGTGTGCAAGTTGCTGAAGTCTTTGTATGGACTTAAGCAAGTACCTAAGATGTGGCACAAGAAGTTTGAAAGAACTTTAACAACTGTAGGCTTTGTTGAAAATGAAGCTGGCAAATGTGTGTACTCTCACCATAGTGGGGGCGAGGGAGTTATCCTTTGCTTGTATGTTGATGACATGTTGATTTTCGAGAAAAAATGAATGTTAATAAGGAGGTCAAGGATTTCCTATCTCATTGTTTCGAGATGAAGGATTTAGGAGTAGATGGTGTTATTATGAACATCGAGCTATTGAGAGATGATGATGGTAGGATTAGATTGCTTCAATCTCACTATGTGAAAAGATCTTGAGTCGCTTTGGCTATAGTGACTCCAAGCCCTCTCCAACACCATACGATGCTAGCATGTTGCTTTGAAAGAATCAAAGAATTGGTAGAGATCAATTGAAATATTCTTAGATTATTGGCTCGCTTATGCATTTAGCCAGCACTACGATACCTGACATATCTTTTGCTGATAGCAAATTGAGCCGGTTTGTCTCAAAACCAGGAGATGTTCATTGGAAAGCACTAGAGAGAGTTATGCATTATTTGAAAGGCACTTCGAGCTATGGAATTCACTACACTGGGTACCCAAAGGTACTTGAAGGGTATAGTGACTCAAGCTGGATCTCTGATGTTGATGAGATAAAAGGCCATGAGCAGATATGTGTTTACTCATGGAGGTGGCGCTGTTTTTTGGAAGCCTTGCAGGCATACCATCTTAACGAGGTCAACAATGGAAGCAGAACTCACATAACTCTATACATCTACGGTTGAAGCAGGTTGGCTTCGTCGGCTCTTGAATGCCTTTTTGGTTGTTGAGAAACCTGTATCGGGTATCATTATGAACTGCACAATCAAACTGTGATCAGGAAAGTGAGTAGCTCAAAGGATAACATGAATTCATCAAGAAATGTCCAGAGAAGGTTCAAGTCTGCCAGGAAAATGAGAAATTCCGGAGTTATTGCGTTGGATTATATCCAAACATCTAAGAATCTGGCAGATCCTTTTACTAAAGATTTATCATGTAACGTGATAGATAATGCATCGAAGGATATGGGTATGAGACCCACAACATGAGTTGTTCACATTGGTAACCTGTTGTATGTGATCGGAGATCCTGTGAATTAGAATTGGAAGACAAGTTGTTGGTCAACCGAGAGGAGAGTATCCTTACTATTAATAATACCATTCCATGAAGGTGCAATACTCTCCTAATCTACATGGCAGGTTGATGCATATCTTAATGTGTTCTAAGTGGCTTATTTAAGAAGAGATGTTGTCTTGCAGAACATCTTTTGTAGAACACACCTATATGAGTTTGATTGCTAAACGTCGAAATCTATGAGAGTATGGTGCTCTCTGATAAACTCATGAAAGACCTCGGAGTATGACACATAAGCTCCACGCGCGAGGAAGTCCCACGGTAGCCTAGTATCGGTAAAGGCTTTGTGTGAAACTGGATTCGCAGAAAACTTGCAGTTCAGGGCCTAGTCCACTGTTCAAGTTGCTTACTAGTGTAGCATAGAGTTCTAGGTGGAAGTTCAACTTATCAGTCTCCACTGAAGTACCATCATACAAAACCATGTTTTGGAACCAAAGGAGAATTTGTGTCCCTCTAGGATCTGGTGGGGGATTACTGGAATTGGTCTATTTCGGGCCAGCCCAATAGCCATTTTCAGAATTCCTAATAAATCCTAGAGGCCCAGTTAGCCCATTCATGCAAGGCAAGAGGTGCGACTAAAGTTTAGTCCCACACTACTCACCTAGTAAGAGTTGGACCTCCTTATAAGGGAGGTTGTTTCCCCACATGTATGAGCATGAGAACAAGAGAGATATTCACTTGCACTCCTCCTCCGCCGCCTACCATGCCATGCCACGCCTCGTCAAGATGTGCCGCGGGTTGCGGGAATGAGCTGAGCCGCTGTCTAAATCTTTGCCATGCACGACTGGTATACGAAAGGTCACACGGGAGCTAGAAAGTTTTGCTGTAGTGGAGATTGAATACGAACGTTGCACTCTCGGTCATTGCCAGTTCGTTTCGTCTCCCTCTTTTGCTTCACATCCCATCGCTGCTTGTTCGCCTCCTTTTCCGGTGCCTATAAAAGAGAGGTCGCTCCTCTTCAAAGAGACACACCATAACATCATTTCCTCGCGCCACCAAGTTCCAAGCTCCGAGCTGTTGCTAGGTTCTTCCCCATCCCATGTTGCCGCGTGCACCGCAGGTTGGGACAATAGGCCTCTGAAACCCCGCCACTTCGAGTCCTGTACGGGAGATGGATGATAAGCTTTTTGGGGAGCTCTCTGCGTGACTACTGACCTCCTCATCACGGATGACATGACTAAACTTTGTTTCTAGGAATCTTCTAAACTCTATTGCAGGTGGTACATTTTTGGGGGTAACTCTTGGAGAGGCAACTAAGCTTTTCGACGACATGACTGCAAACTATTCGCAGTGGCACACCAAGCGAGCTCCAACTGGCAACAAAGTAAATTCCGCCGAGGAAATTTCCTCTCTCAGTGAAAAGGTTGATATGATTATGTCCTTGCTTACTACTAAACAAACTTCTATGGATCGAAATGATATGTGATTGTCTACTTTGATTGAGCAAACTAAAGATAATGTTGATGTGAATTTTATTTCTAGAAGTAATTTCAACAACAATGCTTATAGACGAAACTTTGGTAATAATCCTAGGCTATATCCTAGTAAATTCTTCAAATGCTTATGGTAATTCTTATGGAAATTTATATAATAATAATAGAATACATACTGATATGAGGTTTCCCTCGGAGCTGCCCCGAGCGAAGAACCGATCGCGCTGCCTCAACGACACCTTCAAGAAGGAAGCGAATGCTCATGGACATCACCACCATCTTCCTCGGCCACAGCCAGAAGCAAGGCCCTAGCACGACACTACGACACCGCCTCCCCCCGATCCAATACCGACTCAACCATCACACTATTCTCCGCTCGACGCCCGCCATCTCCACGCGCCTGACGAGCATCGCAGCCACCTTCATATTTGGGCGTCGCGGCCTGAATCCTCCTCACGCCAGTCGTCGCCCACCACTAGCCACAACACCACATCACCTCCACCGTCCCACAGCCGCCGCCGCTAGGATGAGCACACAAGCCAGGTGCACCCTCACCACCACCGTGACCACCATCTCACACAGCCCGCCCCTGTCCCACATCTGGACTGCTTGATCATAAGGTGCACGAGCACCACCATGCGCACCGCAACCTGTAGCCAGCACAGCTGACCACCTTTCCACTACGACCTCCGCTGCCCAGGCCATGGCCACTTGATCCTAGATTTGGCCCAAACCGTCCGTGCTGACCGCGACCTCCGCACGTTCACCGTGACGCACTGCCATGCCACAACACAAGTGCCTTCGCCGCATGCTGAGGGGCAGCCACCACCCTGGCCTAGCCCCCCACTGCAGCACCACAACCGCACTGCCCCGAGGGCCAACTCATGAGCAGGAGATGCATCTAGGAGAGATGCCCCCAGTCACCGAAACCCGCATGACTTCGCTGAGATGGCGTCGAGAGGAGGGAGATGAAGGGGAGGGAGGCGGCGCGGTGGAAGCTGGAAGGTTTTCACTCTTGTATTGCTAGAGGAGGGTGACAAGGGGGTAGGTTTCAGGTGACCACTGAAATGAGGGCATCTTTGATTCAAAGGATTTGTGAATTTTTTTTTGGAGGATTGTAACACTTGGGATTTTTTTATGTGCGTTGTTTGATTTGTAAGATGTCAAACCATAAGAAATTTTCTTTAGCATTCATCTGCACTGGATTTTATAGGAATTGTTTTTCAAGTACTCCAATTTCTTTGAAATAATCCTCCGTTTTCATGTGCACAATCAGTTTTCATGTGCACAATCGAACGTCCCCACAATCATGTAATAGTGCAGATGGCATGCTACTCTACCTACTGTTTCCCTATTCCCGCGTTTTGAAAATCCTGCGAATCAAAGATGCTCTAACTACACTATTTCACTTGTTCTTTTAGAGTACTATATTATCTGTCTGTATGTTCAAATGGGCCCGTGGCAATAAGTTATTGTACGTCTTTTGCCGACCTGCTGTCCGTTTCCACCGGTCCCGACTCCACCGAAGTTTGGAAAGGTTAGCTTAAGAAAAAAAAAAGTTTGGAAAGGTGCTGCTTCTCCCGGCGTCCGTGGAAGACCGACGCGTGCACCTGCCCAAGCCGGTCCCACACACGACGCTCCGTGATTCTCCCGTCCCCCAAGCCCGAATTCCTCCATGTTCTTCCGTTGTTCCTTTTGATTTGAGAATTCCCCCGTTCTCCCGGCCGCGTTCCTGGATTTTGTAATTTTCCTCGTCCAATTCGGCAGTCCAACCTGGAAATTTGACGTCCTTTTCGCGTTCCGCCCCTTCTTTCCTGCCGGCCCACTCCCGCACCCCGAAGGAGACCAACCAAATCGGCATTACAACCCGGGGAAATTCGCCGTCCAGCCAGATCGGACGAGCCCCGTCCGACCTGTTGTTCCCCTTCGCGAAGCTTCCATGAACATGGAGCGCCTGCCGGCGGAGCGCCACGGCCACCGGTACGAGCGGATGCAGCCGGAGCCCGCCGCCGAGGGGGACGCGTCGGCCTCGTCCTCGTCCTCGCCGTCGGCGCCGGCGCGGCGGCCGGAGGTCCTCGCGGCGTCGGCGTCGTTCCGGCTGTCCGAGGCCACGCGGGTGTTCGAGGAGCTCCCGCGCGCCACCATCTTCTCCGTCTCGCGCCCCGACGCCGGCGACATCACCCCCATGCTCCTCTCCTACACCATCGAGATCAACTACAAGCAGGTCCGCGGATCCTCCTGTGTCCCCCCTCTTCTCCGGTTTACGATTCCGAACATTTCGTACCTCCCATCGGTGATGCCCGACTCTGCTCGGGTTCCTGGGAAGTCGTGCGAATTCGATGTCCTGCGATGCTGCTGATTAGTCCGAAATTTTGCGTGCCCAAAATCTATGATCAAGTTAGGCGCCCCAGTTTAATTAGACAGCACTTACTGTCGTTGTAGCTACGCTTCTGGTTGTTGCCTCAATTGCTTCGTTTGGTTCTAGGTTTTCACGCCATCAGTTGATTTGAGTGGCCAGTAATCCAGTATGCTAATAGCAGGACATGAACACGAGCATTTGAATTGTTATATTCAATTTTCTCTGACTGATGACATTGCTAGTAGGGTGTGCCTATTGCGTTGTCGGGTGCTCGACCTTCATGGTTTGGTGTTAGAAGGCAAGGCCTCCAAGTATGAAATTGCGTCAGGTTATTTGTTGGCTCAAATGCGATTCGGGTAAGCACAGTTTCAGTTCTTCTTCTGAAACGATGGCCCAGGCTAATTAGCAATGATGGGTTTACGTTCAGAATGTCCATGGACATGTTTGGTGTCTCATAGCTGGACGTGTATATGAAATTTGGATAGTAAGAGCTACCCTCGCAGGTGCAAGTGCAACATTGTGCCAATACTCGCTCACAAACTACTAACTAGAACTTTGGTGATTTTCTTCTTCCTTATAAAATTTGCTGAAAGTGCTGAGTTTTCATTTGGTTACAAAAACTTAGGACTGCGTCTATTTCATGAACTGGGCTTTCAGATAAAATTTCATGGATAGCTGTTGTTATCCTTATTGAGTACAAAGGATTCGTGATGTAAAATGTGCCAACTTCTTATGGAAAACTTTTTTGTTTACCCAATAACTTCTAACGTTCCATGTCAGCGGTAGGCATCTCGTCTCAAGTTCTTGGACAAAAATAACCACTCCTGTCCTTCTTGGGTTCTTGGATGATTATTTAGCGCTTACACGTCTTTTTGACTAGGATTGACCAATTTCAGACATAGAACTTGATTCTTTAGAAGATATTAAAGAAATTGCAGGACATGCATGGCTAATAACTGATACTTGCATCAGTTTGTATATCAGAGGAATGCATCCTAAATTAATATATTTCAACCATTTTGACCCCTTACATTACAAAATAACCGTAGTGTTGATTGCTGACCTGTCTGTCCTTACTCCTTAATAATTTGGTGCATGATTTAGTGGTCAACAGGTTGTGAAAACAGATTCTGCTACCTTTTGCATCAGATACCTTAACATGCAGTAGGGTACTATCTGGAGCATAAGTTTGTATTAAGTTCAAAGTTAATAGAACTTAATGATACATCGTACAAGTGCACATGTTCATAAACGCACGAGCAAACACTAAGCTGTCAATAGAGAAGGAACCCATGGGACACATGTGCCCTGGAATTTCTTGCTACCTAGTGTTTGTATTTGCTCAAATACCTAGCGAAAATCATGATTTTTCGTTAGGTATTTAACCAAATAGGTACTCCCTCCGTAAAGAAATATAAGAGCGTTTAGATCACTACTTTAGTGATCTAAACGCTCTTATACTTCTTTACGGAGGGAGTACTTGCTACTTGTGATGCCTATTCCCTCCTAATATGTGTTCTTTTGTTATTATTCCATTCTTATATTTCTTTACAGAGGGAGTACTTGCTTCTTCTGATGCCTATTCCCTCCTAATATGTGTTCTGTTGTTATTATTCCATTAAATACAGATGTGTCATATGTGGACTAAATAATGTTCACTACTTCTATCAGTTTAGGTGGCGTCTTTTTAAGAAAGCTTCACAGGTTCTCTATCTACACTTTGCATTGAAGCGACGTGAATTTCTTGAAGAATTCCACGAGAAGCAGGAACAGGTTGGTTACACGGCTATCTTGATTAATGTCGACCTTTTAGAACTAGAATTCAATATATCTATACCCCTATATAGTGTGCGAATAACTTTGAAAGATGGTCGTTGGATGAAGCCAATCCGACGGTGCAGAGATGGCAAATCCGAGCACTACTGGCCGTTGGATATCATCTACATTCCACTAGATTTTGCCACATGTACAATCTAGAAGACTCCATGGTTGATCTTAAGCATAATGCACAAACCTCAAAACACAAGCACTTCTCCTTTGTTCTAGAATCTTCCGTATCATAATTGCCCAATTTATATTTCTAGATGAATTGCCATTATTTGTTTTTTACTTTATGCTTGACAACGCACAATTCCACGAATCTTAAAATAGATTAGCTTTTTTTATAAAAACTAATTGATTTTGAATGAGATGAACTATAAGAATTAAACGAACATCTACATCATGCATATATGACTCAAAGTTTACATGCTATAATGTGGTATTTATTCATAATTTGGTTGCCAAATCTCATGCGTGCAATGCACGTGTACCTTACTAGTAGTGGATAGTGCCAGAGGGAGTAACAAACTATATAATTATTGTATTCCTATTGTGTCCTAAGTTGAGTAATGTTGTTTCATACTGAAATAGATCCATTCTTTATAGAGAAAGTGCAAAAAGCTTTTGTATATCTTTCATCAACGTTGTGTTTGGATGTCTGTATTGGAGGCCTCCGTATTGTATTCGTTTCAATTCCAATTCAGCTGCGAAACTGTAATGGACATGAATACGAATTCGATTGTTTGGGTGTTAATTGAATTGGCTCACGGGATCCTACTGAGGTTTCAATACGAAATCATGTTTGGATGTCAAACTATGGAATTGCATAGCAACATTAGTATATGCATCAAAATAGAAGTTGTATAATGTGTGACTATAATTGGATGATTATATAGCAAAAAAAGGAAACCAATTATTCTAGAAATCCAGGACGACACCATATAATATTGATGCAAAAGCAAAACACAAATTATTAGGCCAAACCTGCAAGAGGATACATTGGTGATTAGCAAATGAATGAGAACAAGAGGTCAGGGGTGGGAAGAAGAAGAAATTGAGTTGTGGCTAGCTGGGCAGAGGAGGACCAGGAGGTAGGGAAGAATGGTGGAGGAAGAAGGGGGCCCGTGTTGTTCTTGCCGGTTCCAGCGGCAGTGAGGGCCACTGCGGCTAGACAAGATGGGGCGGCTGAGAAGGCCTGAGGTAGAAGAGATGGGCTCCAGTGGTGGGCCACCGTAGTGTCAGGGAGGAAGGTATGGGGTGGCACCAGAGGGGACTGCAGACGCGACCAAGAGAGGTCAGATGGGATCTGGCCGCGGAGAGCATGGCCGGAGAAAACGGGAAGGATTGGCGGCGGAGGAAGACAGAAGGGCGTCGACCTGCGCCGCCTTCGATCTGCCTGGGCGCAGCCGTCCTCTCCCGGTCCTTCTGTCTTCCGTGGTGGAGGGACGAAGGAACGAAAAAAGGCCCGAAACGTTTTCTTTTGCGGGCTTGAGTCAATATGGCCGAATTCGGAAGTGCAACCCTTCAAATTGCCGCGAGGAGTGGGCGCGTGCGAGCGAAAACTGCTCTGTATTCGTTACCGTTTCCGTCTGTTGTTTCAGAGTACATCCAAACACCTGTATTGGGGGTAGCCTAGTAGCAAATCCAATTCGATGGCCCAATACAGACATCCAAACGCAGCATAAGAGGATAAGAGGAGAAACGACATATATACAAGTGTTCGGGGGCATAATAGTCCACTGCCGCTGCACGCACACAAACACATGTGAAACAATACATCAACTCAAACGAGGTAGGCCCATTTAGTTTTCACAAGTTATGATAGCAATGTCATTCGTACAAAAGAAGCAACAATAGGTGAGGGAGGAACAAATATGTGCTTGAAAATAGGAGGGAATATAGGACATCCATTATGTATCCAGTGAATTCGATTAGGTTGTTTGGATTATTGCGTGGTTTCAGACATCAACAAAACTGAGAGTTGACATTGATTGTGTAAGCTAGGAAACAAGGAACAATTTGAAACTCGTGGTTCTTTACGTGCTATCGTTCCTAGCCTGCTTAGTGTATCCAGATACACATTTTTTTACCAGTTAATCAAGTTTTTGTTCTCAAATTATCTAATGAGTTCAAAAAAGTTTCTCTAATATGATACTGCAAACAAGGAAGTTCAATACATATTTTTTTCTCACATGCCTTCTTACTCTCTTTTATTGAATTCTGCCACCCTAAATCAGTTAACACTTGGATAACTGTCAGTATGATGGAAAATAATCCACTTAAATCCTAGAGCACTGAGTTGATCTTTATATACTGTGATTTAAGGTCAAAGAATGGCTCCAAAATTTGGGAATTGGGGATCATATGCCGGTAGTACATGATGAGGATGAAGTGGACGACGTAAATGTTCCTTCGCAACCCGATGAAAGCTCCATCAGAAATAGGTAAACATCTTTTTATATTCATGAAGCTGGAATGACTGATGTACAGATACTTTGTAAAACCCCAAAAGTTGATTTAGAGCAGTTGAGTCTCCATATGTTATCCCATGCATGCAGTAAGCAAGACACTGAACCTGTTGTGGCAGAAATGTTCCTTCAATTGCTGTTTTGCCCGTCATTCGACCAGCTCTTGGACGCCAACACTCAATTTCTGACCGAGCAAAAGTTGCCATGCAAGAATATCTTAACCATTTTTTTGGAAACTTGGATATTGTCAACTCACGGGAGGTACAAGTCCTTTGTACATCCACTTTGTCAATTCCAGCAGTTATTAAGCATTAAAAAGCCCATCAGAGCAACCCATGTTGTATATTCTTAATTTATGTCCTAGTCTTAAAACTCTTCAAAAAATGCAGGTTTGCAAATTTTTGGAGGTATCATGTTTGTCATTTTTGCCGGAATACGGGCCTAAGCTAAAAGAAGATTATGTTTCAATTGGCCACTTGCCAAAAATTCAGAAGGGCCATAAGGAGAAATGTTGTTCATGTGGATTGTTTAGTTGTTGCAAGAGCAGCTGGCAAAAGGTATCAAGCAGAATTTTTGTTGTTCAAGTTTGCTATTTTGTTATCATTGTATCTGATATATTCAATTGAATGTTTTGCCAATAGGTTTGGGTTGTCCTGAAGCCAGGATTCTTGGCTTTACTCAAAGATCCTTTTGACCCAAAGCTTTTGGATGTCATTATTTTTGACGCATTGCCACATATGGATATAAATGGAGAAGGTCAAATCTCTCTAGCAAAGGAGATCAAAGAACGCAACCCATTGCATTTTGGATTCCAGGTGCACTTTTCATATTTTAATTTCCTGTGTTCACTTAGCATATTTGTTTGACATGACCTCGTGCAATTGCTACAAAGTCCATGCAAATTCAACACATTTTACCAGAAGCAACTTTACTGGGCTACAAATTAAGAAATACCATGTCTCATTATCTCGGGCCTACCAACTTTATTAGTTCTGTAATATCAAGTATGTCTAGCCATCTTTCGAAAGTACCACATAAGTTGCTGCAAAATTTTATGAGCAGTTGAAGAAGTTACACGGGAAATGTCGGTTATGGCCATTGTGTGGTTGTTGTGTTTTCTAGTGCTGCCTTATGAAGTTTAGTTATTTACAGAAATATTCACTAAAATGTACTCATAAATTTGCTGTTATGGGTCTAACGAAGATGCTATCAAATAGTTATCTAACGGTAGAATACTATAATTGCTTCTGGATAGCCATTGAATGCCAAAAAGAGCCTTACTAGATTGTTACTGTCTGCCTTTGTGGTACAGATCTTAATGAACATTCGTCTGTAACATCTGGATGTATAGCTGAATGTCGAGTCTTGTTAAATTGACATCCTGTTGTAAGAGTGACACTGTTTTAGCTGTTAGTATGAGACTTGGAACAGGAAATTGTAGTTAACATGTGATATTTATCACTTTATGAGATTAATTTGTCTCTATCGCTTCCCCTTGTGATACAAAATTTATTGTTATTCCACAACCATTTTGAATAAGTTGATATGTTTAGTGAAGGCATGAGATTGTGGCATTATCGCGTAAAAGACTGCAGAAGCTTGTTGCTCTTTTATGGAGTACTTCTGTAGTTAAATACTTATATTGCATACACTCATAAAAAGCAGCACAAATTCCCAATGAACCTGGTAGTACAAATTTGAGGCATGGTTGATTTGCTACCAAAACTTGGCTAGACAATGTTTAGGCAAGCCGATGCCAAAACTTGCAGTTGGCAACCTTTTTTAGAGTTAGCAAGATAATTGGTAGCCAATATTCTGTCAAGCCTGAATCTGTTGATGCTATTCACTGGTGAAAGGTATCCTCTGGTGGCCGGACAATTAAGTTACGAACAAAAAGCTCGTCTAAGGTTAAGGATTGGGTTACTGCAATCAATGCTGCTAGACAACCTCCAGAGGGCTGGTGTTACCCTCATCGCTTTGGTTCATTTGCACCACCAAGAGGCCTGTTGGAAGATGGGAGTATGGCACAGTGGTTTATAGATGGGCAAGCTGGATTTGAAGCAATTGCTTCCTCGATTGAGCATGCTAAATCCGAGGTTTATTTTTTATTTCCAGTTACTCGACAGGAATGTATCTGCCATCGTACATAAGTCTAAGATAATTGAAATTTGATCCAGATATTTATTGCTGGCTGGTGGCTCTGCCCAGAATTGTATCTCCGACGTCCCTTCGAACATCATGGGTCATCTAGGCTTGATGCTCTACTGGAAGCAAGAGCGAAGCAGGGTGTGCAGGTATTGTAGTTGCTTTATATTTTCTAATCAGAACTTGCTAGGTGAACTCATGAAGTGTGTGATATTTGAACTATCATCGTCACCACTTGTAGTTATATATGTCAATCCATGAGTTGGAGATTTCTATATCATATACTTTGGCAAATATGCTGCTTCATAAGTTATCCCAAGTATAATCATCTGAAGACATCTCATTTGTATTATAAACGTTTATTCTGACCTCACAAGGTCAAACAAGAATACAAAAACACCTCCACAAGTTGGGCAGTATGTAGAAAATACCCCGTCATTTTAGCCTCTTTGCTCTCAATACATTCTCATCCTTTTTTGAGCAGAATGCATTCTCATCCTTACTTACTTTTTGTGTATGCTGTAAGTGATAAGCTACTCATTACCATTGATGTTGAGACCGCAGAAGATATTTTGCAACCCATAGGCAATATGATTTGCAAAACATCTTTCGACATAAATACCATTCATGTACAGGTCCCATATGCGAATAATTGAATGTTTTTATTTATTTTTCCTGTATACAGTATTATAGACAGGAAAATACTGTCATTGGATTTTCCTTGATAGTTTTCTTTGGCTAGTACATGATGATAAAGTCATAGTCAAAGACGTGCATCGGAGACTAAGAATAAAAACTTGCTTACGTGGGTATATATATATTTTTTATATGGAAACTTCTAGATAAATAGAGGGATTACTGTTGAAGAAGTTAAGGGTGCGTTCGAAGTTCAGGAAAAATTATAGGAATCGGATCCTACAGGATTTTATGCACTTGGTGTGTTCGGGTTGAAGGAAAGCTCTACAGCAAAATGGAGGAAAGGTTTTGATTCCTGCAGTTCCGTACAGATTTCACGGGAAAAAGAAAATCCACTCCAAGCTCTTGTTTTCGCGTGGAAGCTCGAGGCAAGGTGTTAGCTCGCCGAATAAAAAATCGTTGCATGGAGCCAGCTCGGTAGAAGAACCTATCACGGGCAATAAAATATTCATAGCATACTACTTTACACATCGGCCTGTTTTCACTGTTTTCTGATCCTATGTTCTGCACTTATGCCTCATCCCCGATCCTACACTTTTTCCTGTTGCTTTGTTTTAGAAACCTGCAGTCCGAACGGGCCCTAAGTTGACTTTGTGCCATATTTATTTAGCATGAAGTAATATCTGATTGTTGATATAAACTGATAATTACTAACTAATGAATTGTGTACTTTCTTTTGCAGATTTACATTCTAATGTATAAGGAGGTTGCTCTTGCCTTGAAAATTAATAGCTTGTACAGTAAAAACAGGCTACTTAACATTCATGAGAATGTTAAAGTTCTGCGCTACCCAGATCATTTCTCAAGTGGTGTATACTTGTGGTACGGCTGATTTTTTCAACTTTTTGCTATGTTATTGGGGAAACTCTAACAATTTAATTGTTTATTAACTTTAAGGTCACATCATGAGAAAATTGTGATTGTCGATAATCAAGTCTGCTATATTGGAGGACTTGATCTGTGCTTTGGTCGCTATGATAGTCCTGACCACAAAGTTACCGATGTTCCTTCTACGATATGGCCAGGGAAAGACTACTACAACCCTAGGTAAGTAATTTAATCTTTCATCCTTAGCTTTAGATATTCTGAACTTCCCATATGCTTCCTTTGTAAATATACCTAAATTTAATCTCTTGTACATAAGGGAATCTGAGCCGAATTCTTGGGAGGACTCAGCAAAAGATGAACTTGACCGTACTAAATATCCTCGTATGCCATGGCATGACGTCCAGTGTGCTCTGTACGGTCCACCTTGTCGGGATGTAGCAAGGCATTTTGTCCAGCGCTGGAATTACTCAAAGGTTAGTTTGCTCCATTGATCTGCTCATCAGAGAAAGCGTTTGCCCACTTTTTATTGTAAATTTACTGTCACTTTTCCCAGAGGAATAAAGCTCCAAATGAGCAAGCAATTCCGTTGCTGATGCCTCATCACCACATGGTAATTCCACATTACAAGGGCAGAAGTAAAGAAGCAAATGGTGAGGCTGAGGGTAAGCAAAATCATGATGAGAATGTTGATGTTAAAAAGACAGCCTCCTTGGCATCAAGTGCATCAAGTCAGGATGTTCCATTACTTTTACCTCAAGAGCTTGAACCTCAGGCATTGCCTGATGGAGATTTAGCGATGACTGGCTTTGACATTAACCAGGCTGATAACGCAAACAAAACAGGCTTCAAACAGCCTTTGCTCAACCGAAAGGCAAAATTCGATGCTTCTCGTCAGGATTTACCTATGAGAGGTTTTGTAGACAATCTCAGTTCCCCGGAGTCTGCAACTATTAGGCGTTTTGATTCACCGAAAGAAGATAGGCATCACATGGATAAGAAATGGTGGGAGAGGCAGGAGCAAGGAGATCAAGTTGCTTCAGTACTTGACATTGGGCAAGTTGGACCAAGGGCAACTTGTCGTTGTCAGGTAGTGTTTTGGTACTATGCAATAGATTTCAAAATATTTGGTGAAACTGAGGAATGAGGTTCATGTATATCAATTGCATTGCATATCTCCATTTTATTTAATTTTTCAATGTTTTTGCTCAGGTTATTAGAAGTGTTGGTCAATGGTCAGCTGGAACCACTCAAATTGAAGGAAGTATCCACAATGCCTACTTTTCTCTAATTGAAAAGGCAGAACACTTTGTATACATTGAGGTCTGTATTCATTGTTTGAACTTTTAACAAGTAAACCCAATTCAAATTGTCAGTAGTTTTTACTCCCTCTGTTCACAAATATAAGACATTTTTGCATTTCAATTTAAACTGTCATCCTGCATTTTTTTACAGAGTGAATACTGGTTAATAATGTAAAGTGATATTCACCATGCGTTCTTGTTACTTTCTTATTTCTATGTATTTGTGGTGATTAGTGTGATTTAGATGATTCATTTTCTGCAGCGTAACAAAAATATCACATTTTACACATACATTTTAAAGTTTGTAATCAGAGTGTTTTTTACGAGTGAATTGTAAGTATACTGGCATATTATCTAAACATCCTTTTGGTTGGCCTTTTGCAGAATCAGTTTTTCATATCAGGCCTTTCAGGGGATGACACAATTAAAAACCGTGTGTTGGAAGCATTGTACAGGCGTATACTTCGAGCAGAGAGAGAGAAAAAGCGCTTTAAAGCCATCATCGTTATACCCCTTTTACCGGGTTTTCAGGTAATTTTCTGCTACAGGAATACGGATTGTGCTGTTTCTCTGTTACTGAAATAATCTCATGGTAGGGAGGCATTGATGATGGTGGAGCTGCATCTGTGAGGGCAATTATGCACTGGCAGTACCGGACTATCTGTAGAGGCCCTAATTCGATACTGCAGAATCTGTATGATGTGATTGGTCTTAAGGCCCATGACTATATTTCCTTTCATGGTCTCAGAGCACATGGTAGGCTAACTGATGGAGGTCCCGTGGTTACTAGCCAGGTAATGTCAATATTTTTGAGTCTGGGAGCATGTTTTGTGTCCCTCCAGGGTGCCGAATCTTGTTCATTTGGCTTCCATATATTTGTTTATGATATAACAAGCCAATGTCGTTGTAGTGCTTGTTGCCACGATGCTTTTTTACTATTTATCACATAAATTCCTTTTAACACGGTCTGCCTTCCAGATTTATGTACACAGCAAGTTAATGATCATTGATGACCGCATTGCATTGATTGGTTCAGCTAACATAAATGATAGAAGCTTGCTTGGATCAAGGGATTCTGAGGTATGTATTTCTCAGATTCCTTTTCTGTATATAATGCACAGTGTATTTTGTATGCTGGTCCTGTTTTATAAGATTGAATTCGGTCAACAGTCCTTATTCTGCAATGTAGAGCCGATGCAACATTTAAAATGGTTATAAAAATACACTTCATTTCAGCT
This sequence comes from Triticum aestivum, assembly GCF_018294505.1. Classification (NCBI taxonomy): domain Eukaryota; kingdom Viridiplantae; phylum Streptophyta; class Magnoliopsida; order Poales; family Poaceae; genus Triticum; species Triticum aestivum. Next base: position 320,694,156 of record NC_057796.1, on the reverse strand, counting down.
TCCTATCACTTTTAAGAGTAGGCTAACTTCTAACCAGAGTACTATTTTTTTGCTTTCGTGGCAGGTATTTTCTGCATTGTTAACTGTATTTAGTCAACAGCAAATCGCTTATACCTAAGCAATGTGTAAATTGCCTGTAACTAAGTAAATGTGTAAATCGCTTATAACTAAGTAATGTTTTAATCATGAGTAGGGCATTTTGGAGGACGAGCTCCATGGAGCTCGTTTTTTTTTGAAAAATTCAAAAATCACATTCTGTAAAGTTCCAAAAAATTCTGGAAAAAAATCATAAACGTTTATATGGATGTGTTTTACATGTGTGTAAAGTTTGACGATGATGCATTATGGTGAGAGCTACACAAAAAAGACAAGTTCGTGCATTTTTAATAGTGAACAGTACAGACACTGTTCATCATTTTCAAAATCACGATCGTCTTTTTTCTGTAGCTCTCACCATAATGTATACCATCTCCAATTTTTATACATGCACTCCCTCCATAAAGAAATATAAGTGATCTAAACACTGTTATATTTCTTTACAGAGGGAGTATTTTACATCTGTATGAACGTGTGTGATTTTTTTTGAATTTTTTGAAACTTCAAAATATGATTTTCAATTTTTTCAAAATAAAGAGCTCCATGGAGCTTGTCCTCCCTTTAGCGACTTCGGTAAATCACTTATACTTAAGTAATGTGTTGGTGATGGAAGTGGGTTACATGATGCTTTTCTCCTGCTACTTCCAGATTGCTGTGGTCATCGAAGATAAAGAAGTTGTTAATTCCAAAATGGATGGAAGACATTGGGAAGCTGGCAAATTCTCTCTCAGCCTACGGCTTTCTCTCTGGGCGGAGCACCTTGGCCTTCACCGAGGAGAGGTTTGGACTATGTTTTTTTGCTATCACTCTTTGCGCTTGGTAACGTTCTTAATAGTAAATCCTAATAGATGTTTAGGACATCGAAATGGTCTAGAATACACCTTTGACTAATAATCCTTTTTCACATTTTTATTTGAAAACTTATTAGCTATTATGTTATAGAAGTACTTCTGATTAGAAATATACTAATATCATTTCCACAAGACAAGTCAAAGTATATGTGTGTATTTTCTTGTTCAAATATTTGTTATTTTGTACCGCATACATTCTGAACTGACATCAATTTAGTAATAGATGGAGGCATAACATACGGATGTTAGGCTGAAAGCCACGATTTTAGGTAGAAGTGATTAAGGATGTGCATTTATCCTGTTGTTTACCATCTTTATGTCTGTGCTTCCTGGTATGTCTTGTGCACCCAGTCCATTTCTTATCTTTAGCAGTCACTGAGTTACGAGCCTGTTTTTCCAATGCTAAGAGCATCTCTAGCCCTTCACCCAAAAACTTCCCTAAGACCTGCTTCCTCCCTAAGAACTTTAACCCCCTAGACCTTCTCCTTATATATTTAACCCTCTAAAATTTGTGGAGTTAACCCTCGAGCTGAGCAATTCCTGCCCAAATTTACTCCAACCGAGCAACTCCCTAAGAACTTTCATGCTCAACCGCCTCCCGCCGCCGCCGCGCGATGTCGACGTTGGCGCCCTCCGCCGCGGGAATGGATGTCTTTGTTCCCATCGAACCCTCCGATTCCGACTCCTCTTGCCATGGAAACGGTAGGGCAAGGTCTTGCTGCCCGGCGCAGCTCCATGTTGGACCATCCACACACCCTCCTCTACACCTGGCCGCCCTCCCATTCCTCGAACGTAGTGAAGAAGCGACGCCAAAGGCCGGGCGTGTCGAAGGATGGTGCGGCGGTTTGGGAGAAGGCTGCCGTCGCCATCGCCCCCTCCACTCAAAGTTCAAAAAAGCGCTAGGCGTAAATTATGCATTTGGCCACCTACTTCCGCCTTGATAGCTTATGCGTTGCTTATGCGCGATTAGGCGTTCCGTACACAATCACTACAGTGTGAAGAAATAAGCCAGATGGGCTGACCTAGCCCATTAAAGCACCGGCCCATTTATCCTCTTCTCATTAAAACCTCTCGTTGATGCACAATGGATAGAAATTCTAGGGATCCTCCTCACGACACCTCTCTCTCTTCCTCTCTCCCTTGTTGCACCCATGGCAACCAGTCAGCGAAGCTCTATTTCTCGCTGGGGGATCTCAACCCCTTGGGAGTGGTCAAATCCTCTATGGGGAGGATGAATCTTCACTGTGTAGGTCCAATCCTTAATGGGTAGATTGATTTCTCGTCTGAGGACATGATTCCTTGCCAGAGATGGCTGATTTCTCAACGGAGGACCTCGCCCGCCGCCTTTTTTTGAACTATGCCTCCATTGTCCCTTCGGCACCAACTGAGGTCACCAATGCCAGCGTCGTCGATTCCGCCCGCTAGGTGTTTGACACATTGCCCGATAGGTAATTTTCTCCCTTTTTTTCTTTATCAAACTCTGTGGTGCATTGTAAATTAGTGATGGATATGCAAATTGGAAGCTGCCATGCTCAAATGTGGTGATGGATTTTTGCATTTGAACAAACCGAAGCGAAAAGCCAAGAAGACAAGACTTGCTTCCAAGGTGGCGTTCGATGAATCTAACACCATCGGCTCGAGGAAATTGCCTTGTCTATGGTGGATGTAAGCCCAAGAGGGAGAAATGGTAGTCCCAAAGTGGAGGAGATCGACCCGCATATTATGAAGAAGCTAACAAGATTAGTGAACTACGAGCCTGAGGAGGATGAGACTTTGTGCTATGCTTGGTTGAACATCTCCCTTGATGCCCACTGTTGGAGCCGATCAAACAAAGGAAACCTTTTGGAAAAGGATTGAGGAATAATATGCATGTAGTGTCCTGATTTGATTCCCTCCAACATACAAGGTTCTCTTGCTCATGGTTGGATTGTCATCTAAGATTTTTGCAGCCGGTGGTCCGGTTGTGTTGAGTAATAGAACAACTTGCCTTTGAGTAGAGTTTCAGTTAATGAGTATAGGCCGTACACGCAAGAGCTATACAAGCATCGGAGCAAGTGGTTTGGTAACAAGCCATTCACCACTTTGCACCATTGTTTCGCCGTGCTCAAGATAAATGAGAAGTGGGCGAGGAGGAACTTTGAAACAACATCGAGAAGGTTAAGATTTGAGGATCTCCGTCTCCACTGATCTCAAGGATGATGGTGAGGGTGATATGATAGGGGAAGAAGCCCCACTCCTAGCTCTTGTTTGGATGGGAGAAAGAGATGGAGAGGAAGAAGAATGGTGCACTTGGTGCCTACAAAGGAGAACTTAATGCTATCATCAAAGGAGATGGCGGCCGAACGCAAGCTAGAGAAGATGGTGAGGTGGATGGAGCTCAAAGTGATGGGGAGGAGAGGTTGAGAACGAAGGCCTTGGCTGAGGCATACTTGATGGATGTTGAGGAGAGGAAAGTGCGTGCTGGCGAGCGTAGGCTTGCAATCAAGGAGCAAAGACTTGCAATCGAGACCTAAGTGGAGATGAACAATAGGAGGTCAAAGAGTGCCAAATCATGTTCATGGATGCAAGCGGGATGGACAACAAGACAAAACAATACTGACAGCTCACTCGTTGGCAAGATCGATGTTCTATGGTGGTGGTAGTAGTAGTTGTAGTGGTGGCAATGGGAGTGCATGATTTATGTTACATGTGGTGGCTTTCGCGGTGGCTTTTGACGAAAAATGTAGGATGCGGTGGCTTTTGACGAACTATGTTGGATGCAGTGGCTTTTGGATGGGATGTGGTTGCTTTTGATGATAAATATGTTGGATGCAGTGGCTTTTGGATGGGATGTGGTGGCTTTTGATGATGAACTATGTTGGGATGCTCTATGTTGATGCTTATCGTTCAATTGGAAATGTTATTGAAATGTGTGAGTTGTTATTCAAAATTTTGAATTGTTTATAAGAAACATTTGAATTATAGGGAGTGTATAAGCAAATTTTGAATTATGTATGCAAAAGGATGGAGGAAATAGCAAATGAAAAGTATAGGGAGTTAAGTTTAGGGGAAGAACTAGGTGCAAGAAAGTTTAAGCCCTCAAATTTTAGGGAGGTTATCCAGGGAGTTAAGTTTTAGGGAAGGTGTAGAGATACTCTTACAACTACAAGGGCATATGCCTGTCTGATGGTGTTTTGTGTTGTTTGTGTGATATTTTTATAGAACATATTAGAGGGGCGATGCTAGTTCACGCGCGGCTGCGGCAATGCTCGTTTTTGGACTGGTCCCCGGTTTGGAAAGTGCATCGATGGGGTGGGATAGTTTAGAGCAACCGGCGGGTTTGGATAGTTTAGAGTGGGCCCCACCGCCCTGAAAATCAGGGGGGGGGGGGAGAGATTAGTAGTTGACTAATTTGATGGGCTCTCAGCGATTCATATGTTAACGAGCCGTTCCACATGTGCATGACCAGATCCACCTGGTGGGCCCCAAAGGAAAAGGCTGTCGGCTGAGTGCTTGGCTTTGGATGGATCGACCGCTCCAGCGCGCGGGTGTGAAAGAGTCTCTTCTATATTAGAATGTAGTGATGTATTATACATCATGTGAAGTTTTGATTCAAGGAATAGAAATAATCTGCAAAACCCTTAAGACTAGTTAGTTAGGATCTTATTGAGTGTTTGGATACTTTTTTGGAAAACGCAAAAGCATCTGCGTTTCATTTCATTGCAAAGGTAGAGAAAGGAAAGCCTCGATAGAGGCATGATACAATGTACGAAGAAACAAAACTGACACCCTAATCCCTAAAAACATTTATATGTTCACACTTGTATGATGTATGTATAGATAAATGATCAAAACTATCCTGCGCCGAACCTCCTTCGTGTGGGCTAAAACTCACCTACCGCCTTGGTTAAAACCTGATAAAAGAAAATTACGTGAATTTGGTATATCACAAGCATGCTTGATAAGGATGTCTTCTCTTTATTGTAGGAAACAAGAAAATTCCGTGCATTATTCAAGTTCACAAAATATCATTTTCTCTTGCAGGTTAACCACATCATGGATCCTATGGATGATACAACGTTCAAAAATATCTGGATGGCCACTGCTAAGGTGACAGAAACAAAAATGTTGTACCCTGAAGTCATAGTTCATTCAAGAATCAAGACTATGATTACTAAGCATATGGGACGTTCCCTATAAATTACGTTATATTTGGTATTTGCAAATTCTTTTGTTGATTTCCTTTATTCTTATTACTGAATTACCTGAGCATGTCTGGCAGACAAATACCACGATTTACCAGGATGTATTCTCTTGTGTTCCCAACGATCTCATCCATTCAAGGTATTTATCAACAGCCATTTCATCTCAGTATTATTTCATCCCATTGTTGCATTCTCTGAAACATAATAACCACACAGGACACAGTTTCGGCAAAGCATTGCTTACTGGAAGGAAAAAATTGGCCACACTACAATTGATCTAGGCGTTGCCCAAGAAAAGCTCGAAACCTACCAGGATGGCGATCTCAAAGGTGCCGACCCTATGGAGAGATTGCAGTTGGTCAGAGGCCACCTTGTATCTTTTCCTTTGGATTTCATGTGCCAAGAGGACTTGAGACCATATTTCAGTGAAAGCGAGTATTACACATCTCCACAAGTTTTCCATTAGGTTGATTTTCATGGAAGAGTTGCTCTCCCAGTGCCTTAGTTGTACATAGTACAGGCGCCAGCTTGTAGATGTTTTTACAGGAAATGAAGAAAATATACGGCCACGTCAGGCAGTTTACAAATATACCCCATTCACCGGAGTTCTGTCTTTTTGGGCAATTACCCGTGCTCAGATTCTTCTTTTTCCAACCAAAGAATATAGGAATATAGTTAGTTCATTCGACGGCTCTGGTTTTTTTAGGTGAGAAATGCCCCTGTTCAGTTGACACTTTTCCAGTCCAGAGAATAGGCTCTTTCTTTAAAGCTGTCTTGGTTGTACATTATGAATTATTTTTGAAGAATAAGTACATTCTAGTTGGCCTTGCAATGTATGCACTATTAATCTCTCCGGTGTGACTTTTGAAACCTTTGCTGTCTTGTGTTTCATCTTCTCGAGAATTACTGTACATTCTAGACAGAACAATCATCCCATCTTGAACTGATGTGTTTCTGTGATGTTATGAATGAGGATGTATTTACCCAGATGAATGATATAACGAATGAAGATGCACGTACCCTGCACCTCTTCACCGGTAATCATTAGACGTCATTGCATGTGTTTTGGCAGAAGCTGGTAATAAGAAACAGCCGAGGGTTACGTCCATACTATGTAGCTATATCCTAATAGAGTGTGATTACGTCCATATTTCGCCCATGGTTTCTCACAGAAGTCCTGGACATCTCTCGAAGGAACCACTTTAGCAGTTAGCTCGTCGGCTAGATGCCCTCCAGCCAACACAAGCTACAACCAACTTTGTAGCTTCCTGCAGCAAGACCAACAAACCCACAACTCTAATAATCAATGGTTTGTAGCTACATCAGCACTTAACTAACACAGGGTACGTGATCGTTTTTAACTAATGTAATAAGGTTATAATACTTTTGCATTTTTTTTATACTCCCTCCGTCCCAAAATAAGTGTTTCAACCTTAGTAAAACTTTGTAATAGAGTTACAAAGTTGAAACACTTATTTTCGGACAGAGAGAGTAGGTAATTGCAATAGTATATATACGGTCGCCTCACCAGATACCCAAATAAGTTTTTATCTAACTGCTTTGGCGATTGAGCTAGGTTTGTAACTGTTTATCTAACTGCTTTGGCGGTTGAGCTAAGTTTGTAATTGTTGAGCAATAGTGCCTTGTCAAGCCTACTCGGTGGGCAAAGCTTGGAAAGCACTTGTATGAAAACACTTATGGCACGATCAAGCTACATCAATGATCTGATGTTTTGAAGTCGTAGTTGTGAAATTGACGAAACGTTAATGAATACATAGTTGATGAAAACGAATCAAGGATCCTTTCGGAAAGCCGTGGACATGCATTCATTCCTGCAGGCTGCAGGTGTATTACAGATTAAATTTGGGTTAACACATCCAGTGAATTCTTAGTGGGAAAACATGTGCTCGTGCTTGCACTCACTGGAATCTCAAATTTGTTTCCTGGTTCGGCAAATCCATTGGCAGTCAGTGTCGATATTGAAACTTGCATCTCCGCCACAAAAAAGAAAAAAAGAAAAAGAAAAAAGAAAATCAATGCTTGTGGAACTGGAAATGTCTAGAATGTGTCGCCTCCTTCCGTGCCCTATTTTTAGCCAAGCACCAACCAGTCTAGCTAGGTGTCCTGATCATGTAGGCCAGATCTGATTGCTAGGCACCTCTGAACGGGACGGGACCCAGTGCTATGATACCACCACTCATCTCAATGCCTCATCGGCTGTGTCCTTTAATTTCTTGCCTAGTCATTCTGACGATATAGTGGGCGCAGCGCTGTGGGCTCACGCGTGTTGGTCGACGTGGATCCATGCCATCTTGTTGGCTTTTCCTTCTTAGGATCCAGATCCCTACTATCCCACAGAAGCTACTTGCACAGATCAGATGGGAGTTTTCCGTAGCACTCCGTCTCCGGTGTTCTCCTGTACTTGCACAGATCAGATATTTACTCCGTTTCCGGTGTCGCGTGTACGAGTCACCAAGCACTGCGCATATCGTAGCTGCACTGGGCACCGCAAGCGACGCTCTCTCGTACAGTACATGCATGCGCACGGTGTGATGTTTTTCTTAGAGTCCAAGGCAATGGTAGTTCGCACAAATCGAATGCCATTCAATCTAGAATTGGCAAATTTTCACATACTTCTCAAGCTCTTTTTTGACACTAAAAATCACATAGTTCTCGAGACCGGAGCCCGTCTGATGGCCGATCGAGGAGAGCACGAGTGCACGTTGCCTGCCGGCGACTTGATTCTCAAACGCAACCTAAATGATTAGACATTCTCTTTGCGGGGCCTAAATGATTAGATTAGACATGCGTGAACATCCCGATCGAAGCAAATCATACAGCACAAAACCATACATCTCTGCTCCATGCATCACGAGCAAGAAACAAACAAGCACTCCCTTCATCTCATAATGTAAGACGTTTCTTGACACTAGTAAAACGTTTCTTGACACTACAATGTCACATTATAGGACGGGGGAGTACATTCGATGACGGCCAGAACACTACATATATTTTGGATATTTCGACCCAACTTGTTCCAGAATAGATATATAAAGGTGAGAATCGCGAGTACGGACATTAGATGCCAAGCGGCGCCGTGCTGCCGTTGGTTTCCAGCTCACATACAAAGCCCTCGGACCTCGGTGCGCCGCCCCCGTAGGCTGCAACTGCAAGCAAAGGTGTCCGCTGCTAGGCGTATAGACATGCACACGGAAGATTCTAGAGCCTGAGGCTAGGACCACTAATTCCAATATAGGAATCCAGAAGTCGTACGTACACTCCACTGATGAGCACATAGACATGGATGCAAAACCGCTTTGGTTCATGAGCTGGTGCACTTTGCTTCTTCTGAGGTGGTTAGTGCGTTAAAGCCATACATAAGAGGCTGATATGCACGCGGACAAAGTAAACAAGCACGTAAAAACAACAGGAGGGAACTATACCATTTCTTTTTTAAGGGAGCTAAACTTTTGCTTGAAAACAAACCAAAAAGATCACTATGAACATTTCAGATGCTGAAGGGGCAATTAGGATTGTCTGGCCAGGGTCCAACTCCATCCATGATCCGTGACCTGAAAACCACAGACAATTGTACTGCCATGATTTAAGACAAATAGAATGAAAGTTTTTTTTAATGACGGATGCAACGTCAGAAAGCCGAGGAATTAATTTCCGGCGCCGCCTGGGGGAGAAAGCAGAGCTACTCTAGCTATCTGCTGCACCTGCATGCATGGTGGGGCTGGTCCTGGTCCTCTCCTGGTCTGGTTGGTAGAACCACACTCACTTGCTTGGCTCATTCTTCGCTAGTGGACTGGACTCATCCACCATCGATCTGGATCGTCCTATCCTGCAAGTTGCATGATAAGATATGTCGTTTGGAATTCCAGCTGGCCAATTTATTGAATCTAGATTTCATGCTTCCACTGCATCCCGCGTGCACCGACATGGTTGTGTCACCGAAAGTTGTTTGTCATGTACACAGACCTGTTGATGACTTTTCATTTTTCAGGCTGTTGGATCTTACTACAAAAATAATAATTTAACCAGCCTTTTTACATTCCTGGTGACACTGCTCCAGATCTATCGATCGACCTCTGCTCTCTCCGGTGCATGCATGCGTCCATTCTGTTTAACATAAGCTAGAACAAAGCTTTCTTCCAATCATGGGGCAGATGAGGACAAGTTGCCACTGGATCATCATGGCCGGGCGACGCATCTGCTGATGGGCATCATACAGCAGCAGCAGAGCAGAGATGGCAGAAAGATGGATGAATGGATACGGATAGGAGGAGGCCACTGATTAGTGATTACCACTTACCAGGAACACCTGCTAGCTTTATGTCCCGACTCTGATAGCGTCCATCGGCAATAATGCAATCATGTACCGATGTACGAGTAGTATCCATTTCTCGCTGATCGGATCCGATCCAGGGGTGACTGACTGATTGATGGCTGTTGGTGATGATCGACATATATCACTTGCGGCCATTGCCAACTGGAGTCCCTGCCGGGATATCTGGTCGGCATATTCGTCTGCGGTGCGCGTCTTTATGACTCACACCGGTGTCATTCGCCACGGATCCATGTACTGCTCGCCTAGTGGTCAGGTCACATGTTGTTGGCATTTCTGTTTCTGTCGTGGCTGTTGCGCTGTAAGCCGGAGGCGATTTGCAGTTCGCAGGCGTGCCTTCCCGGACGGCAATCCACCTTTCCTGTTGAAAAGGCTGTCAGGGTAACGGAGAGGACGTCCACAGTTTTTGGCCCAGATCGTAGGCTTATGTGGCTTAATCTGTTCCTTTTCTTTTCTGGTCTACTTTGTTGTGGGTTACTATTCAGAATTGGAAAATGTGACAGCCAATTGGAAATCAAAATGTAGCTTTCGACCGGGGGTAATTTTCCTTCTCATCTTCATCCTCATTGGCTTGTGGTGGCAAATAATCATGATCACACAATCTTGCGGTACCAGTACAGTGTGTACTAGCATGATGATCTCTTTATTTTGAGTGTATTCTTGGGCTTTTTTTAAAAAATAAACTCTTGCTTGTAAAAAGTGGGTTATTGGATCCAAACATAAGAACACGAGGGTGAGAGGTCGAAAAGCATATTTTATTGCAGCAACTTTTTTTGACATGTGAAAATGCTCATGTAGCGTAGACATGTTTCTGTTTCAAATTTGGAAACTATGACAGGTTGTGTGCGTTTGAAAATAAATAAATAAGAACTTTTATATTTTTAACTAAACGAAAGCAGCCCCCACAAAATAATACTTAA
>NC_057796.1:320653991-320683529 GCF_018294505.1 Triticum aestivum | reverse complement strand
AGAAGAGGCATGTTTTCATAGTCCACCAATAGGGATAAAAACTGAGCGAAAACTTTTCCCTTTTCCGGAGGGAAACAAAAACGAAAACAAATTCTTTTACGCGGAAACGGAACAATGTTTTCTGATGAAATAGACATGGAAACGGAACTTTTCGTTTATGTGAATATGGAATTTCGTCTTTACTATGTCAATGGCTGCAATGTAGCCCAACCATCAATCCATCTTCTACTACCACGCAAGTACTCAACTAGACCCACACAATTGTCCAGTACTATTACAATACTATGCTAAGTCACTAAACTAATCATATTATTTTATAGCCATGTTAACAATTTGGAAGGACCATGTTAGCGATTAAGTTTGTGGTTTGTATGTATTTTTCTATATCGTTCAAGGGGTTTCTAAGTTCCGATCAATACCCACTTTTGTTCCGGTAGTATTTGAAGGGGAACGTTGCATGGAAAACAAAAAAATTCTGCGCACATGCAAGATCTATCCATGGAGATGCATAGCAACAAGAGGGGAGAGTGTGTCTACGTACCCCCGTAGACCGTAAGCGGAAGCGTTTAGTAACACGGTTGATGACTTCTTCGTGATCCAACCGATCGAGTACCTAACGTACGGCACCTCCGCGTTCAGCACACGTTCAGCTCGGTGACGTCCTCGCCTTCTTGATCCAGCAAGACAGGCGAAGTAGTGGATGAGTTCCGGCAGCACGACGGCGTGGTGACGGTGATGGTGACGCTATCTCCGCAGGGCTTCGCCTAAGCACTACAAAAATATGACCGAGGGACAAAACTCTGGAGAGGGGCGCCGCACACGACTAAGAGATTGTCGTGGTCTTGTGTAGCGCCCCTCCCTCATATATATAGGTGGGGGGAGAGGGGAGGCAGCCAGGAGGCGCCCCAAGGAGGCCGAATCCTCCTTGGGCTCCTGCCCTAGCCGCACCCCTTTCCTTACTTGTGCGCGGGAGGAAGGCAGGGGAGGTGGCGCCCCCTTTCCTTTCTCTCATGAGGAGGGAAAGGTAGGAGGGGTCAACCCTCCCCCCCTTCCCCTAGGGCCGACGGCCATGGAGAGGGCGCACCAGCCCCTTGTGGGCTGGTGTGTTCCCCCCTTGGCCCATTAAGCCCATATAGCCTCTCGGGCTTCCCGGAACCCCTTCTGGTGATCCGATGACTACCCGGTACCTCCCGAAACTCTTCCGGTGTCCAAATAGTATCGTCCTATATAACAATATTTACCTCCGGACCATTCCAGAGCTCCTCGTCATGTCCGTGATCTCATCCGGGACTCCGAACAACATTCGGTCACCAAATCACATAACTCATGTAACACTATATATATCGTCAACGAACATTAAGCGTGCGGACCCTACGGGTTAGACTATGTAGACATGACCGAGACACCTCTACGGTCAGTAACCAATAGCGGAACCTGGATGTCCATATCGGTTCCTACATATTCTACGAAGATCTTTATCGGTCGAACCTTATGACAACACACGTAATTCCCTTTGTCTATCGGTATATTACTTGCCCGAGATTCGATCGTCGGTATCTTCATACCTAGTTCAATCTCGCTACCGGTAAGTCTCTTTACTCGTTCCATAATACATCATCTTGCAACTAACTCCTTAGTCACTTTGCTTGCAAGGTTCTTAGGATTTGTATTACTGAGAGGGCCTAGAGATACATCTCTGATACACGGAGTGACAAATCCCAATCTCGATCCATGCGAACTCAACAGACACCTTCGGAGATACCTGTAGAGCATCTTTATAAACACCCAGTTACGTTGTGACGTTTGATAGCACACAAGGTATTCCTCCGGTATCCGGGAGTTGCATGATCTCATGGTCGAAGGAACATGTATTTGACATTAACAAAGCAGTAGCAATAAACTGAACGATCATATGCTAAGCTAATGGATGGGTCTTGTCCATCACATCATTCTCCTAATGATGTGATCCCATTATCAAATGACAACTTATGTCTATGGTTAGGAAACCTTAACCATCTTTTGATCAACGAGCTAGTCTAGTAGAGGCTCACTAGGGACACGGTATTTGTTTATGTATCCACACATGTATTTAAGTTTCCGGTAAATACAATTCTAGCATGAATAATAAACCTTTATCATGAATAAGGAAATATAATAATAACAACTTTATTATTGCCTCTAAGGCATATTTCCATTAGTTTCCCACTTGCACTAGAGTCAATAATCTAGTTCACATCGTCATGTGATTAACATCCATAGTTCACATCGCCATGTGACTAACACCCAAAGAGTTTACTAGAGTCAATAATCTAGTTAACACCGCCATGTGATTAATACCCCAAAAAGTACTAAGGTGTGATCATGTTTTTCTTGTGAGAGGTGTTTAGTCAACGGGTCTGCCATATTCAGATCCGTATGTATTTTGTAAATTTCTATGTCTACAAAGCTCTGCATGGAGCTACTCTAGCTAATTGCTCCCACTTTCAATACGTATCCGGATTGAGACTCAGAGTCATCCGAGTCAGTGTCGAAGCTTGCATCGACGTAACCCTTTATGATGAACTCTTTATCACCTCCATAAACCGAGAAATATTTCCTTAGTCCTCTTAGGTAACTAAGGATAATTTTGACCGCTGTCCAGTGATCTACTCCTGGATCACTGTTGTACCCCCTTGCCAAACTCATGGCAAGGCACACAACAGGTCTGGTACACAGCATGGCATACTTTATGGAACCTATGGCTGAGGCATAGAGAATGACTTTCATTCTCTTTCTATCTTCTGTCATGGTCGGGCTTTGAGTCTTACTCAAATTCACACCTTACAATATAGGCTAGAACTCCTTCCTTGACTGATCCATTTCGAACTCCTTCAAAACCTTGTCAAGATATGTACTCGTTGAAAGTCTTATCAAGCGTCTTGATCTATCTCTATAGATCTTGATGCCCAACATGTAAGCTTCACCGAGGTCTTTCATTGAAAAATTCTTATTCAAGTATCCTTTTATGCTATCCAGAAATTCTATATCATTTCCAATCAGCAATATGTCATCCACATATAATATTAGAAATGCTACAGAGCTCCCACTCACTTTCTTGTAAATACAGACTTCACCGTAAGTCTGTATAAACCATATGCTTTGATCACCTCATCAAAGCGTATATTCCAACTCCGAGATGCTTGCACCAGTCCATAGATGGATCGCTGGAGCTTGCACACTTTGTTAGCACCTTTAGGATCGACAAAACCTTCTGGTCGCATCATATACAACTTTTCTTAAGAAATCCATTAAGGAATGCAATTTGGACGTCCATTTGCCAGATTTCATAATTATAAAATGCGGCAATTGATGAGGACATAGACCTAGGGTAGGGCGATAGGCCTGACCTATACGTCCTACCTAAGGTCCTTGTCCTAGAAGCAAAGAAGTTCAAGAGCAAATAGAGAGGGCTCAACAAAGGTGTCGAGTGCAATCCACTCGACCTACCATTCACTCGAAGATCTCTCCTTATTTAGGTCACTCGACCACTCAACCACTCGACGTGCAGAAGACCTAAAGCCACTCTGCGCAGCAACGGTCGGACGTTTACTCATAGACTTAATGATCATTTATAGCACTTTATTATTGACGTTACCTGTAACGCTCTCACTTTATGTACATTGAATCCTGTGTAACGGAGGGGAGCTGGGGTCTTGACACACTCTATATAAGCCACCCCCTCCTCTGAGACAAGGGTTCGCATCCCCTGTAACACACACACACACACACGCATATAATCCAGTCGACCGCCTCCGGGCTCCGAGACGTAGGGCTGTTACTTCCTCCGAGAAGGGCCTGAACTCGTAAAACTCTTGCGTACAACTTCCCCATAGCTAAGATCTTGCCTCTACATCCCTACCCCCCATTCTACTGTCAGACATAGAACCACGACAGTTGGCGCCCACCTTGGGGCAGGTGTCTTAGCGACTTGTTGGAGAAGTTGCGATTTTTCCGATCCCCATCAGCATGGTTTCAGGCAGAGGATTGGCCGAGGGCCGCGAGATCCGTTTCAGCGCGCTCGTGTTCATCGCCGACGACTCCGCTTGGCTCCAAGAAGCTCCACTCGACGTCGAGGCGCTCCCCGTCCGCGGGGCAACGCACTTTCGCGCATACGTCCGCGACGTCCTCCTGCGGCAGCCGTCGACTCAGTATCGGTCGGCTCCGGTGGCGTCTTCACTCCCCGCTGTCCGCCGGCACAAGCGTTCCGGTCGGTCGAGGCTCCAGCGGTGGGTGAGGCACGCGGTGGCTCGCCAATCGGCCACCCCCAAGTCGCGGCAATCGAGCCCGACGAAACTCTCTACGGCCTGTTCGACTGGCTCCGTTGAGACCGCGTACGAGTGCGACGCAGTGACCCCACGGCGGAAGTCCTGATGGTCAACGGACCGCGCAGTCCTCCTGGCTTCCCCCGCGAGGATGGTGGTGACGGCGGAGGCGATCCGTCGCGTGCCCACGAGGAGTACCGCCCCGAGCCCCTCTCTTCGCAGCAGAGGGAAGAGCTTCGCCGCCGCAACATGGATGCACTTCACACTCCTATCGTTGGAGAAACCCCCGAGGCCCGGGCCTTGGAGGAGGTGCGCCTGGCCAACTTGGCTGAGCGCACTCGACTGGAGAATCTCCAGCACGCACTCGACGAGCGTGCTCGGCAGCGGATTCCTGAGTCCAGTCGACGACAACTTTTTCCGCCTCCTACTCAGGTATACCGAACTCCGATTCAGAATCTCACAGCTGCAGCCCGAATAGCAGAGTCGATCCAGCCCTCCCAGTCAGAAGCTGGCAGAGGTTTGATGCAGATCAGGCTTTACTCCGGGCAGCAGGAGAACAAAACACATCAGTATCTCAGTCGCGGAATAGGATCCATAGCAGATCCGTGGTAGCAGACACAATCCAGTCGACTCACAGTCCAAGATCGCCCCCGAGGCGTGAGGGACATGGAGACCGACGAGATCTGTACAGAAACCGTGAGCAGTATGATCACCGACTCGACCACGATGATCGTCGCCGAGTGCCCACGCCTCCCCTAAGGAGTGGGTCATACGCACCTCGGCAACACGATGACAGGCGCCCTCACAGTGGTGGGCGAAGGACTCCAGTCGACCCCCGGGAGCCATGCTTTGACGCGAGGTCCATTCTCGTTCAAGGTTTGGTTGACAGGAACAGAGCACACAGAGATGGCCATGATAGAGATTACCCGACCGGCAGCAGGGTGCATGTTTCAGGTCCCGAGTGTTTCAGCAGAGCCATCAGGGCAGCAGTGATTCCTCCCAACTTCAGGTTGGCGACTGGAGTCAGCAAATTCACTGGTGAGTCCAAGCCTGACACTTGGCTTGAGGACTACCGAGTGGCTGTGCAGATTGGTGGTGGCAATGACGAAGTGGCCATGAAGCACCTGCCTCTGATGTTAGAGGGTTCGGCCAGAGTGTGGTTGAACCAGTTAGCACCTGGCAATATTTACAGTTGGGAAGAGCTTGCCCGAGTGTTTGTCAAAACATTTGAGGGTACATGCAAACGACCAGCGGGGCTAACTGAGCTACAGTCTTGTGTGCAGAAGTCGAATGAAACTTTGAGAGATTATATCCAGAGGTGGATCACGTTGCACCACACAGTGGAAAATATGTCTGATCACCAAGCAGTTTGTGCCTTCAAGGAAGGCGTCAAGTATCGAGAATTGAATCTGAAGTTCGGTCGGACCGGAGATATGTCTCTGAGTCGAATGATGGAAATTGCCACCAAGTATGCTAATGGTGAAGAAGAGGATCGGCTCCGGAGTAGCAAGCACAAAACAGTCGCCCACGAAACCGGGGGAGGGAACTCCAGTCGGAAGCAGAAGCGCAAAGCCGAGCCAGCTGCTCCTGGAGAAACCTTAGCCGTGACTCAAGGAAAGTTCAAGGGGAAGCCCAAAGGGCCATGGAACCCCAAGAAAGTAAAAGATCAAGACGGAAATGATGTGTTGGATTTACCATGCCACATTCACATCAAAAAATATGAGGAGGGTAATCTCATTTACCCGAAACACGCCACTCGACAATGTCGGCTCCTAATCCAGCAGTTCCGAGAGAAACAACCCAAAGAAAAGGAGAAAGAATCGGACAAAGTTGAGGATAAGGAAGAGGAAGATGATGGTTACCCCCAGGTCAATTCCACTCTGATGATTTTCGCTGATGTTGAGAGCAAGAGTCGACTGAAAGTCATCAACAGAGAAGTGAACATGGTCGCTCCGGCGACGCCCAGTTATTTAAAGTGGTCCCAGACCGCCATTACATTCGACCAGACTGATCACCCGACACACATAGCCACCCCTGGGAGGCAAGCATTGGTGGTCGACCCAGTCGTCGAAGGCACTCGGTTGACTAAGGTTCTGATGGATGGTGGCAG
Organism: Triticum aestivum; assembly: GCF_018294505.1. Lineage (NCBI taxonomy): Eukaryota > Viridiplantae > Streptophyta > Magnoliopsida > Poales > Poaceae > Triticum > Triticum aestivum. Next base: position 320,677,118 of record NC_057796.1, on the reverse strand, counting down.
TGGTCTGAACATACTGTATGCGGAGACCTTGAAAGGAATGGGCATTCCGATGTCCAGACTCAGTGAAAGCAATATGAGTTTCCATGGGGTTATTCCTGGCAAGAAGGCTGAGTCACTCGGCCAGATTGCCCTCAATGTGGTTTTCGGTGATTCCAAGAATTATCGCAAGGAAAAGTTGATGTTTGAAGTCGTCGATTTCCAGAGCGCTTATCATGCTATTCTAGGCAGGCCAACTTATGCACGTTTCATGGCTCGACCATGTTACGTTTACCTTAAATTGAAGATGCCTGGTCCTAAAGGAGTGATTACCATCACTGGCAATCGGAAGAAGGCAGAAGAGTGCTTTCAGAAGGGCTCAAAGATCGCCGATGCACAAATGGCAACTGTGGAATTACAGGAGTATCAAAAAAATGCAGATCCGAGTGATTTGTTGCGAGCTAAGAAGCCTGCCACGGATTCAGCATTTTAGTCGTCTGGTGAAACGAAGCCGATTCATATTTACCCGACCGATCCCAATGCTGCTCCGACTCACATCTCGACAACACTCGACTCCAAATAGGAAGAAGCGCTCATCCAGTTCCTCCGTGAGAACTTGGACATCTTTGCATGGAAACCTTCTGACATGCCAGGTGTTCCCAGGGGGCTGGCTGAGCACCGTTTGCGAGTCGACCCAAAAGTGAAACCGGTCAAAGAACACCTTCGACGGTCCGCCGTGCAGAAGAGAAAAGCAATCGGTGAAGAGGTGGCTCGACTCCTAGCAGCTGAGTTTATCTGAGAGATTTACCACTCCGAGTGGTTAGCCAATGTTGTCATGGTCCCAAGAAGGATGACTCACTTCGCATGTGCATTGACTTCAAACATATAAATCGGGCCTGCCCGAAAGATCACTTTCCTCTCCCCCACATCGATCAAATTGTTGACTCGACTGCAGGGTGTGAGCGCTTGTCCTTTTTGGACGCTTATTCCGGGTATCATCAGATCCGTGTATGGACCCGATGAGATAAAAACAGCTTTCATCACTCCATTCGGCTGCTTCTGTTACGTTACCATGCCATTCAGTCTGAAGAATGCTGGAGCCACATTCATGAGGATGATTCAGAAGTGTTTACTCACTCAAATCAGTCGGATGTGGAAGCATACATGGATGACATTATGGTCAAGTCACGTAAAGGTTCCGACCTGTTGGCTGACCTTGCTGAAACTTTTGCCAACCTCAGAAGGTATGATATCAAGCTTAATCCATCAAAGTGCACATTCGGAGTTCCGGGCGGAAAATTACTCGGTTTCCTTGTTTCCGAACGAGGGATCGATGCTAACCCAGAGAAAGTTGGCGCCATTCTCCGAATGAAGCGCCCTGTGCGTGTGCACGATGTCCAGAAGCTTACTGGTTGTTTGGCCACCTTAAGTCGATTCATTTCTCGCCTCGGTGAAAAGGCATTGCCTCTTTACCGACTAATGAAGAAGTCTGATAAGTTCGAGTGGACTCCTGAAGCTGATGCAGCATTTGCAGAGCTCAAAGCCCTGCTTTCCACCCAGCCGGTGCTTGTTGCCCCAATCAACAAAGAGCCTTTACTACTTTACATTGCAGCCACTGGACAAGTTGTCAGTACATTACTTACGGTCGAACGGGAAGAGGAAGGAAAAGCCTATAAAGTTCAGCGCCCAGTATATTATGTTTCTGAAGTTTTGACCCCATCAAAGCAAAGATATCCACATTATCAGAAGCTTGTTTATGGGATTTATATGACCACGAAGAAGGTTGCACATTATTTCTCTGACCACTCCATTATAGTCGTCAGCGACGCTCCATTATCAGAGATTCTGAACAACAGAGATGCAACTGGTCGAGTGGCAAAGTGGGCGATTGAACTCCTTCCCTTGGATATTAAGTTTGAGGCAAAGAAAGCTATGAAGTCCCAAGCAATAGCATATTTCCTCGCCGAGTGGATCGAACAGCAACTGCCGACTCAAATCCACTCGGAGCACTGGACCATGTTTTTTGATGGTTCCAAGATGCTAAATGGTTCCGGTGCTGGGGTGGTACTGGTATCCCCCCAAGGAGACAAGCTTAGATATGTTCTCCAGATTCACTTTGATTCCTCCAATAACGAAGCGAAATATGAAGCACTTTTGTATGGGTTACGTATGGCCATCTCACTCGGCGTCCGTCGCCTCATGGTCTACGGCGACTCAGATTTGGTAGTCAATCAAGTGATGAAGGAGTGGGACGTCAGAAGCCCAGCTATGACTGGGTATTGCAATGCGGTGAGGAAGTTGGAAAAGAAGTTTGAGGGGTTAGAGCTCCATCATATACCCCGACTGAAAAATTAAGCAGCCGATGATTTGGCAAAGATAGGTTCCAAGAGAGAAGCCATTCCCAACCACGTGTTTTTAGAACACATTCATATGCCTTCAGTTCAAGAAGATCCTTTCACTGAAGAGCCCCCGCAGCCTAAGAGTGCCACAGATCCGACTGAAGTCGAAGTCCCAGCCGTGGTCGACCTGATCATGGAGGTTTTGGTCATCACTCCCGACTGGACAGTGCCATACGTTGCGTATATCCTTAGGAAGGAACTCCCAGAGGATGAAGAAGAGGCTCGACAGATCGTCCGTCGATCCAAAGCCTTCACTGTGAAAAAAGGACATCTGTTCAGGGAAAGCGTAACTGGAGTCAGCCAGGAATGCATAACATCAGAAGAAGGTCGAATGATCCTCAACGACATCCACTCGGGGACCTGTGGTCACCATGCGTCCTCTCGGACCATTGTGGCCAAAGCATACCAAGCTGTATTTTATTGGCCACGAGCAAATGAAATGGCGAAAGATATAGTCGACAAATGTGAAGGCTGCCAGTTTTACTTCAATATGTCCCACAAGCCTGCGTCAGCCCTGAAGACTATTCCACTCGTCTGGCCCTTTGCTGTTTGGGGATTGGATATGGTCGGACCCCTGAGGACTGGTATGAGCGGCTTCACTCATGTGCTTGTAGCGGTCGACAAGTTTACCAAATGGATTGAAGTCAAGCCTATCAAGAATCTTGAGGCTAGTACTGCCATCAGTTTCATCAGAGAATTGACATTCAGATATGGAGTTCCACACAGCATCATCACTGATAATGGGTCGAACTTTGATTCTGATGAGTTCAGAGCCTTCTGTGCTTCCCAAGGCACACGAGTCGACTATGCTTCAGTCGCCCACCCACAGTCGAATGGACAAGCAGAAAGAGCAAATGGCTTGATTCTCAAAGGACTGAAACCCCATCTAATGCGTGATCTCAAGCACGCAGCAGGCGCCTGGGTTGATGAACTTCCATCAGTTCTTTGGGGATTGAGGACAACTCCCAATCGGTCGACTGGCCGAACTCCATTCTTTTTGGTTTATGGAGCTGAAGCTGTTCTACCGAGTGACTTGCTTCACAATGCACCCCGAGTCGAGCTCTTCTCTGAAGATGAAGCAGAACAGGCCCGGAAGGACGCAGTCGATCTCCTAGAGGAGGAAAGAGAGATGGCCTTAATCCGGTCGACCATTTATCAGCAAGACTTGCGTCGATTCCACGCCAGAAACGTGAGGGGCCGAGCCTTTCAAGAGGAAGACTTGGTTCTTCGAGTGGATCAGCAGAAACCACACAAGCTCGCCCCTGCTTGGGAAGGTCCCTTCATTGTCACCAGAGTTCTCCACAATGGAGCATACCATCTTTACAATGTCGAGCATCAGAAAGACGAGCCACGGGCTTGGAACGCGGAGCTACTCCGGCCCTTTTATACTTGAGTACTCATTCGGATGAGATGTAATAAGAAATACCTTTGTAGTTTGTTTATCAAAGACAAGAGCTTTACAGTCTTCCTAAATGGTTGTTGTTACTTTTGTTTGCGTCTGAAATCCCCCAGTGGGTGACTTTGCCGCGAATCCGTTTCGCCTAAGTTTGAAAAATCCTACCGAGTGATGAGCAAGCCTCTCACTCGGGGGCTTAGCCGCGAATCCGTTTCGCCTAAGTTTGAAAAGTCCTACCGAGTGATGAGCAAGCCTCTCACTCGGGGGCTTAGCTGCAGTCCAGTACTCGCCTAAGTTTAAAAAATCCTACTGAGTGATGAGCAAGCCTCTCACTCTGGGGCTTAGCTGCAGTCCAGTACTCGCCTAAGTTTAAAAAATCCTACCGAGTGGTGAGCAAGCCTCCCACTCGGGGGCTTAGCTGCAGTCCAATACTCGCCTAAGTGTAGAAAATCCTACCGAGTGGTGAGCAAGCCTCCCACTCGGGGGCTTAGCTGCAGTCCAGTACTCGCCTAAGTGTAAAAAATCCTACCGAGTGGTGAGCAAGCCTCTCACTCGGGGGCTTAGCTGCAGTCCAGTACTCGCCTAAGTGTAGAAAATCCTACCGAGTGGTGAGCAAGCCTCCCACTCGGGGGCTTAGCTGCAGTCCAGTACTCGCCTAAGTGTGAAAAATCCTACCGAGTGGTGAGCAACCCTCCCACTCGGGGGCTTAGCTGCAGTCCAGTACTCGCGTAAGTGTAGAAAATCCTACCGAGTGGTGAGCAACCCTCCCACTCGGGGGCTTAGCTGCAGTCCACACTACAAAAAAATACACTTCCGTGATGATACGTGTTTGTCACAGTAGGCCGCGTTTTTTGTCATGCATGTACATCCATGACAAATTTATGACAGAATCAAGATAGTCATACCTGTGCTGTCGTAGAAGTGTTCCATGACATTACCAAAATTATCATCACGGAAGTGTCCACTTCCATGACGATAAATCGCGCGTCACAGAAGTGCTTTCGTCAAGGGTGACTGACACGTGGCATCCACCGTAACGGAACGCCGTTAAGCTATCAGGTCTGGTTTTGGATTCGATAACCCGTTAACAGCCCCGACCAATGGGGATTTTCCACGTGTAAAATCATCATTGGCTGGAGGAGACACGTGTCAGGTCCGCGTTGGCACAGGTGTCACTCATCCAATGGGCGAGACGCGCCTATGATATGTTGACACGTGGACTGGCCCATCAAGTTTAAATGGGCCGGCCCAACTGAAGGCCCACAAGATTTTGCGGACCATAATGGGCCGGACCAGCTAAAGGCCCACGAGATTTTGCGGACCATAATGGGCTGGCCCAGCTAAAGGCCGACAAGATTTTGCGGGCCATAATGGGCCGGCCCAGGTAAAGGCCCACAAGATTTTTGTGTGCCATAATGGGACGTCCCAGGTAAAGGCCCACAAGATTCTTGCGGATCATAATGGGCCGGCCCAGCTAAAGGCCCACGAGATTTCGCCGACATTAATGGGTCGGCCCAGCTGTAGGCCCACAAGATTTTGAGGACCCTAGTAGGCCGGCCCATTAACTGGCCTGCCATGTTTTGGGCCAAATGCCGGCCCATATTTGATCCGGTCCATTAATGGCCTGCCACGCTCCGGGCCTAATAGTGGCCCATATGAGATCCGGTCCGTTAAAAGCCTACCACGTTCTGGGCCAAATTACGGCCCAGATCAGGTCCGGCCCTTTAAGAGGCTTTGGGCTCAATTATGGCCCATATCAGATTCGGCCCGTCAACTGGACACTATGCTTTTGGGCCCACTTGCTAAAGGCCCACTTAGTAATTTGGCCTGATATTAGTTTTGGCCTGTTAAGGGCCCGTTTAACATTTCGGCCATATATTAATTTTGGCCTGTTAAAAGCCCGTCATATAGTTGGGCCTAACTACGGCCCGGTTTGCATCTGGCCTGCTCGCAGCCGATATCTGATTGGGCCAAACAAGGACCGAGACAATTTTGGCCTGTTAAAAGCCCGTGATTTGATTCGCACAATCATGGGCCGGGGTTCATTTCGGGCTCCTGCCGGCCCGTGAGCTGTTCGGCACGTTTCAGGCCCAACCTACATCGTGATTGCATGACGGCCCGATTATGTACCGTAATTTTACGGTTTGGCCGGTTTACTGCAAAGACAGGATATATATACAGTAAAATAACTACAGCATCGTGAATAAGAAAAAACCTAGACTATACAATAAAGAAATTACGGCATATTACATCCACTGGGCATCAAAGTTCGCCACTATGATAATAAAGCACAAGCAGACAGCAGATTACATACACTGGGCATCAAAGATCGCCACCAGTGCAAATAAACACGCCGACAAAATAATATGCAAAACCGACAGCACTTCAATAGAGTTCAAGAAAGGTTAGCCCTGCCGGGGAGCTGCAACGCAAGCAGCTGAGCAAGATGATGAGACTGTGCTTGTTCAACACTTATATCTTCCTCACTCTGAAAGATAAACAAGCAGACAAATGACAGGTTTTGCACATAAAAGTATCAGTGCTGACAATTCATCACATTTCTTACTGACGAATAAAGTGACACAGTTTAAAATTGCATTAACACAATATGGTATTGTTCAGGTCAAGACATGGCAGGAAATGACATTGTGAAGGAGTTGGCAGCTTCACGACACCACTGGATTACAGATCAAGAACTCATAAGTATCAATGGTTAGTGTGCTGTCAATTTATACCATTTCAGATTGGCAAATAAAGAGACGGTTTAAATAATAGTAGAATGATATGACATTGTTCATAGTTAAGACATTGCAGAATATGACATTGTGCTGTAGTGGGTAGGTTCACCACACCACTGGATTACGGATGAAGAACAGAAGCATACATGCAGTGCAAAAGAAGATCACTTGCTCTGTATAGTTTAACTTACATGGTATGAAGAAGGAACTTGGTTGTACAACTGAAAACTTAAATTTAGAAAGGACAAACTTTTGTTTATGAAGTACATAATAAAATTTAAACAAGCAATTTGATGCAAACACCAAAACTAAACAGCTGTTGCAGTCATGCCTAACCAAATATATACAACAAAGTTTGAAGGCTTGAGATGGACAAACTTACATTATTGGTGAAGATAGACTCTATAAAGGCCTTGTCCATGCTGATGGGGGGGGGCAATTCAAGAAGTTTACCACATAATCTTCTTCAAAAGCATTGCCTTTATTCTACATTTTGTTAAGAGTAAATATAGATGTGATAATATACAAAAAAATGGAGAATATTTAAGATAAGATGAAGAGTGATGCTACATAACCAAGTAGCTATAAATGTAAGTGCAGCGATACAGGCAAAAGGTACAGCCAAGAGCAATGCACAGCTAAACTTCTTCAGTACCAACCTTATGGTAAGAGTAAATATAGATCTGATGTGTAGAAAATGGAGGGCAAAGGAAAATAAGCTGCAGAGTGATGGTACATGAACAACTACCTGTCATTATAAGTACACTGATAAAGGACAGCATGTACTTACAAGAACAATGCAGAGCTAAAAAAACATTGGCATTGGATATATTCTACACTAATGTAACCATTCATACAGATCAGATAATTTGGAGCGAACAATTGATAAGCAAGCTATCATGCATACTGCTGTCACATAATGAACTAGGTATGTATGCAAGTACAGTGATACAGGACAACAGGTACTAACAAGAGCAAAGCAGCGGGCAGCATATTTGCGATATCCTGTCGTTCTTGTCAAACCAGAATTCTTCTTCGAGCAGATTTCCTGCAAAAAAGATCCGTAAGGCACATGCGGAAAAGTAGAAGTTCAAATTGTCATGTGATTTCATAGACAGTACCTCATCCTGGGAATGAGACCAGTGCATAACAAGGTTTTTCCATTCAATGTCTTCTAAATTTAGCACAGGAGACTTCACCAGAAATTCGTTTATAGACTTGCCATCAAAGCGTGATTTCCTCAGGTAACACCGATACTGCTGCAATGCTTCCTTGAAAAGCACAAGCAAGCTTTGCTCGTCATGACTATCCAGATTGACCCTCGCCTAGTTACAACAATGTAATGTAAATCCTTGATGTGTTCAATCAGCAGAAAACAGGAAAATAATAACCATGAATAATAGCACTTACACGTAAGTTGGACAGGAAGATGTGAAAATGGTGTTTGTCTTCACAATAATCTTCCCATGATGGGAATATATGCACGTAGTCCCTAACAGCATTGAAAGCATTGTCTTTTAAACTGGGAATAAATGGAATGGGGTTCCAATCTGCAGGAATTGGCCGTCTCTACAGTTGGGATAGGTCTTCGGCCGGTGGACTTGCTGTACTTTTGGCTGGAGTGGGATTTTTCTGTGGTACAGCTGGTGCTATGGCAAATCAAATCGGTATACCTTTTGCTGGAGTGCAGGTCCTGTGTGGTGGGGCTAGTGGTGTGGCCAGTGAAGTATGGGTACAGTCTGCTGGAGTCGGTCCTATGTTTTGTGTCACTGGTTGTACAACCAATATAAGTGGGGTGCTGTCTGATTTCTCCGGCACCACCACATTTTTCAAGGACTTTGCTGGTGCTCCCTCAGGTTCGGCAATCACCCTCTTCCTTTTTGATGTCTGATGCACAAGAACAACATTTGAGTGAAAAAACATGGTATGATGACAGATGGAATATGTATTGATAATGGATGGGCATGGCATCTCGACATATATGATGAGTAAACTAAGCAGATGGCGGTGCAACAAAGTAGAAGAAATGCAAGACAACATATGCAAGATACCCGCAATCAATAAAACATTGCCAAATTAGAACAGGCACCTTGATGGGTGAACAGGACAGGCCATCTGCCTTTGACTCCTCGAGGTTAGAATAGTCATTAGGATCATATTCTGAACAAGAATCAACAGGTGGGGAGCGTACGAGTTTCCTTGCATCCAGAATGGCACTCAATGCCTTGGTGCCAATTTTGTAAGTCATTGCAGTGTTTAGCTTCAAGAGTGGACTGCTGCTAGTGCGACACAAGGCAGCTACACAGATCATAGTGTAGATATAACGGGAAAACCTTAAGCATCAGAGTAAAATCAGCAAAGTGGAACTTGCTGGAATATATGTGCTAGTATTGCCGATACGGCTAGAAAGGCTTCGGATACCAGCTCTCTTCAAGTGAAGGTGCGGTACTGTTAATATCAGTGTAACTCTCAAAGGCGACACAGCTCCCTGCATTTCCTTGCTATTCTTATAGGATTCAAGTGGGCAGGCCACTACAAATCCTATTCTTATGTTTACAAGATCCTACGAATCAAAGAGGCTCAAAGTGTCCATCACAACCGACCGTATAGACCTCTACACTGCAAATGTCCCTGCTCATCTTCAGTATAAGGAACATACTGTACTACTATCATACTCCCTCCGTTCCAAAATATAAGTCTTGGTAGAGATTTCCACTATGGATCACATACAGATGTATCCAGATACATTTTAGAGTGTAGATTCACTCATTTTGCTCCATATGTAGTCCATGGTGGAATCTATACAAAGACTTGTATTTAGGAATGGAGAGAGTACATATTAAAGAAGAACGGAAGAGGAACATGGTAAAGAAGAGCAAGCAGATTTTGGATAATAAAATGTTGGTTGCGCAGTGCCCACACATGATGAACCAGAGCGCATTAAGAATGCAACTCCCAGCTGTCTCTCGACCATTTCAGGCGGTTGGATGAAGATCCTACGTCTCCTAACCCTTCTTCTTCCTCGTCTCTGATTCTTCCCATACAGAACACCGCACGGGCCGCCGGCCGGACCACCGCCCCCACCGCCTGTGTTCCTCCGCCACCCCACCCCCGCCCCAACCCCCACCCGTGTCGAGTTTCCTTCGTTCGGCGAGGCCCCACAACCACCCGAGCCCCTTCGATCGCACCGGCGAACTCCGGCGAGCTCTGAAAAATTGACTGACCTAATTTTGAAATTTAGTCTAGTGTGATTTAACTAGTGTGGAATATAAAAGGGGAAAACCATAAGCATTGGGAGTATAGTGTTGAGCATGCCATGGCGGATCTGAAGGTGCAAACCGGACAAAGGAAACTTCGCAACCAAGACAAGAAATCAGAGTAAAGCAGTGGCGATCTATTTTCTTGCTGCGATAAATAAGTTGAGCAGATACGAAAGAGTACCGCCTCTCGTGCGGCGCCGTGTACGCATCTGCTGAGAATTTGATGGTGCTGCGGTAGCGATGGCTGTCGGCGGCGTGGAAGCAGATCTAGGAGGGTAGACGGTGGCGGTGGGGTGCGGTGGACGAGACGGTCGTAGAGCGGCGCCGGCAAGGTGGATGACGGCGGGGATGAAGCGAGAGGACGGGATGCAAGGATCCCGGTCCGAAGCCGTGGATGAGAGAGGTTGATCTCTTGTAATGGACGGCGGCGTCGGGGTATCAACTCCGACATGGTGGAGGAGGACGGCGGTGGATGGGGTGGCGGACGGCGGCGGACGGAGGAGGGTGGGGTGGAGAGGGTGTTTTGGCGCCCACGGAGTACGAATGGGGAAAAGGGAGGTAGAGAGGAAGGGGGGAACCATGTATTCAGGGCGCGCTTGTCTCAAATGCGAGGAAATTTACAAACTTAGCCCCCGTTTCAAATTTCTACTACATCACAGCAACATTAGTCGGTTGGGGATAGGACGGTAATCTCGCATACACCGAATATTTGCCGACGAGAGTTTGTTTTTGGCGCCCACCGTGTATGAATATGAATCGGGGAGGGAATCGATTTCGGCCGAGGACACACTGTGTTTTGGCGCCCACCGTGTATGAATCCGGGTGAGAGGCGGTTACGTCACGTTTGGGTGAAATTACAAACCTACCCCTATCGAAACCTATAGAAATCCAGCAGATAGGCTTTGCGTGGCAGGGATAGGCAGTAGTGATTTCCATCTCGCAGATTTTGGTTTCGGGCGGTTACTGCGACTTTCCCCGCTTCGTTCAAATTTTGCAGAGTGCACATTTACCGTGCCAACTCAATTCGAATCCCGTTTGTATTCTATTTTTTCCCGCGGGATCCATTTTAAATTGGAATTACATTCTATATACATCATTTTTTATATATACTTTCAAAAGCACAACAAAGAATTCTGCTCCTTTATATGTATAATATGATTTACAAATACAACGATCTCGAAATCTTAAGGTTGAATTCGAAAAAATTTAACCAAATTATGTTCTACTAAAATGTATGGATCAGTAATATCTACATATTAAATAACATAGATGTGCGTGAATTCATATGAGTATGCATGTTTGATAGATCAATTTTGGTTCGAGTATGGATTACATGTATCATCATCTCGAATTCAAATATTTGAATCCCTTTTTTGTTCACTCCTTTCACGCCCATCTCTCTCGCATGCATGCTCCTTCAGGTAGCTATCACTCTCTTTTCTCTAGCTCACCCGCACGCTCACTTCATGTTTCTCCTATCCTCGCAAACATGGTCTCTCGACGTCTCCCTTGAGAAGTGTCACACTCTCCCTATCATTATACATTACACGGTTTTCATTATCTCTCACGTCTCTACTGTTCTCTGCTATCACTCGGTACCTAAGCTTTCTTTTTCACCGCCACACACACAGTCTCCACTCGTCTTTCAGTTTGTCTTTCCCTCTATGGGATTCTCTCACACACCCTATATGTCTCTACATATGACTCATACCACTAAAATTACTCTCTCTCTCTCTCTCTCTCTCTCCTGTAGACACAACATTTGTTGCGGTCTCCTTTTCGTCTCCATCCCAGACTGACATTATTCATTTGTTTACCGATCAGACAACCCCGACTACCGTCTCCTCTCTCTCTCTCTCACAGACACACACACACACAACTCCTGCTTCCACTCCCCTTCCTGACTACCGTCTCTCTCTCACACACACAAAACTCTCGCTTTCGCACCCCGACTCGTATTTCTCTCACAAACATTTATCGACTAGCTAGCCTCTAGATAGGTTTATACACCCGCACACTCGTGCTTCCACCATCGCATACATGTCTCTCTCCCGCTCCTTGTATCTATGTAGATTTTTCTTCCCTTCTTGAGACACGCTCTCTCGATCGTGCACACACACACTATCGCCTCATTTTAAGCTGATACCTATCGCACACACACTCCTTGTGTCTTTGTCACACATGCACTCCGTCCTCCTCCACTCTCCCTCTCTCTCTCACACACATGGGCTTTTTGCAACAACTAGCAAGATGCCCATGCGTTGCACGGAACATCAAGATGCATTTGTATGAGTAGTTTATCTTGTGGGGGAAAAGGATGAATGAGGGAAGGCCTTATTTGCAAATGTGGAGAGGGGTATGGGTATCTTTTTGCAAAATTGCCATAGTTTCCTTCCTATCCGTAAGATATAGATCGGACGGCCTATATTGCAGGATGGCAGGCACACGATCATCACCGACAATGCTTTTTATAAGAGTAGGGATAAAAAATAGAGTTGGTGATGATGGTGGGCCTGCCATCCTACAATGTAGGTCGTCCGATTTATATCTGACGGATAGGAAGGAAAATATGGCAATTTACCCGCACTCTTCACCACATTTACAGATAAGGCCTTCCCTCGTTCATCCTTTTCTCCCACAAGATCTTGATGTTCCGTGCAACGCACGGGCATCTTGCTAGTAAGAGTAGAAATTAGACATATACCACTTCTCGAATCTTGAAACCAACAACATTCCTCCCTTATCTCATCAAAACCGCCAAAGGAATATATTTTGAGTGAAACATAACATATTTTTAGTGATATACGTATTTCAAAACTAGACTTTTTTCTATCAAATCGGTGAATATGTATTAATCTACTTTGATCGTGTGGCAACGCATTGGCACATTGCTAGTAGTTATTATAATTTTTTGGACACCAGACAAATGGTGGAGTACATATACGAAGAGAAGAAGCGCACGCACGCAGTCAGCCTCTCGCTGTCTCGCACACATGAGTGTTACGTAAAGGCGACGTTAACAAATAAACCCTAAAACCTTAGGTGCACGATTGCTGCATTCGCGGGTACCGGGTACGTGGTGGAGCACCTTTGTAGGAATAGTCAGCTCGCGTGATAATTTGATCCGTAGGAGTTGATGGTCGGGACCACAGGTGAACGACTTGGAGCGCGGTGGCTCGCCAGTTGCCACAGATCGAGTAGCCACGTTTAAAATATCATTTTTTAGCGGGGTTAAGAGTTCCGATTTTCAATGGCGCGTTATAAGTAGTAAGTAGTTTTTAGAATGATTGGTATGGAGCGAAAATGGAATTCATAGTACTACGTACCTCCTTGGCGTATGGTTGTATGGTTTTTTTGCGATGGAGGTTGTATGGGTTTATGTTGCAAGATGTTGAACCTAGTAGTTCTAGGGCAAATACTATGGTTTAGATTTAGATGCTGGTTTTCAGTAATGAAAATCGGAAGGGGAAACCCTTCTTTGATTAAAAAAACTACGACCTCCATTCTGGTTTACTAGTCCCCATCGTACTTTGGGTCAAAGTTTGTCCACAAATTTTACTTGTAAAATGTGAATGGAAAACGAGATTTTGTTATACCCAAACAAAAAAGGACTGGAGGGAGTGATTGCTCTGACACGGACGTGACCTCTCATAGCGCAGGCATTGAACCGGCGCGCCGGCCAAGAGGGCCGCACTCACTGCAGGCCCGGCTGAGCACGCCTCCTCGCCGCGTGCAACCAGCTTAAGACTGCCCCGCCTGCCTTCATTGAATCCGCGCGTGTGCCGGCAACACGTCCTTCCGCGAGCCTATCCGACGCAGGACATCCCTGTCGTTCTTAAAGCCTACAGTAATGAATTTCACTCTTTTCTCCTTGAGGAAGTTCTTAAAATCCTGGCACTCAACGTCGGCATGGCATATGTGGTAGACCAAGCAAACGTTATGTACGCAAACCTGGATCACGGCGGGCTTCTTCCTCTCTTCGTCCTTTAGATCCTTCTCTTGTCCTAGGACTGTGGTGTACTCAACATCTAGCCCAGTGACCCACTTATCCGTTGAACTGTTGAACATGCGTAGGAAGCGAGCAAGCCATGCTTTCACCGTCTCGGATCCACGTGTGTAGATGATGATGAACTAATCGCCGGTGATGGCTCTAACCTGGTACTCAGCGGCGACCATGGAGATTTGGGAGGCCATGGATTTTGGAGGAGGGTTAGGAGAAGTTGAACTGTTGTACCCCGCAAAAAAAAACTGGGAGCGAACTAATGTGAAAGGACAGGACGACTAGGAGCGAACTGTTGTAAGGTAGAAGACGGGGACGAGTAGGGCGTGCGAACGGCATGGGGTTGCTGGCTTGCCCGGTGGATAAACGGCTGCAAGCCCCCAAAGAGTTCTCGAGAACTATGCGGGACCCACTAGATGTCATGTCTACTAGACCCATATCGTAGGCCTGACGGTATAGCTTCTGCCTGTTCTCACGCCATGCCGGCGCGTGGATGTAACTTCACTTAATTCCGTCAAACGTCGTGCCTCCCACGACCTTCGCCTCCCTCGTGCGGTCGCGCCCTTTGAGACTTCGACCGGCTATAAATGAGCAAATTTTTTGCCTTTTTTTAGACAAGCAATTTTTTTGCCTACTCCGCATGCATGATAGTCCCTCTGGTCCTTTTTACTCCCGTCAACCATTTGCAAAGTGTTTGACCAAATTTATACTTTTTTAAAACCACCTTATATTAATTCACCAGCCACACCAGTACACTCATTCGATACAATATTCACCACACAGGGCGGTACGTTATTTACAAGAATACCATCTAATCTATTCTCAAAGCTATACTTAGCGATTAAGTGTGCCACCTTATTGGCCGAACGGCTAATCTTTGACAATTGAAGATTGTTGATAAACTTCGAGATGCTCAACGCTTTCATCTTCAGGTCACGCATAGCAGACCTGTCATAGTCCCCCGATGCAAGAGACGCTACCACAAAAGCGCAATCAGTCTCTAAAATTATAGGATTATGAAGAGAAATACCTATGTAGAGACCGGCAATGCAAAGCCCTAAGACCGACAAATATGCCCACGTAGCTGTTAGTTAACTGCAGGTGCATTGAGTCACTGACATATGGGCCCAACAGGGGTCTGGCCCACATGTCAGTGACGCAACTGGACCTGCAGTTAAGTCAGTGCAGCTCAGTCCATATCTTATGTAGGTGTGCCATTGCTCGCTATAAATACTGCGCCTCCCACGACATCGCTATCTCCTCCCCCTCACGTTCACGTTCATCGCTATCTCCTCCCCCTCCCTCTCACATCGACCACCATGGCATCGCCCCTCCCAAGCCCTAGGAGCCCCTCGCTGCACCACGCGGACGGTCACGCGTCGCCGTTCCGTTCCTCGCCGCCACTAGTCGAGGAGGACGCGTCGGTGTTCCGCTCCCCGCCGCTACACGACGCGTCGCCGTTCCGTTCCTCGCCGCCACTAGTCGAGGAGGACATGTCGGCGTTCCGCTCCTCGCCGCGACGCGTCGAGGTGGACGCGTCGGCGTTCCCAATCTCGCCAGCACGCGCGCCGGAGGACGCGTCGGCTCCCCGCTACGAGGAGAACGCCGCACCGCCCGCCGAGCCCCCCAGCCTTGAGGAGCTTTGGAAAGAAATGGATGTCGCCTTGTGGGAGGCTTTGCCTCCAGCAGAGCGCGTCAAAATAGAGGCGGAGAAGAAGGCCGAGGAAGAGAAGCGCACCGCGGAACAAGCTGCCTGGGAGGCCTATGTCGCGTCCGAGAGAGTCAGGCAATTGGCTCTTTGGCAGAAGGCTTGTGCGAGGGCCGTGAGGGTGGCGGAGGACGCCCGTGCCGACACCCTGAGTGCAGTCGGGCCCAAGCGCCTCATCTACGCTTGGCGGTAGGTGGACCGGGTGCAGGCTTCCAGCGAGGAGGAGTACCTGTTGGCGCCGGATCACCACACCGGTGAGATCGCGCTCGCCCGCCGGCAAGCCGCCAATCAGCACCTCGCGAAATGCGAGGCTGAGGAAGAGGCGTTGTGTCGGCGCGCTGGGAAACGGCCGCGCACCAGGGCACTCGTGGTGTGCCGCAAGCGCTCCTGCGAGCGCCGTGGCTTTTAGGAGGAGTATAATTTTTGTTTCGTAGGGCGATCTCATTAGTTTTGGGACGCAAATGATAAATCCCGAACGTTCAGGAATTTTTAGCGTCCTTAATTAAGTATGTAAAAGGGAAAGTTTGGAAACCTTGTGTATTCGTACGCATTTTGCAAGTACGTGCATATAGCACAAACTTTACTATATACTATCGCACTACACGTCTCTCTCGATATATGCTTGCAGACTGTGCTACTCCCTCCGTCCAGGTCAATAAGTCATCTTTGGTTGTGCACCGTGACTAAGAAGGAGGGAAGACTTATACACCTAGATGGAGGGAGTACTACTATTACTTATGTACGTGCAAATGCATGTTTTAACATTACGATGCGGTTTTTGTAAAAGTAGAAAAACATCACTAGTCAAGCTTGTGAAACGATTCAATGCAAAACAAATGCAAAAATGCTCGTTTGATTGTTTACTTCTAGCTTCCTTCTCTGTGGTTATTTCTTTGTCATACTTTGTACGGAGTATCTCACTGGTTGGAAAGGCATGCAAATTCCCAAACCGCTTCCTACACCCTGTATCGAATTTTTTGCCTAACAAGTTGTGTCGTGCAATTGGAATTCCAACTTGAGTACTAATACTAGTAGGAGTACCAGGGGCCAGTTCTTTTAGGCTTCTAGATTAGTAATCCCATAAGAGCAAGTATAATAGAGCTGAGTCAGCGGGCTATAAGGAATAAACTAGTATATCTCTGCTTAGTTGGAGGAAAGAGAAGAGGAGAGAGAAGGTAAGCGGGATCTTCGTGAAGAGCCAGCTCTAGCACGTGCTCCTAAGCACTTTGTGAGAATGAAAGGTGGGCCACATAATAAAAAACTAGTACACTCTTTTGATGTACTATTATACATGTTGGCTATAAGATGGGCTGTAGATGACATGGCACTGGCTTATAGCCAACAGCTGGCTATACTATTAACCATGCTCTAACTACTACCTTCGTCCTGGTTTATTGGTCCCCATTGTAATCTGTGTCAAATTTTGATCATAAATTTAACTAATGAAATGTTAGTGCATGTCACATGCACTAATATTTTATCAGTTAAATCTTTGGTCAAAATTTAGCACAAATTACAATGGTGAGGAATAAACCAGGACGGAGGTACTACTAGTAGTAGTTTAGAATCCCAAATAAATGAGTGAGGCGCCTTAATGTTACTCTCCACTATGACTAGTCTTATGGGAAAAGTTGGGGAAGCCGCCAAAAGAACTGGCCCTAGGAGTAGTAGCTAGGGATACTAGGAGTAGTAGCTAGGGATCGAGTGTGCGAGATGAACCGGAGAAAGTAAATGCAGAGAGATGAAATGCAAAAAAGACGGAGGGATGTGATGGTTGCTTGTCCGTTTATTTTACCAGACCACTTATTACTGGGAGTTGTTGGGTTTTGTGATATGACGGCTTTACTGCCGCGCCACGAGCGGGGCGAGACTCCCGTGCAGCGCCGCCCTCTACACTAGTACTACATCGGTCGTGGTTTATCCCCCATTGAATTTGACTGAAGATTTAACCAACAAAATGTTAGTGCATGTCAACAAAAACAATATCGTTGGATTCGTATTTGAACATAGTTTTCAATGATATAATTTTAGGTGACATGCATCATCATTTATCATACTATATATAATGTTAGTTCAATTTTTGGTCGTACTAATCTATAGTAAGGTGCCCGTGCGTTGCACGGAAGAGTGAAATGCATCGATCGGGGAGTTGTTTATTTTGACAAAGGATGTGGGGGTCATCTCATGTGTAACGGGTATCGATAGGTTTGTTCGGATATTATTTCATCTCTAGAGCTCACAAACATCCGGGTGAAATAGATTAAAAAGTATCTTTTGCAAACAAAAGCGTTCAACTGTTCAACCTGCATCCAAAACTTGTGAAGAAATAACTCTTATTGTGCTTTGCAAGAAATGATCTTCAAGAATTAGTTTTTGACTATCCATTGTTATACATGTTGGCTACAGATGACATGGCACTTTCTTATAGTCAACAGTTGGCTATACTATTTAAGTATTAACCGCGGTCTCGCCTATCTAACAGGTCACTGCGGTAAGTGGATAAATCTGCACGTCCATCGCAGGATCATACATCCTCCATGGTTCTCTGATGCCATTGAACACAAGGGCTTCATTTACGCTGTCGGCTCCTTCTATGGCTGGACGTAATGCTGGCCTACTCCAGTCATCGCTACAAACGGCTGTTACAGCAGTATGCTACTTTCCTATGATATCATGATGGCTTGCTTATATTACTGTCAACATTTGCTGAAAAAATATTCATGCTCATAACATGCTGTTCTTAAGATTGACTAAATCAAGAGCCCTTTTTTATTTGACTCCAACTTGATATGATGTTGTAGGCCGCCTGGTGTCCCTACCCTTCGTAATCCTAGAACCTTTCAAAGAAAAGCGACATGGCAGTTGCAGGTGGTTCCTGGCTCGATCAGACGACGACGAAAGATTGATGATCGTTCGCACGTACCGGACGTGTTGTTTCGTGGAATACAATCACAGTCACTGCAAGGTCTTTGAGCAGGATCCCAGCTTCTCTGGGCCTTCAGGAATTTTTGACTGGAGGCTGGTAAGTAGCCTTGGTACACGCTCACTGTTTGTCGGACTGAATTATCCGATTAACCAGGAGATAACCGACGACAAGGATCATGATGGCAGCGTGGTTTCGTCCATCAGGAAAAACTGTGTGTACACAGCGTACCATGCGTCTTCGCATGCACCATACCCTGATATGTGCCGCCACGCTCTACAGCCCAAAGTAGGAGAGAGGGTCGCAAGTATCAGACTTCGACCTGCTGGCTGGAGTTTCCCCCATCAGGCACCCATCTGGTTCAAGCCGTCAGCCAATCTCCACAGCTTAATAAATAGTAACGTCTAACTGAGCCAGTTAGTTAGATGCGTACACTTGGTGTAGTAGGATCTTTATTTAGTTCGATGCATACACTTGTTCTTTTTTGGTAGCCCTTTTGTAATGATGGAAGAGAGAGTTGCGTCTTCACTCTTCTGGCCTGCTTACTGCTTCTGTTGCACCCCCAGCCCTGGTTGCTGCTGCTGTTTTCAATGTACAATCAGTAGTATATTTCGTCTGTTGGTTGAATAAATGTGTTGTTAGAATGACAAACACAATGTTTTTGAAGTCGTTGCACGGTTCGATCCTTTAGTGCCCCGTACCGTACGTAGCGCATACTATTTTTCGTACGGAACACATTTTCCACTTGTTGATAACATGCAGCCCACTGATGAAGGCCCAATAGAGAAGCCCATAATTAACTGGAAGGGAGGCTCTCACATGAATCCGGCCTAGGTACATGCTCATGGTCCCCTAAACGTAAATAAGTAAATAAATAAATAAATAAAGCTAAATGCTCATGCACCCGTTCTTTGGGAAAATAGGTAGCCCAGTATTTCTTTTTGAAGAATACCCAAGCTAGGCCTATTTGTTTTCTCCGAATTACTGGGCTGCAAATCTTTTAAGACGAGGAGGGATGCATTCCGGCCTGGCTTAAGAGTATGGTCAATGTCTGTTAAAAGTAATATCAAAAGGGGTTGAAAATTCCAAAAAAATTATAGCAAATGGGATATAAGTTTCTTTTTTTGTTTTTGTTCTTCACTGATATCTTATACGTATTTCATTGGATTTAACATGACATGGTACTAATTTATTTTTAAATTTCTTTTAGTATGGCTATTAATTTTTGGATTAAGAATATTTCGTTCCCCAGCAAAATTTTGCGAATTTTCAAAATTTCCCACATATTTAGTTAATTTTTTGACCCTGGTACTGACCAGAAAATGACCAGCAATTCTAAAAATGGAAAACGGGCTGCAATAAATTCCATATGAATTAGAAAATGAGTAAACATTATAAAAATAATAGCAAATGGGCTATACACGCCACAGATTTCGAGGCTGGCTTGTTTACGCAAGGCTTTGTCAGTGAACACACGATTCTAGCAGCAGTGACTGTTGGATGTCCATCCAATGGCTGACGTGCTTCTTCAATCTCTGATCTTTCTGCTCCAGCCGCCTAAACTAGCGCCGGCGGGACTGCCTGCTCCCTCCTCTTGTGGCCCGCTGTGATGCCGCGCAGGCTTCCCCGGCCCACCCTACTCCCTCCGCTGGCCTGGCCGCACGCAATCAACTGCCTCCTTATTACGCGAAAAAAATGATTCCTCCCACTGACATCTGGGGCGCACCGGTTGGGAGGCTGACCTGTGGGCCTACTAAGTTGACGCGTACGCAGGGCTTGTCAACTTAGTCAACAAACGATTCTAGCAGCAGTAACCGTTGGATTTGAATCGAGCGGTCCTGCTGCTTCTTCAATCGCTGCTCTTCTTGCACCAGCCGCCCAAACCAGCGCCAGGGAGACCGCCTGCTCCTGCCTCCAGTGGCCGGCTGTGCTACCGTTGAGGCCTCATCGCCCCTACTACTCCCACCGCTAGCCAGGCCCTGCGGCGACGGCAGCCTCACACCGCAGCCGAACCAGTGAACCCTCGTACTCCTCTCCACGTGGGCATCCACTGCCGCGTCTTCCCCGGCTCCGCGTCGTCCCCTTCCTAGGTTTCGCCGTCGTCCACCGCCTTGGTGCTCTCGGCACGGCATGGTCAACGTGGTCAATGACATTCCATCGGAAGAGTACTATACGTGGAGAGGCTGACAGCTGGGTCCACGGCCACAGCCCAGTATTTTTGTGATTTGCCAAGTAAGTCGCTTTGTCAGGCCTGTTGGGCTGCAAATCTTTCAAGACGAGGAGAGCTTTCATTCGGCTGGCCGAGAAAATGGCCCATCAGTAATGAGAAATGGGCTGTACATTTTTTAAACACATCAAACCGGCAATTAGTTTCAAATATCTTTTTTTTCATTTCAAGATTTTAAATTACATTAATTTTTATGCGTGGAGAATTTGTTGGATTTTATATTGATATACATTTATTTTTAAAATCAGTTTGAATGTGAGTCAAAATTTCGGGATTAAAAACAGTTCGGACCGCACCGAAATATGCAAAATTTCGTATAATTTTTTAACCGTGGCCACAATATGGGCTGTAATGCTAACAAAAAGAATATGGGCTCCATAAAAAACCTTAATAATTAGCAAATGGGCTGTAAATTATTAGAAATAATGGCAGATGGGCTATATGCTGTTTTCCACAGATTTGAGGCTTTCCTAAAAAAAGGTTGACGCACAAGCACTGACTGTTGGATGTCCATCCAACGGCCGTCGTGCTTCTTCAATCTCTGCTCTTCCTCCTCCAGCCGCTCAAACAAGCGCCGGCGGGACTGCCTGCTCCCTCCTCCCCGCGGTCGGCTCTGCTGCCACGCAGGCCTCACCGCCCCACCGTACTCCCATCGCTGGCCTAGCCATCCCTCTACTCACCCACACCTGCTGTTATTCTCCGGCGACGGCAGACGAACCAGTAAACCCTCGTACAGTCGTACTCCCCTCCGCATGGGAAACAACTGCCGAGTCTTCCCTGCCTCCGTGTCATTCCCTTCCTAGGCCTCGCCGTCGTCCACCGCCCTGGTGCTCTCGGCGCGGCCTGGTCAACATGGTCAACGACCGACATGCATCTGAAGTGGACTGTATGTGGAGAGGCCGACAGCTGGGTCCACGGCCGCACGCAAGGAAATGCCTCCTTATTACGTGCAAAATAATGATTCCTCCACCTGACATCAGGGACCCACCGAAAGGGCCTCTGTATTTCGCGAAAAAAAGTTACCGCCGCTGACAGCTCGGACCCACCAGCTATATCTTCGCACACAAGGAAGTGCCTCCTTATTACGCACAAAAAAAATGAATACTCCCCTGTTAGCTGGGACCCAGTATAGTGGCAGGCTGACTTGTGGGCCTACTAAGTTGACGGGGACGGAGGGCTTTGTCAACTTAGTCAATATGCACGATTCTAGCTCCAGTGACCGTACGGTGTCCATCCAACGGCCGTAGTGCTTCTTCAGCCTCTGCTCTTCTTGCTCCAGCCGCCCAAACCAGCGCCGGTCGTGCCTCGTGCTCCAGCCTCCCGTGGACGGCTGCGATGCGGCGGAGGCCTCACCGCCCCCTACTACTCCCATCACTGGCCAGGCCATCCCTCTACTCACCCACACCCCCTGTTATTCTGCGGCAACGGTAGCCTCACACCGCAGCGAACCAGTGAACCCTCGTACTCCTCTACGCGTGGGCATCCACTGCCGCGTCTTCCTCGGCTCCGCGTCGTCCCCTTCCTAGGCCTCGCCGTCGTCCATCGCGTTGGTGCTCTCGGCGCGGCGTGGTCAACGTGGTCAAGGAACGGCTTCCATCGGACGTGGACTGTAGGTGGAGAGGCTGACAGCTGGGTCCACGGCCGCAGCAAGGAAGTGCCTCCTTATTACGTGCAAAATAATTATTCCTCCACCTGACAGCGGGGACCCACCGGACGGGCCACCGTATTTCGCGAAAAAACGTTTGCCCCTGACTGCTGGGACCCACCAGCTACATCTTCGCACGCAAGGAAGTGCGCCCAGGCAAAAAAAAATGATTCGCCCCCCTGACTGCTGGGACCCACCAGCTACATCTTCGCAGGCAAGGAAGTGCCTGACAGTCAGGACCCACCTGGTCGAAGCGTACGTAGCGTTGTCATTCTGGTCGCGAACGTGTACGTACATATATACTGGTGGATGTAGAGGCGCGCACGTGTGGTAGTAGAGGCGCGTACGTGTCGTAGTAGAGGCGCGCACGTAGCATGTACACGTACGTACAGGGGCCAGGGTGCAAGAAAGAAAATACGGCCACGTATGTGTATATATGGGTGGGGTCTTGAACGCCTACTCGCGCATACGTACAGCTAGGGCTCGTGTACATGGCTGGGTCGGAACGGAGAAACAGCGTCGTCGTCGTGTTCATGGGAAGGCAACGGAATGCGTCGTGTTCATGGGGAGGCAACGGAATGCGTCGTGTTCATCGGGAGGCAACGGAACGCGTGGGAGCCAATCGGCTGGGTCAGAACGGAATGCGTGGTCGTGTTCATCGGGAGGGCTTGGACGGAACAGGCGATGGAAACGAGGCCTGGTGTACCGCACAGCGGAGGAAACGGACCTCCTACGTTCGGAACGGGGTCCTGTTGATCGGGAGGGGTGTGGCGTACCGCAAAACGGAGGAAACAGACCTCCTACGGTCGAAACGGGGGTCCTGTTGATCGGGAGGGGTGTGGCGTACCGCAAAAC
>NC_057796.1:320630400-320653691 GCF_018294505.1 Triticum aestivum | reverse complement strand
GGGTCCTGTTCATCGGGAGGGGTGTGGCGTACCGCAAAACGGGACTCCACGGGATACTGTTCATCTCCACCGTCGACCTCCTCCAGCCTCCACGGGCTCCTGTTCATCCAGCCTCCACCGCGCGCTACTCCACCGGCTACTGTTCAACCACCCCTCCATGGGCACCCCTCCACCGTCTACTGTTCATCCAGCCCTCCACACCACGGGGTCCTGTTTAACCACCCCTCCACGGGCACCCCTCCACCGTCTACTGTTCATCTAGCCCTCCACACCACGGGGTCCTGTTCATCTAGAGGCAACGCCACCGCTCACTGTTCATCCAACCCCCCCCGCAACGCTCACTGTTCATCCAATCGATCGGCTTCAGTTAGCAGCAGTAGTGAAGGAATCGCTCGATCGGGTTCAGTTAACAGCCATCGATCGATCGCTCGGGTTCAGTAACGCGTAGCCTGCAGTGCAATCGCTCGAGTTCAGTTAGAGCCCAACGCCTCACTCGGGTTCAGTTAGAGCCAACGGCTCGCACACACGCGCGTACGTGTACAAGAGAAACACACATCGCTCGGCCCCCGACCTCCCACCGTAACCGGGAACTCCCCGAAATTTTCCTCGCCCTCGCTTCTACCACGGTTTTTTCCGTTATGGACGGCCCAAAGAATGTCATGCAGCTGCGTCTCCGGCCCGCCCAGGACGAAAAGCCCGAAAAGCCCATTTTCTGTCATGATTTTTTGTCATAGAAGTAGGAGCCCACCACATCTATGATGATACCGGGTTTTGTCACAATTATCGTCATAGAAGTGTCATATGTATGACAGAAAAAAATTTCGTTCGGCCCAAAATGTCACGGATGTGTCTTTTTTTTTTTGTAGTGCCAGTACTCGCCTAAGTGTAGAAAATTCTACCGAGTGGTGAGCAAGCCTCCCACTCGGGGGCTTAGCTGCAGTCCAGTACTCGCCTAAGTGTGAAAAATCCTACCGAGTGGTGAGCAACCCTCCCACTCGGGGGCTTAGCTGCATTCCAGTACTCGCCTAAGTTTGAAAAAATCCTACCAAGTAATGAGCAACCCTCCCACTCGGGGGCTTAGCTGCAGTCCAGTACTCGCCTAAGTGTGAAAAATCCCACCGAGTGGTGAGCAACCCTCCCACTCGGGGGCTTAGCTGCAGTCCAGTACTCGCCTAAGTTTGAAACACATCTTTATCCGCAAGGACGACGAGGTGCAGGTCGACTGCAGCCTTCTCCTCGGAGCTACGCCACAAATACAACGTACGCTCCATCCTCATCCGCAAGGACGACGAGGTGCAGGTCGACTGCAACCTTCTCCTCGGAGCTACGCCACAAATACAACGTACGCTCCATCCTCATCCGCAAGGACGACGAGGTCGACTGCAACCTTCTCCTTAGAGCTACACCACAAGTACAACATACGCTCCATCCTCATCCATAAGGACGATGAGGTGCAGGTCGACTGGAATCTCCTCCTCAGAGCTGCATCTCAAGTTCAAAGATTATTCCGAGTGAAGAACAAAACCCACTCGAAGATAAACGCAAGCATATTTCAAGGTAAACAAAGTTCAGATAAATCCTAAGGTTCCAGACCGCATATCAAAAGTACTCGAGCATCAAGCCCGAAGAATTTTAAAGATTGCACAATCACTCAGCATTCCGAGGCAAATAAAGGTGGAGCATAATGTTTTTTGGTCACTCATCGGGAGAAGGACTGGCTGGGTCGCAGAAACTGTCAAGGTCTATGCTGTCTGCGATGCGAGTGGCAGCGTCAAGGAAAGTGTCCATAAAGGACTGGAAAGTGTGCCTTTTTGTGTTAGCAACCTTGAGCTCCGCCAGCTTGTCTTCTTTGACATCCTTGCAGTGCACTCGGACCAGAGACAAGGCGACATCAGCACCGCAGCGAGCAGACGACTTTTTCCATTCTTGCACTCGGTCAGGTATTTGGTTCAGTCGAGCCATCAGAGACTCGAGGTCTTGAGATAGTTCCGCCTGGGGCCAGAGTTCAGCATCAACCCGAGTCATCGCCGTCTTCAGGCGGGCAAGATAAGCAACCGCGCTGTCCATGCGAGATTCCAATCGCAGCACATTCATTGCGACGTCATCTTTGACTGGGCAATTTATGGGGTCGAGACCTGTCTCGACCCGCCCAGTTTCCGCTTCAAAATCTTGGCAAAGCTCTGCACAGTTGAGTAAACGGTGAGTCGACGACATGATCGGGATTGACAGTCGACCGCAATAAGTCAGTCAATCATTAGTACCTTCAAGTTTCAGGACCAGCTTTGCAGCAAGCTGGCCTAGATAAGACTCCAACTCACCCTTCCTGGCCTTGAGGCTCCCAAGCTCGTTTGTCAGCTTGTCCTTGTCTTTCTTCAGTCCCTCGACCTCCCGATTGGCGTCAGAAACAGCAGCCTTCAGTTTGGAGTTCACTTCTTCTAACTTGCCGACTGAAGCAAGCTTCTTGTCAGCAAGCGCCGTCTTCTCTCGCGCTTCCTTCTGTGCAGCAGCAAGATCCTGATCCTTCTTCTCCAAAGCCTGCTTCATTTTCTCTAAATAAATAACATTCTTCAGACGGGCTTGGAGTTGACGGTTTTCACTACATACATCTGCTCGAGTGGAGTCACTCGGTTCAAAAAATGGAAAGGAAAAGTGCCAGCAGTGAGATAGACAGTTGACGATTGGTTACCTCCCATGGCAGCTACTTCATCACGAGCAGTCTTGAGATTCTTCTTGGCCAATTCCAGATCAAGGTTGAGGCTGATTTGCTGTTTGTTCATTGCAGAAAACTGAGCCCCAAGATCACAAGATTTCTGCAGTATAAGCCATATCAGTTGACTGAGATAAAAAAAAGAAAAACATCACAATGATAGCTACTCTAAGACTACCACTGAATCAAACATTCAACGGCAGTCTCGGGGACTACACCCAGTGGGTGCACTTAGTGTGCCCCCACTGGTTTGAATAAACACTCGACATGGCCTGCCCAGCGCGAGAGTAAAAAAAAAGAAGTTCTCAGACCATAGTCGACTGCCCGCAGTCAACCATGGTCTCGGGGACTACACCTAGTGGGTGCACTTAGCATGCCCCCACTGGTTCTGGTTTCATTCGACCTGGTCCGTCCAGACCGAGTGACAAAATTTAGATTCTCAGACCACAGTCGACTGCTCGCAGTCAACTATGGTCTCGGGGACTACACCCAGTGGGTGCACTAAGAGTGCCCCCACTAATTCAAATATTCAATTCAAGACGACTCAAATTGCCTCGTACAACTTCATAACAGTCACACCCAATGGGTGATCGGATGAGAAGTATGATCAATCAGGAATCAACTAACCTGGACATTGGTCTGCAGAGCTGCTCCGGCGTTGAATGCCACCTGACTAGCCTCATGCACCACTTTCATTTGCCCCATCACAAGGTTCAACTGAAGAAGAGCTTCTTTGGCGGTAGCTGGTGGGTCGTCCGGAGTCTGATACGCAGTGAAAAGCGATGATGGCAGAGCAGTCGGTATTGGCGCAGCAGAAGTCTGAGCAGCTGATCCTGATGGGCAATCAGTCGACAGCGGGATAGCGAAAGTGACGTTGGTACGTGCTGGATCTGTCGATCGCTCGACTGCCGTCTCAGGCATCTCAGTCGACTGAGGAACCTGGACCTCAGGCGTCTTCCCGCTCAGTTCCGCGTCCCTCCTCCTCCTTCCCCTCAGCGGTACTTCTTCTTCATCGTCCGGGAGCACAACAATGTCTCGTGGTGCTGCAACAGACAGAGAAAGTCAAAGAGATAGCTGACAAACAATCCAGTCGTCCAAATAAATTTGAGTCGGGCACACTTACTGGCTTTGGAGGTAGCTGCATCGGCGGTTTCCTCGTCGACTGGAGTCTTGTCGATATCCATATCAGTCGCAGCCGAGGCCGGGCTGTAAAGGTTCATCATCCACTCGGTCAGTACGAGAGAATCGGTCAGAACAAGAAAATACAGGGAGAACATTTACCCAGAAGCAACAGGAACGCCCATCTTGATTTTAGGCAGGGTCTTCCGAGCCTTCGAAGGATTGATCTTGGGCTGCTTGGTGACCTTCTCAGCCAATTCTGGAGTCGAAGACCGAGCACGCTTTTGAGATGGAGCGTTCGAGGCCACAGCCTTGCTGCGCCTGCCTGCGGGATCATGGTGCTGCTTGGATCGATGTTTGGAACGAGGTGGTGAGTCGGCTACCTCCTCGTCGTCCGACTCATCGCTCTCATCCTCATCACCGTCAGCTGGTGACTCCCACTCGCCGCTCTCCTCCGCGCTGTCCTCGCCTTCATGGTCCTGCTCCAGAGCTTGCTCGCCATTGGGCATTGAGTACATCTCTGTATAAATCTACAAAACAAGGAGCCGAGTGGAAATTAGTCGAATCAACAAACAGTCAGAAAACACATCCAAATTCAATCAAGTGTAGTGGCCAAACCTTGTCTGGCTGGTTGCTTTCGCTGAAAGGTTTGACCCTCCTGGCACCCCTAGGGTTGTCCTTGTTCCCGGTGATGCCCCTCAACCACTCGGCCACTATTTTGGCCTCCACCTCCTCCGGATGAACCCGAGCGGTATCACCAGCCCTGGAGTACATCCACATGGAGTGGTCACGAGCTTGGAGTGGTTGAATGTGTCAACTGAGGAACACCTCCAGCAGATCCATGCCGGTGACACCTTGGTTGATCAGTTGAAGTACTCTCTCGACCAACATGCCCATCTCCGGCTTCTCCGCGGCGGTTACTTTCAACGAAGATGGAGTTTGAACACGATCAAGAGAGAAAGGGGGAAGTCCAGTCGACTGGCCTGGAGTCGCAATATCCTGGCAATAGAACGAGGTCGACTGCCAGCCCCTGACCGACTCAGGAAGAGTCATCGAAGGGAAGGAACTCCTCTTCCTCTTCTGAATACCCAGACCCCCACACATCTGGATAACATGCGTTTTCTCGTCGTTCGAGTTCGCTTTCTTCACTGTTTGGGAGCGGATGGTGAAAATGTGCTTGAAGAGACCCCAGTGCGGTCGACACCCCAGAAAATTCTCGCACATGGACACGAATGCGGCAAGGTATGTGATGGTGTTGGGAGTGAAATGGTGGAGTTGAGCCCCGAAGAAATTCAAGAAACCTCGAAAGAAGGGGTGTGGAGGAAGCGAGAAACCGCGGTCGACATGGGTGGCAAGCAGAACACACTCACCCGGTTGCGGCTGTGGCTCCGTTTCCCCCTCCGGCAGCCGCGCGGACCCATGGATGATCAACCCTGACTTGGCCATATCATCCAAGTCCTCCTGCTGAAGCGAGGAACGGATCCAATCTCCCTGGATCCAACCCCGCGGCAGCCCCGAGCGAGATGAAGATCCCCGATTCGTCTTCTTGCCTTTCGCCGCCCCCGTCGCCTTCTTCGCGCGCTCCAGCGCCGCCGTTTTCTCCTTCCCCATGGCGGCGGAGCTGAGGCGTCAAGAGTGGAGAAGTCGGATGGGGTGAAAGAGCGAGAGGAAGAAGAAGGAGAATGGGCACGCACAGTGCGGACGCCTCGGCCTCGCCGCTTTTAAAGGCCCACTTCCGAGTGGCTGACGCGTGGGTCCGGGCGATCCTGTCAAATTCCGCAACAGTCGCACACGGGATACGTGGCAAAAAAGGTGGCGCAGAAATTGAAATGTCCTATTTATCCACTCCGCTTACCACGGCACGCTCCGCCTGGCGCGTTTTCACCGAAATTTCGAATCCCGCGAAATCCGGGATCCTCTGCAACCGATCACGCCAAAGATTTAGCGTCAAAGACAACACTCGGCGGGTGACATTATAAAAACCAATCGGCAATTCCTGAATCGATCAAGGCGACTGAAACGAAGCCGAAGTACCAACACTAGCCTCCGTTTAGAAACGAGTTCTTGAGAAAGGCAAGAGTCAAAGCAAGATCAAGTTCAACCTTCTTTTCACTCAGACCTCAATCCATTCGGGGGCTAATGATGAGGACATAGACCTAGGGTAGGGCGATAGGCCTGACCTATACATCCTACCTAAGGTCCTTGTCCTAGAAGCAAAGAAGTTCAAGAGCAAATAGAGAGGGCTCAACAAAGGTGTCGAGTGCAATCCACTCGACCTACCATTCACTCGGAGATCTCTCCTTATTTAGGTCACTCGACCACTCAACCACTCGACGTGCAGAAGACCTAAAGCCACTCTGCGCAGCAACGGTCGGACGTTTACTCATAGACTTAATGATCATTTATAGCACTTTATTATTGACGTTACCTGTAACGCTCTCACTTTATGTACATTGAATCCTGTGTAACGGAGGGGAGCTGGGGTCCTGGCACACTCTATATAAGCCACCCCCCTCCTTTGAGACAAGGGTTCACATCCCCTGTAACACACACACACACGCATATAATCCAGTCGACCGCCTCCGGGCTCCGAGACGTAGGGCTGTTACTTCCTCCGAGAAGGGCCTGAACTCGTAAAACTCTTGCGTACAACTTCCCCATAGCTAAGATCTTGCCTCTACATTCCTACCCCCCATTCTACTGTCAGACTTAGAACCACGACAGCAATTGGTAACATGATTTGGACAGACTTAAGCATTGCTACGGGTGAGAAGGTCTCATCGTAGTCAACCCCTTGAACTTGTCGAAAACCTTTTGCGACAAGTCGAGCTTTATAGACAGTGATATTACCATCAGTGTCCGTCTTCCTCTTGAAGATCCATTTATTCTCAATGGCTTGCCGATCATCGGGCAAGTCCACCAAAGTCCACACTTTTTCTCATACATGGATCCTATCTCAGATTTCCTGGCCTCAACCATTTATTGGAATCTAGGCTCATCATAGCTTCTTCATAGTTCGTAGGTTCGCCATGGTCTAATAACATGACTTCCAGGACAGGATTACCATACCACTCTGGTGCGGAATGTGTTCTGGTCGACCTACGAAGTTCAGTAGTAACTTGATCTGAAGTTTCATGATCATCATCATTAGCTTCCTCTCTAGTTGGTGTAGGCATCACGGAAGCGTTTTTCCCTGGTGTGCTACTTTCCAATTCGAGAGAAGGTACAACTACCTCATCAAGCACTACTTTCCTCCCACTCACTTCTTTCGAGAGAAGCTCCTTCTCTAGAAAGGACCCATTCTTAGCAACAAAAATCTTGCCTTCGGATCTGTGGTAGAAGGTATACCCAATAGTCTCTTTAGGGTATCCTATGAAGACACACTTCTCCGCTTTGGGTTCGAGCTTATGAAGTTGTTGGACATAAGAAACGACAGTTTAGGTTTCTTGCCAAACCATAGTTCATACATGTCGCCTCAATGGATTTAGACGGTGCCCTATTTAACATGAACGCGGCTGTCTCTAATGCATAACCCTAAAATGATAAAGACAAATCGGTAAGAGACATCATAGAACACACTATATCTAATAAAGTACGGTTACTACGTTCGGACACACCATTACTTTGTGGTGTTCCAGGTGACGTGAGTTGTGAAACAATTCCACATTGTTTTAAATGAAGGCTAAACTCGTAACTCAAATATTCACCTCCACGATCAGATCGTGGAAACTTTATTTTCTTGTTACGATGATTATCTACTTCACTCTGAAATTCTTTGAACTTTTCAAACGTTTCAGACTTGTGTTTCATCAAGTAGATATACCCATACCTACTCAAATCATCTGTGAAGGTGAGAAAATAACGATACCCACCGCGTGCTTCACCACTCATCGGACCGCATACATCGGTATGTATTATTTCCAATAAGTCATTAGCTCGCTCCATTGTTCCAGAGAACAGTGTTTTAGTCATCTTACCCATGAGGCATGGTTCGCAAGTATCAAATGATTCATAATCAAGTGATTCCAAAAGTCCATCCGCATGGAGTTTCTTCATGCGCTTTACACCAATATGACCTAAACGACAGTGCCACAAGTATGTTGCACTATCATTATCAACTTTGCATCTGTTGGCATCAACATTATGAATATGTGTATCACTATGATCGAGATTCAATAAACCATTTA
This sequence comes from Triticum aestivum, assembly GCF_018294505.1. Lineage (NCBI taxonomy): Eukaryota > Viridiplantae > Streptophyta > Magnoliopsida > Poales > Poaceae > Triticum > Triticum aestivum. The sequence goes on along the minus strand of NC_057796.1, from coordinate 320,645,678 downwards.
CATTGGGTGTATGACCATTGAAGGTTTTATTCATGTAAACAGAACAACAATTATTCTCTGACTTTGCAATAAACATGATCTAATCATGTTCATGCTCAACGCACACACCAAATAACATTTATTTAGGTTCAACACTAATCCCGAATGTAGAGGGAGTGTGCGATGGTGATCATATCAATCTTGGAAACACTTCCAACACACATCGTCACCTCACCCTTAACTAGTCTCAGTTTATTCTGCAACTCCTGTTTCCAGTTTCTACTCTTAGCAACTGAACCGGTATCAAATACCCAGGGGCTACTACGAGACACATCAATAACATGTATATCAAATATACCTTTGTTTACTTTGCCATCCTTCTTATCTGCCAAGTATTTGGGGTAGTTCCGTTTCCAGTGACCATTTCGTTTGCAGTAGAAGCACTTAGTCTCAGGCTTAGGTCTCGCTTTGGGCTTCTTCACGGGAGCGGCAACTTGCTTTCCATTCTTCTTGAAGTTCCCTTTCTTTCCCTTGCCCTTTTTCTTGAAACTAGTGGTCTTATTAACCATCATCACTTGATGCTCTTTCTTGATTTCTACCTCCGCCGATTTCAGTATCGCGAAGAGCTCGAAAATCGTTTTAGTCATTCCTTGCATATTATAGTTTATCACGAAGCTCTAGTATATTGGTGATAGTGACTGGAGAACTTTGTCAATCACTATCTTATCTGGAAGATTAACTCCCACTTGATTCAAGCGATTGTAGTACCCAGACATTCTGAGCACATGCTCACTGGTTGAGCTATTCTCCTCCATCTTTTAGGCGAAGTACTTGTCAGAGGTCTCATACCTCTCAACACGGGCATAAGCCTGAAATACCAATTTTAGCTCTTGGAGCATCTCATATGTTCCATGGCGTTCAAAATGTCTTTGGAACCCCGATTCTAAGCCGTAAAGCATGGCACACTACTATCAAGTAGTCATCATATCGAGCTTGCCAAACGTTCATAATGTCTGCATTAGCTCCTGCAATAGGTCTGTCACCTAGCGGTGCATCAAGGAGACAATTCTTCTGTGCAGCAATGAGGATAATCCTCAGATCACGAACCCAGTTTGCATTATTGCTACTATCATCTTTCAACTTAGTTTTCTCTGGGAACGTATCAACAAACAAAGGAGCTACATCGCGAGCTATTGATCTACGACATAATTATGCAAAAACTATTAAGACTAAGTTCATAATAAATTAAGTTCAATTTAATCAAATTACTAACGAACTCCCACTTAAAATAACATCCCTCAAGTTATCTAAGTGATACACGATCCAAATCAACTAAACCATGTCCGATCATCACGTGAGATGGGGTAGTCATCAATGGTGAACATCTCTATGTTGATCATATCTACTATATGACTCATGTTTGACCTTTCGGTCTCCAGTGTTCCGAGACCATGTCTGTACATACTAGGCTCATCAAGTTTAACCCAAGTATTCTGCATGTGCAAAACTGGTTTACAGCCGTTGTACGTGAACATAGAGTCTATCACACCCGATCATCACGAGGTGCTTCGAGATGACGAACTTTGCCAACGGTGAATACTCGGGGAGAACACTTTTATCTTGAAATTTAGTGAAGCGATCACCTTATAATGCTACCGCCATTCTAAGCAAAAATAAGATGCATAAAGGATAAACATCACATGCAATCAAAAGTATGTGACATGTTATGGCCATCATCATCTTGTGCTTTTGATCTCCATCTACAAAGCATCGTCATGATCTCCATTGAAGGAAATATGCCCTAGAGGCAATAATAAAGTTGTTATTTTATATTTCCTTATTCGTGATAAAGGTTTATTATTCATGCTAGAATTGTATTGATCGGAAACCTTAATACATGTGTGAATACATAAACAAACATAGTGTCCCTAGTAAGCCTCTACTAGACTAGCTTGTTGATCAAAGATGGTTAAGATTTCCTAACCATGGACATGAGTTTTCATTTGATAACTGGATCACATCATTAGGAGAATGATGTGATGGACAAGACCCGTCCGTTAGCTTAGCATAATGATCGTTCAGTTCTATTGATATTGCTTTCTTCATGTCAAATACATATTCCTTCGACTATGAGATTATGCAACTCCCGGATACCGGAGGAATGCCTTGTGTGCTATCAAACATCACAATGTAACTGGGTGATTATAAAGATGCTCTACAGGTATCTTCGAAGGTGTCTGTTGAGTTGGCATAGATCAAGATTAGGATTTGTCACTCCGAGTACCGGAGAGGTATCTCTGGGCCCTCTCAGTAATACACATCATAAGCTTGGAAGCAAACAACTAATGAGTTAGTCATGAGATGATGTATTACGGAACGAGTAAAGAGACTCTCCGATAACAAGATTGAACTAGGTATGAAGATACCGACAATCGAATCTCGGGCAAGTAACATACCGATGGACAAAGGGAATTACGTATGTTGTCATAACGGTTCGACCGATAAAGATCTTCGTATAATATGTAGGAGCCAATATGAGCATCCAGGTTCCGCTGTTGGTTATTGACCGGAGAGGTGTCTCGGTCTTGTCTACATAGTTCTCGAACCCGTAGGGTCCGCACGCTTAACGTTCGATGACAATATAGTATTATATGAGTTATGTGATTTGGTGACTGAATGTTGTTCGGAGTCCCGGATGAGATCATGGACATGACGATAAGTCTCGAAATGGTCTATAGGTAAAGATTGATATATAGGACGACGGTTTTCAGACACCGGAAGTGTTTCGGAGGGTACTGGATACATATCAGGTCACCGGAAGGGGTTCGGGGCACCCCCGGCAAAAGATATGGGCCTTATGGGCCAAGAGGGAAGACCAGCCACAAGGGGCTGGTGCGCCCCCCATATGGTCCGGCCAAGGTGGAGAAGGAAAGGGGAAGGAGGAAAGCAAAGAAAGGGAATATGATTCCCCCTTCCTTCCCCCTCCCCCCTCTTTCCTCCCCCCTCCGATATATATGGCAGGGGGCGCGTGGCTTGGGAGGAGCCCAAGTAGGATTCGGTCCTACTTGGGGTGCCTCATGGCCTCTCCCCTCCCCCTCCCACCTATATATATATATATCTGGGGGGGGGGAGGGGTGCCCCTAGCAGACACCAGACAATTGCCTTGCCGTGTGCGGCGCCCCCCTCCACTATTTACACCCCCGATCATATTTTTGTAGTGCTTAGGCGAAGCCCTGCGGAGATCACTTCACCATCACCTTCACCACGCGTCGTGCTGACGGAACTCATCTACTACCTCCACGTCTTGCTGGATCAAGAAGGCGAGGGACGTCACCGAGCTGAACATGTGCAGAACGCGTAGGTGCCGCGCGTTCGGTACTTCATCGGTTGAAGCGCGAAGAAGTTCGACTACATCAACCGCGTTGTGAAACGCTTCCGCTTACAGTCTACGAGGGTACGTAGACACACTCACCCGCTTGTTGCTATGCATATCCATGGATAGATAATTGCGTGTGCGTAAATAAAATTTTGTTTTTCCATGCAACGTTTCCCAACAGTGGCATCAAGAGCCATGTCTATGCGTAGATGATATGCACGAGTAGAACACAAAGAGTTGTGGGCGGTGATAGTCATACTACTTACCACCAACGTCTTATTTTGATTCGGCGGTATTGTGGGATGAAGCGGCCCGGACCAACTTTACATGTCCACGTACATGAGACCGGTTCCACCGACAGACATGCAACTAGTTTTGCATAAAGGTGGCTGGCGGGTGTCTGTTTCTCCTACTTTAGTTGAATCGAATTTGACTATGGCCTGTCCTTGAAGAAGGTTAAAACAACAAACTTGACGAAACACCCTTGTGGTTTTATGCATAGGTAAGAACGGCTCTTGCTAGAAGCCCGTAGCAGCCACGTAAAACTTGCAACGACAAAGTAGAGGACATCTAACTTGTTTTTGCAGGGTATGTTTTGATATGATTTGGTCAAGACATGATGAGATATACATTATTGTATGAGATCATCATGTTTTGTAAGATATCTGGCAACTGGCAGGAGCCGTATGGTTGTCTCTTTATTGTATGAAATGCATATGCCATGTAATTGCTTTACTTTATCGCTATGAGTTAGCAATAGTTGGCGAGACAACCACAACGCTACGATGGAGATCAAGGTGTCGAGCCAGTGAAGGTGGAGATCATGATGATGCTTTGGAGATGGAGATCGAAAGCACAAGATCATGGCCATATCATGTCACATATTTTGATTACATGTGATGTTTATCTTTTCTGCATCTTATTTTGCTTAGTACGGCAGTAGCATTATAAGATGACCCCTTCACTAAATTTCAAGGTATAAGTGTTCTCCCTGAGTATGCACCGTTGCGACAGTTCGTCGTGTTGAGACACCACGTGATGATCGGGTGTGATAGACTCTACGTTCATATACAACGGGTGCAAGACAGTTTTGCACATGCAGAATACTCGGGTTAAACTTGACGAGCCTAGCATGTACAGACATGGCCTCGGAACACTGGAGACTGAAAGGATGAACGTGAATCATATAGTAGATATGATCAACATAGAGATGTTCACCATTGATGACTACCCCATCTCACGTGATGATTGGACATGGGTTAGTTGATTTGGATCACGTATCACTTAAATGACTTGAGGGATGTCTATTTAAGTGGGAGTTCTTAAGTAATTTGATTAATTGAACTTAATTTATCATGAACTTAGTCCTGATAGTATTTGCAAATTATGTCATAGATCAATAGCTCGCGATGTAGCTCCCCGTTTTTATTCTTGATATGTTCCTAGAGAAAAATAAGTTGAAAGATGATAGTAGCAATGATGCGGACTTGGTCCGTGATTTGAGGATTATCCTCATTGCTGCACAAAAGAATTATGTCTTTGATGCACCGCTATGTGACAGACCTATTGCAGGAGCAGATGCCGACGTTATGAATGTTTGGCAAGCTCGTAATGATGACTACTTGATAGTTTAGTGCGCCATGCTTTACGACTTAGAACCGGGACTTCAAAAATGTTTTGAAACGCCATGGAGCATATGAGATGTTCCAAGAGCTTAAATTGGTATTTCAGACTCATGCCCATGTCGAGAGGTATGAGACCTTTGACAAGTACTTTGCCTACAAGATGGAGGAGAATAGCTCAACCAGTGAGCATGTGCTCAGAATGTCTGGGTACTACAATCACTTGAATGAAGTGGGAGTTAATCTTCCAGATAAGATAGTGATTGATAGAGTTCTCTAGTCACTATCACCAAGCTACTAGAACTTCGTGATGAACTATAATGTGCAAGGGATAACGAAAAAGATTCCCGAGCTCTTCGTGATGCTGGAATCGGCGAAGGTAGAAGTCAAAAAGGAGCATCAAGTGTTGATGGTTAACAAGACCATTAGTTTCAACAAAAGGGTAAAGGAAAAGAAAGAGAACTTCAAGAAGAATGGCAAGCAAGTTGCCCCTCCCATGAAGAAGCCCAAAGCTGGACCTAAGCATGAAACTGAGTGCTTCTACTACAAAGGGAATGGTCACTAGAAGCGGAACTACCCCGAATACTTGGCGAATAAGAAGGATGGCAAAGTGAACAAAGGTATATTTGATATACATGTTATTGATGTGTACTTTACTAGTGTTCATAGTAACCCCTGGGTATTTGATACCGGTTCAGTTGCTAAGATTAGTAACTCGAAACAAGAGTTGCAGAATAAACAAAGACTAGTTAAGGGCGAGGTGACGATGTGTGTTGGAAGTGATTCCAAGGTTGATAAGATCACCATCGCATACTCCCTTTACCTTTGGGATTAGTGTTGAACCTAAATAAATGTTATTTGGTGTTTGCGTTGAGCATGAATATGATTATATCATGTTTATTGCAATACAGTTATTCATTTAAGTCAAGGAATAATTGTTGTTTTGTTTAAATGAATAAAACCTTCTATGGCCATACACCCAATGTGAATGGTTTATTGAATCTCGATCGTAGTGATACACATATTCATAATATTGATGCCAAAAGATGCAAAGTTAATAATGATAGTGCAACATACTTGTGGCACTACCGTTTAGGTCATATTGGTGTAAAGCGCATGAAGAAACTCCATGTAGATGGACTTTTGGAATCACTTGATTATGAATCATTTGATACTTGCGAACCATGCCTCATGGGCAAGATGACTAAAACTCCATTCTCCGGATCAATGGAGCGAGCCAATGACTTATTGGAAATAATACATACCGATGTATGCGGTCTGATGAGTGTTAAGGCACGCGACGGGTATCATTATTTTTTGACCTTCAGAGATGACTTGAGTAGATGCGGGTATATCCACTTAATGAAACACAAGTCTGAAACATTTGAAAAGTTCAAAGAATTTCAGAGTGAAGTTGAGAATCATCGTAACAAGAAAATAAAGTTTGTACGATCTAATCGCGGAGGTGAATATTTGAGTTACGAGTTTGGCCTTCATTTAAAACAATGTGGAATATTTTCACAACTCACGCCACCTTGAACACCACAGCGTAATGGTGTGTCCAAACGTCGTAACCATACTTTATTAGATATGGTGCGATCTATGATGTCTCTTACCGATTTACCACTATCGTTTTGGGGTTATGCATAGAGACAGCTGCATTCATGTTAAATAGGGCACCGTCTAAATCCGTTGAGACGACACCGCATGAACTGTGGTTTGGCAAGAAACCTAAACTGTCGTTTCTTAAAGTTTGGGGTTGCAACACTTATGTCAAAAGGCTTCAGCCTGATAAGCTCGAACCCAAATCGGAGAAGTGTGTCTTCACAGAATACCCTAAAGAAACAATTGGGTACACCTTCTATCACAGATCTGAAGGCAAGATCTTTGTTGCTAAGAATGGGTCCTTTTTAGAAAAGGAGTTTCTCTCGAAAGAAGTGAGTGGGAGGAAAGTAGAACTTGATGAGGTAATTATACCTTCTCTCAATTTGGAAAGTAGCACATCAGAGAAATCCGTTCCCGTGATGCCTACACCAACTGGAGAGAAAGTTAATGATGATGATCATGAAACTTCAGATCAAGTTACTACTGGGCCTCGTAGGATGAACAAAGCATGTTCTGCACAGGAGTGGTACGGTAATCCTGTACTGGAAGTCATGTTACTAGACCATGGCGAACTTACGAATTATGAAGAAGCTATGATGAGCCCAGATTCCAACTAGTGGCTTGAGGCCATGAAATCTGAGATAGGATCCATGTATGACAACAAAGTGTGGACTTTGGTGGACTTGCTCAATGATCGGCAAGCCATAGTGAATAAATGGATTTTTAAGAAGAAGGCTGACGCTGATAGTAATGTCACTATCTACAAAGCTCGACTTATCGCAAAAGCTTTTCGACAAGTTCAAGGAGTTGACTACGATGAGACTTTCTCACCCATAGCGATGCTTAAGTTTGTCCGAATCATGTTAGCAGTTGCCACATTTTATGATTAAGAAATCTGGCAAATGGACGTCAAAACTGTATTTCTTAATGGATATCTTAAGGAAGAGTTGTATATGATGCAACCAGAAGGTTTTGTCAATCCTAAAGGTGCTAACAAAGTGTGCAAGCTCCAACGATCCATCTATGGACTGGTTTAAGCATCTCGGAGTTGGAATACACGCTTTGATGAGGTGATCATACATATGGTTTTATACAGACTTACGGTGAAGCCTGTATTTACAAGAAAGTGAGTGGGAGCTCTGTAGCATTTCTAATATTATATGTGGATGACATATTGCTGATTGGAAATGATATAGAATTTCTGGATAGCATAAAAGGATACTTGAATAAGAATTTTTCAATGAAAGACCTCGGTGAAGCTGCTTACATATTAGGCATCAAGATCTATAGAGATAGATCAAGACGCTTGATAAGATTTTCAATGAGTACATTGTCGGTGTCAAAACCGGCAGATCTCGGGTAGGGGGTCCCAAGCTGTGTGTCTGAGGATCAATGGTAATAAGGTACGATGGGGACACAATGTTTACCCAGGTTCGGGCCCTCTTAAAGGAGGTAAAACTCTACGTCCTGCTTGATTGTATTCGATAAGTATAGGGGTTACAAGAGTTGATCTACCTCGAGATCGTAATGGCTAAACCCTAGCTATCTAGCCTATGATTATTCTGATGGCCTCCACAGACTAAAACCCTCCGGTTTATATACACATCGGAGGGGCTTAGGGTTGTACAGAGTCGGTTTACAGAAGAAGGAAACTATACATCCGGACACCAAACTTGCCGTTCAAGCATATAGGAGTCCTACCCGGACACGGGGGATATTCTTATGCTTTATCTTCATGGCCCATCAGTCGGGCCCATATTGAATAGTCCGGACACCCGAGGACCCCCTAATCTAGGACTCCCACAGTAGCCCCTGAATCAGTCTTCAATGATGATGTGTTCGACACGCGGATTATCTTCGGCATTGCAAGGCGGGTTCCTTCTCTTGAATACTTTAAGTTAGCTTCCTGCGTGAAGGAACTATATCCGGCTCTGCACAATCAATACAACCCTTAGCCACGAGGCAAGATGTCAAAATAGGAACATTGTCTTTTACTGACAACTTTGCGGGGAAGCGTCACACTTGACTCTTTAATATTTCGAACCGTTTTCACGCCTCCAGTTTCGCATTTCGAGGTCTAGCCCTCATTGGCACGTCCCGTCAAAATAGAGATCATGCCCGCCCATTACGGGATTCTCATCAATGTGATTTGGGTAATCCAACTGCGCCTTATGCACGATGTTGTTGGGAACAGGCAAGTTTTATGGCTTGAGAGGGGGACGTTTGGTATTTTCACCGTCTATAAGAGGATAAAGATCCCTCCTTTTTCCCATGCCTTCTTTTAGCTCCTGTCTTCCAACCTCCAAGCTCTAGCGCCCACCACTACTGGAATCAGGATCTTTGCCATCAGCCGGCTCTTTGCCCTCTGTTAGCGGATGGCAAAGACATTCTTTGCCATCAGGTTAAAGAAAACTGACGGCAAAGATAGTGTTTGCCGTCACCTACCTCGTTGCCGTCTGCTAGCTAACGGCATAGAAGCTCTGCCGTCAGCTAGCAGACAACAAAGAAGGAGGGTGGCGCACTAGCGAGGGCCACCTAACGGCCACTTTCTTTGCCGTCTGCTAGCGGGCAGCAAAGAAATTGGCCAACTAATGTCCGTTAGCTCGTCTCTTTGCCGTTCGATAGCAGACGACGAAGAGCTGTGACCTAAACTAAAAAGCAGCCAGCCCCACGTCCCTCTCTCTCTCCCCTCTCTCTCCCTCCCTCATCAGACCCGCGCGGCCGCCCCCGTGCGCGAGCTGCCCTCGCCGCTCCGCCGCCCGCCTCGCTGCCCCGGCCGCCCCGGCCGTGCTGCCCTGGCGCCCCTCTCCTCCACCCCCGCGGCCACCCCCGACACTTAGCATTTTTACCTAGCTTAGCTAAACTATGGCATTATTACCTACCTTAGTTAGAATAAGAAGATAAAGAAGAGGAGAGGAGAAAAATAAAGAGAAGAAATCTTCTTCTTCTTCTTCTTCTTATTTTGCTTTAGATGAGGAAGCTTGCGTTGATGGAGTCTACTCTTCTCCTTGTGCTTCCTTTTTGTTTTGATTTTGTAGGATGAACAATGTTAAACTTGCTACCTATATGTATGTATGGATGAAACCATTGTATGCTTGTTGTTGGATATGTTGGCTAGCTATATATGTTGCATATGGACTTTTGATTTGGTATGTATATGTGTTGGTTGATCATATCCATATGGCAGGGATATGATTTGGTATGTATACACTACAAAAAAAGACACTTCCGTGATGATACGTGTTTATCACAGTAGGTCACGTTTTCTGTCATGCATGTACATCCATGACAAATTTATGACAGAATCAAGATAGTCATACCTGTGCTGTCATAGAAGTGTTCCATGACATTACCAAAATTATCATCATGGAAGTGTCCACTTCCATTACGATAAATCATGCGTCATAGAAGTGCTTTCGTCAAGGGTGACTGACATGTGGCATCCACCGTAACGGGACGCTGTTAAGCTATCGGGTCCGGTTTTGGATCTGATAACCCATTAACAGCCCGGACCAATGGGAATTTTCCACGTGTAAAATTCTCATTTGCCGGAGGAAACACGTGTCGGCTCAACGTTCGGACAGATGTCATCCACTCATTGGACAAGAGGCGCCTATGATACGTCAACACGTGGCACGGCCCAACAGAGGCCCATTCCGGTGAAAAGGCTGGCCCGTTTGACTTGGTCAAAAGGTAATGGGCTGGCCCACGAAAAGCCTGTTAACGGCCTATTCGTATATAGCCCATTTACGGCCCGCTTACTACCGGCCCATTACGGCCTATCGAAATTAATCCCAATTGCTTCATCTGGGCCGTCCAATATGATTCCAGCCCGTTGTAACTTCCGGCCCATGTATGGCCCATGATGTCTTTCGGCCCATATGAGGCTCTTTGTAACTCTCGGCCCATTAAAGGCCCGGGATGAAACTGGCCCATAATGAACAGTGCATCGCTTTATACCCATTAACGGCCCATTATTTCCTCGGCCGTTTCCAGCCCGTGTTAACTTTCGGCTTGTAAGGGCCCATTTATTCTTGGGGTCATTTCTAGAATTCGGTTAGATACGGTCTGTTACTGGCCTGTTCCGTTTGTGGGCCAAATACAGCCCATGGTTACATTCGGCCCGTTTGTGGCCCGTTAACCCGTTGGGTTGTTTTCATAGCATTATCAAATACGACCTTTTAACGGCCCGTTATGGTCCATGAATAGTACGACCCATGTTTGGTGAAATGATTATACGACCCGTAGAAGGCCAATGGATCCTACGGCCCGTAGAAGGCCCATGGATCCTACGGCCTGTAGAAGGCCCATGGATCATACGGCCCGTAGAAAGTCCATGGATCCTATGGCCCATAAAAGGCCCATGGATCCTACGGCCCGTAGAAGGCCCACGGATCCTACGGCCTGCAGGAGGCCCATGGTTACAACAGTCCGTGTGTTGCCATGATTATTGTGGCCTAGTTACCAAAACTAGGTTATTGTGGCCACTAAAAAACGCGGAAAAGGAACTGCAGTGACTACAAGCAAACAACTAAACAAGACAATAAGGAAATAAATAAGCAAGCAACTAACGCTAGCCTATTACAGCTATTGCACACATTACATCCACTAGGCATCAAAGTTCGCCACCAGTGCAAATATAGGGAACAAACCAGCATATTACATACACTGGCCGTCAAAATTGGCCACCGGTGCAAATAAACGCAGCAGCAAAACAAGTCCATAACTGAAACAGCTTCAGAAGAGCTCAAGAAACGTTATCCTGGGTATCCACCATGCTGGCAATAAGCTTAGCAAGCTTATTAGCTTTGTCCTGTTTGGCGCTAAAATCCTCCAACGCTTGCTGTTGCACCAGAAAGTATGCATCTGAATGCTCTAGGGACTTCCGCGGTCCTTCCGCTTCTTGTCGCAACACAGCTGATCGTTGTCTTTCAGCTTGTAGTTGAGACTCAAGAAACCGAACTGATTCAGACAGTGAGTTTGAATAGCTTGTGCAAGCGGTAGTGGCCAATAACTCGAACAGTAAACCAAGACAGGACTTTGGGGTTGCCTCACTGTCTTCAAGATAGTTTTCCTTAGCTGTTTTATCAGCTTTGTTGGAGACCAACAAGGATGTCTCATGATCCTGAACCTTATCTGCATTACTTCCTTTATCATTGCTTAATAAGGCACCCTTCCCCAATATTCTGTCAGCATTCTAAAAGAAAAACAAGCAGACACATAACAGGTTTAGCATGTACTACTATATGAAACTCATTTCGGTGAACCAGTTCATTAGTAAGGTGGACAAGATTAAACTACCAAGTCCTCTATTGCCAAGTAATACATTATAAAAGCATCAAACAAACATATATCTATGTCCTATGGTCACTGCATTGTCTTGCCAAATCAAAATAGAGACACGGTTCAAATCATATCAGTTCAAGAGAAAGCAGCACTGAAAGAATACAAAGCGTGGGAAACTAAACGACACAACAAGATTTCAGATGGGTACCACGGGTCTACATGTACAACAACACTATTGGCCCTGTTATGATGCTAGTAATGTGCATGATATGAGAAGTCAACTGTATACACAATTGAAATTGAAATCAACAGAGCTATTTATAAGAGCAAACCTGTTAAAGAAACATGCATAAACGTACCTGTTGTGCCATTGAAGTTTCCATTGGATAGTTCAATTTAAAAATAAGTTTGTATGAGTAAATACAGTGATACAAGAGCAAAGCAGTATGCACGATAGTAATGGAATCTTAAATGAGAACAGTTGTTCTTCAGGTTTAAGCACTTGTTCTACATGAACAGAGTACAGTAAGACGCAAGCATATAGCACTTAAAATAAAATGAGCTCATCAACCTTACCACAGTCTTGGTTCGGGACCAGTAAAGATCAAGGCATTCCCAGTCATCGTCCAGTAAATGTGTCTCAGGAGAACGTAAGGGAATTTGATGAGTTTCTTTGCCAGTGAAGTGCGTTTTCTTCAGGTAATTCCGATACTGCCACCAAGCATTCTTGAAGATAGCAGAGGTATTAGCACAAGTTACCTCATCCTGAGTTTCCAAATTGGTCCTTCTCTATAGAGAAAAATGGGAAATTTTGTTGTATTATAACCATCATGGAGGTAGAATGTATGGGACAAAGCAAAGTAATTGCCATGAATAACATTACTTACACATAACTCCTGGACAAACACCTGCAACTGGCATTTCCCTTCATCTTCAGTATAATATTTCCATGATGGGAAGATACGCACATAGGATTTAACAACATCAAATGTGATAGATGCTAAACTATGAATGGCTGGTTGTGCTTCCTCCACATGAATAGGTGTACTAACTGGTGGAGTTGGGGTTCGCCGTGGTAGTACTGGCGCTTTGGGCACTGGAGCTGCCTTACTAACAGCTCTTGTTTGGGAGCTCTGTGGTGGAGATGGTGCTGTGTCAACAGGACCTGGGTTACTATCTGCTGGGGTTGGGTTAGATTGGGTGAAGCTGGTTCTCTGTCCATCGCAGTAGGGGTAAAATCTGCGAGAGTCTGGGTTATGTGTGGTAGGGCTGGTTCTCGTGCATGTACAACCGGGGTGCTATCTCCACCAAGAGGTATCACTGTTTTATTTGAAGACCGTGTTTTTACTGCGATAGATACTGCCATCACCCGCTCCAATTCAAATGGCTGATAAACAGGAAACATAATTGAATGTACATACATTGTATGAGAGATAGATGCAATAGATAGTGTGGAAAAAAGAGGGCATTAAATAATTGACATGTATTTGTTTAACTAAAATGGATAGCATGACATAATTTCACATATATGATGTCTATCTAAACTGGATAGCATAGCATAACATAATTCAAAGATATGATGACTAACTAAACATGATCGCATGACATAATTCACATACATGTTATCTAAGTAACCAGGACCGCATGATTTAATTCACATATGTGATTTATATGCTAAGCGGAGGGCATTCACATATATGATGTCTGAACTAAGAACATGGTGTTGAATATTGTGTATATGATGTCTAAACTATGCAATGCAAGACACCATATGCATGATATGAGCAGTAGAACCGTGCCAAGTTAGAGCATACACCTCGGTGGGGAATAGGACTGGTCATTTGTCTCTGAATCCATCTCTGAGGAGCTATCGGGACCCAGCAAGAGATCTGCTTCGACAGGTAGCACTGTCTGCTCTGAAGGCCTTGTTTTCACTCCAGATTTTTCCATCACCCACTCAAATGGATGATTCACAGGAAGAGTAGTTTAATGTACAAACATTGTCGACAAATGGAAATTTAATGAAGAAAAGGATGGGCTAGATATCATTCAAATATATGATGCCTGGTTAAACATGATGGCATTGCATAATTCCCATATATGATATTGAAACTAAACAAGTGGCATTACAGAACATGTCTAAACTAAGCAGATGACATATATGATGTTGAAAGTAGGCACTACAAGGCAACATATGCATGATATGACTAACATCATCATGCCAAGTTAGAGCAAACACCTTGGGGGGTAAATAGGAGTGATCAGCTGCGTCTGAATCCGCCTCAGAACAGATATCTTCCTCTGGATTACAATCTGGTGAGGGGTGGGGGGAGGGTTTGCCATTGAACCTACCATGGAGCGATGTCTGCATGACATTGTATTGCCGCGCAAAACTCTTCTCTTTTTCTCTACATGTTCAACATGACTGTGTACAATATCTGACATGCATACAAAAAAAATATAGTGAGATTATGTTAGGAGAGCATGCAGAAATCTAGAGTAATGGTAACAATCTGGAGTAATGGTAACAACCAGTGGATGGATCCAAAAATAATGGTAGCAGGCTGATGATTGCTTTAATTTAATTAAAAAAACAGATGATGATTGCTTTACAATTTGTTTCCCATCCAAGATGAACAACATAGGCATACCCTAGGTGAACCAGATATTAGACAGAGATACTATTCATTACTGCCTCGATATGTGGCCCACAACTATTGCTATGTTTTTCCGTTGAACCACAATAGCCCTAATGGATCGACATGAATGTAGAGTAATAAGTGATGCGACAAGTGTACAACCTCTTTGCCATAGCCGTGTCGACCTCAGCATCATTGGGTTGGTCGCTGAAGAAGTTGAGGAAGAGGTGGCTGTCGGAGGTGTGGAGGAAGATCTAAGGAATCTGTAGACGGCGTCCAGGGCACTGCTCTGTTGTGATGGATCGTTCCGTCCTTGGAGCAGCTCCGGTGAGCCGTAAGACGTCAAGGCTGAAGCAGCACAAGACATACATTGTTAATCTCAAGTGGAATTCTAATAGCATCTCCAATAGATGATGTAAAATGCATTACCAAAAAGTGATAGATGTAAAATTTACATCACCAAAAACCACCTGACTACAACAGATGAGGTAAAAACTATTGACTCTGAACTTAACTATAGAAACTGAAATTTACTGTGGAATCTGAATGTTACTGTCGAAACTGAACGCAATGGTAGAAGAGAGGCACTTCACATGGGATAGTTTAGGGAGGGCCTGCAGTTCATCTTCAACCTGCAACCCCCTGAGCCACCAGCCACCACCGGCCGAACCCCGCGCCGCCTCGCCGCCCCGAAACAACTCCCCACCGCTGGTCCGCCGCCGCCCCGAAACAACTCCCCACCGTCGGTCCGCCGCCGCCCCGGCCAGCCAT
>NC_057796.1:320528263-320630173 GCF_018294505.1 Triticum aestivum | reverse complement strand
GATCCCCACGCCACCGCCCCACCACCGCCCCCACCGCCGGCGAGCAGCACCCTACCCAGAACCCTAAGATAGATAGTGGGGTACCTCTCTGGCGAGCCCCCCTCCCCGCCGCGGGTGGTTCTTCCTTAACTCCGGCGAGACCCACCATCCCCTGAAAATCGACTGACCCAAAAGTCAATTCAGTCGACTGAAGTGTTACTAAATCGGAGCTGAGCAGCAGCACGTGCGAGGGGGAGAGCAGCAGCGCGAGCGAGCGAGAGCCGGAGCAGCAACAGCGGCGCGAGCGAGCAAGAGCCGGGCAGCAGCAGCAGCGCGAGCGAGAGCCGGAGCAGCAGCAGCGCGAGCGACCGAGCGACAGCCGGAGCAGCAGCAGCAGATCCGGCTGGTATGGACCCTGCCGCCGAAGGGGCCTTGCACTGGGGAGAGCCGCCGTGGAGATGTCGCCGCGGCGCCGGCTTCGAGGTAGCCGCTCCATGGGGGTGTGGGATGGAGCACCGTCAGCGCCGGGAGGTCGAGTTAAGGAGAAGGTGCGATGCGATGAGTGTACAACCTCTTTGGTGGCGCCGAGTAGGCCTCGGCTTCGTCTGAGGAGTCGGTGAGGATGTTGCGGTTCTGGTGGAGCAGGTTAAGGCGGCGCTGTGGGGATGGAGCAGCCGCGATAGACGAGGCGATCGTCGGAGCATCGCCTTGGAGGTGGAGGACGGGGCGGCTGAACCGGCGGGACGACGGGATGGACGATAGATCCTCATCCAGGGAGGCGGATGAGGGATGTCGAGCTGTTGCGGTGGACGACGTCGTCGGGGAAGAGGGTCCGGCTGGGTAGCGGGGAGGTGGCGGACGGAGGAGGGTGGGGTTTCGCGGCTGGAGCCGAGAGGTTATGGCGGCCAGATTTCGAATGGCGAAAAGGAGCCGATGGGAGGGGGGAACCATGACTTGGGGACGCGCTTGTCCAAAATATAGGGTGTGTTACAAAAGTACCCCCACCGATTTGAACTAGCAGCCCTTTCGGCTCAAGGTTAGAAGGGGCATTTCGCATCTCGGGATTTGGCAGCTGGAGGGAGTTTTTGCGCGCGTTGTAATTTAGGGATAGCAAGGCGCGGGTTGTGAAGGTGCCAATTTTGGGAGCACGATATCTAAATTTTCGGGATATAACAAGGCGCAGGTTGAATTTTAGGGAGAAGCCTAACGTGTAATATTGTACTTGTACGTACCAAATCAATTCGCACTTCCCTCAACGAAAAAAACAAAAAAAAAACTATTCACACCACACAAAGAGAGAGTCTTGTCCCGTTTTACTATACAAATGCTATTCAAAGCTACACAAAGAGAGAGTATGAATCCATGTTATGTCCAATTAAATTTTTTCGCTGGCTGTCTAATGCATGTAACCTACTCATACCAACATTTTAGTGCATTCCAAATGTTTATACTACCGCTGCAATTCGAACTGAATTTGAATTTGTTTCTCTATTCCAATAAGAATCTACAATCATGATTGTTGCCAACTTCAACCATCATTCGTGTATTACCTTAACAACACACCACATGATTACTATAGAGATAGATATGAACTATGTGTACTATATGAACTCGAATTCAATCTTGTGAATACACTTGATGTTGATTCCAAATAATAGTACATTTGATGTACTAACTATATATTCATAATCTAAACCATGTTCCATACGTACACCGTGTTTATCACACAAAGTATAGTGCCCCACCCCCTACATTATGACAAGTATTTAGCCCTGAGCTACAAAAGCCACACATTAGCCCAGATTATAATCAATGTTCTATATATTATATGTAGTACTAGCAAGATGCCCATGCGTTCCACGGAACATCAACATGATCAAAGGGAGGCCTTATTTGAAAATATGGAGAGGGGTGTGGGTATCTTTTTTCAAAATTGCCATAGTCTCCTTCCTATCCATCAGATATAAATCGGACGGCCTATATTGCAGGATGGCAGGCACACCATCATCAACAACTCTGCTCTTTATAAGAGTAGAGATAAAATATATTATATGTTGTATAACATGTTCATAACCACACCATGTGTATCACCGTTATATATATCCACGCATGCGTCGGTTTAAAACACTATGATAAATTCTTCAAATATCCGAATTCGCTTTTTATAATGAATTATGATCTCTATTCGTCTTTTACACCCACACAATCCTCTTATCTTTGTAGCTAGCGCTAACTTTCTCTCGTGCATGCACACGCCCGCATCCCTCTCACCCTCCCTCAGCATTCTCTAGATCCATCACACAAATTCGTCTTTTCACTTTAGGTCATTCACCCACGGTGTGTGTAGGCCCCCAGCTCCATCTTTACGGCACACATCGATCGATATGCCTCTCTAGCCAGGTGTGCCTACCACAAACACAAGCTTCCCCTCTTCTCTTCTCACTGTCCACGCCTCACTCCCACCACTCTTTTGATCGATCTCGCACTCGCACACTCCTTCCCCCTCGATATAGTATGCCTCTCGCACCACCTCTTAGATGCATCCCTCTATCTCTATCCTTCTCCCCTGGCCTTATTTGCTTCTAACACATACATGCATGTATACCAATCGATCTCCCTACATATACCTAGGTCGACTTTAACTATTTTACCCCCACCCATCGACCGACGTACCTCACAAGTTATGTCTCTCCTTTCTCTGACAGAGGACGATTAATCTTCCTATGTAGTTATGTCTTCTTACCACAGCCATATCGTCCCCCCTCATCATTCGTGCATGCCTGACCCGTCTCTCACACGCACGCGCACAGACAGGCAGCCATCCCCTCTCTTATTGATATTGGAGGCGTGCCCTCCGTTTGTCTAGCAAGCCTCTCCCACCATTTGTTAGAAGCAACTCCACTACCACCCCCTCCAACACTCTAGCTCTGTCTCTCTCCCAACCTTATTCCTCTCCCACACATATGCATGGATGTCGATCGATCTCCCTTAGTACATAAGGTAGGCCTCTCTCCTCCTCCACACATATACCAGCCATTGTACCTCTATAGTTAATAAGGCCTCCCCCACCACACACCGAAAGTCGAGCGCTGTAGGTAGGTATCCATGCCACAGAGACAAACTGCACCTGTCCCCTGTCACA
This sequence comes from Triticum aestivum, assembly GCF_018294505.1. NCBI lineage: Eukaryota > Viridiplantae > Streptophyta > Magnoliopsida > Poales > Poaceae > Triticum > Triticum aestivum. The sequence goes on along the minus strand of NC_057796.1, from coordinate 320,627,052 downwards.
TTCCAGTAGGCCAGCCACCCTATATCTTTAACGTGGGCACACACAAATTCGACGGCACTCTTTATCGATCGCGCGCGCACACACACACATCATCCCTCTCTTCGATTCTATGGATACCTCAAGCGGATGATACCTCCACTCTCTTCTCGTGATCGCCCCCTCTATATATATGATATATCCAGGTCTCTATTTTCACACACATTGCATATGTTACATTTTTTGGTTGACACCCCCCAAAAAAAACACTCACGAACCCACACACTATATCTCTCTACGTTTGTATCTCTCTCACACAACCCCACGTAGGTGGTGTACGGACACGAAGAGAATAGGTGCACATACTCACGCTTCATGCCCAGCCACACCCGCACGGGTACACGGTGGAGCTCATTTTTGTACGAAATGGCAGCCCACGTGCTAATTTGAACGCGTGTAGCGGTTGTTTAACTACGGAGGTCGTGTACCACGTGTGCACGAAACAAAGTTCGACTTGATGCGTTGGCGCGTTATTTTTAAATAAAGTTATATCGCTCAATGGCACGTACACAGAATATAAAACGATTTTTATGGAGAAAAAGGTAGTCCGCTCCACTATATACAATGGAGCCTGCCTGCCTGGGTTTGTCTCTCTTGAGAGTATCTCACACAAGGCGGCGGTGGCCTCTCTCTCTCTCTCTCTCACTGTTGGTCATTGATCCGGCCGCATCTCGTCCGCCGGCGGAAAGGGAGGATGTGCATCGTTTCTCCGTTCGACGGCGCCAAGGCAGCACGTCCCGATCCGCGGTACCCGCCGTTCTCTTTGACCAAGCTCTGGCGCGGTAGGGCCTACACCACCTGCTCGCTGCCGCAGTATGGGCAGATCCCGCCCGCCGCCGCTCACCTAGTTACATCCCGACGACCCCCAGGTATCCCCTCCGGCCTTGCTCCACTGGCCGTCTTCCCACATCGCTGCATGTGGAAAATCTTGCATGTGGATCTAACACAGTTCTTTTCCCAAAACATAGCTCGTCCGGCGTACTTTCCATATTGCAATCTCGTCCTCACAGCGTTTTAGACAGACACAACCGGGTTGTTATCTTCCCTTAGGACATGGAATATGCTTTTTTTGTCGTCGCATGTGTCATCAACTGTTATTGTCCAGTAATTGTTTCCTTTCTACCTCTTTTTTGCAAATAGGGCTATCCATTTCACCTCATTGCTATTGCGACCTTTTGGTGAACTGCACAATTCACTTTTTTCTTAAGAGTGTTTTGTGCAGTTGTACTAAAATGTCACACGGGCAATGCTACATTTCAGTGCGACTGCACAAAGCAAGATTGGTTTTGCTCTATCCTCCTCATCCAACTCCAAGCCTAATCTTCTCCAACTATTTGCTTAATCTTCTCCAACTAGTTAGTCTTAAGAGAGACTGCAAAGGTGACCGGCTTCTATTTGTGTGTTTATTGTTTCATCAGCAGTCCTCTGCTATCGTAATCACACTTAATATCTTTGGAACAGGGACGCTCAGCTCTATTTTAGTGGAACTGCACAAAATGATCGGAATGTTGCATGCTCCAGATAGCTACTTTTTTCCCAACATGCCTTGTTGATTTAGACAGAGCTGGGGGGACGTTCCTGCCAATGAAAGCATGGATCAATTTTAATTTAACACCTTCTCACAACTTTGTCTTCAGTTGTGATGTAAATATTAGCTCTCATCTGCTAATCATTGAGATGCATTAGCAAGGAAGTTAGTTTTTTATTGTTTCCGAAAGAGCATCGATGGCAAGACACACGAAACAAAAGCTGAAAGCTCAGAGCATTGTACAATTTCATGTTGCTGGAAAATTATTTGTATAGTACATCAATTATGTAAACAAATGCTGGAATCTTGATAGCATTGCCAGAAGCCTCTTCTGCATCCGGGGCCATGTGCCATGCACAAAATTATACTTCCTCCGCTCCTAAATATTTGTCTTTTTACAAATTTCAAATGGACATATTTTAGAGTGTAGATTCACTCAGTTTGCTTCGTATGTAGTCACTCATTGAAATCTCAAGAAAGACAAATACTCCATAGTATATTTAAGAACGGAGGGAGTAGTGCACAATCGCATGGGAGACTCAGCCCGGTTGTTGCGCTGCACTAATAGTGAGTAGTAATGAGCAGTCAAATCATAAGCCCCACCTTTCCCACTGTAAGCTGCTCGGAAGAAGCAACCATCAATACACTCTAAAGTCTCTCTGGTGGTGGAAATGCATCGAGAGAAATGCATCAGAATGAAGCGCGCCCTGTAAACTGTGACGGAGGGAGGAGTAGTATGAGGCCCGATTTGGATCACCGTTTCTCTTTTGAATACACTTGTAAAAAATAAACACCTGCGCCTGTCGTTGCAGTTCCGGCTGGAATTCGCACAGCGGCCAGTAACTTACAGGTGTAAGTTATACGCCTCCGTATTGAAATACACCCATTCCATGCATGGCCTGAAGGTGCAAAACCAAGTACGCGTATGGCCAGTCGGTCAATGCACTTCCTCTTGGCATATCACTGACATGTGGGACTGGAGTGTGAGCAAACCGATCTCAATTGACAGCCAAATTGCCAACCCGATGTTCCTTGAGAGAGACGAGGAGCGAAAACACACAGACGGGCTCGCACGGAGGCCAAGATATATTCGAACATGGTTGATCGATCATCATTACATGTTCGATGTTTTCTAACACTACCATTGGGCTGCCGTTTTCCGCCCTTCTCCTGAATAAATGTGTACTTTATCAGACATTAAAATAAAGTAAGAGTACAGACGCTCCACCATGCGGTTCTAGTAGTAGTACTACTCGTACAACTATAAACCTTGTGCTTGGCTCTTCGCCTTTTTGTGAAGTCGAACAATGATGGTACTCCGCATGTTGGGTACTACAGTGTATGCCTGTGGCAATCTGACACCGACTGAACTGCTGCATGTCCACCGCCTGGGCGAGGGTTGGTTGCATTAGTCAAAAGGCGTAAGCGAGCTTCACCTTGTCCTGCAAGCTTCTCCTCGTTCTGCGAGTTGGCGGGACACACCAAAAAGTAGTGCTAGTCCATACTCCCTCATTTCCGGTTAATATGGCTTAATATTTTTGCGGGTAAATGTGAGAGATTTATTCATATATAAGCATTCTTAGGACGACCAGCCAAGAGACTGGTCACTAGGAAGTGAGGTACCCCGCAAAAAAAGAAGAAGGAAGCGAGGTGTTTCATCAAACCAGCTCTCGGCCACATTCAAAGTGCAGCAAGCATGGTTCGCACAAAGATGCGCCACAAGGTTTGCTGACCTGTTTACATGCTGAATAACAAAAAAAAGAGGAAATATTACTGAGCGCTCCTATTTGTAAAAGGATATGAGCCATAATTAAGCGAGAATTGTGGTGAGTGTTCCATGCAATCAACTTCCATTATCACATGCGAGAACCCTCGAAGAGAACCAAATGTGTTGTAGATTGCTTTATCACATTTTTAAAATATAATAAGAGTGCAGATGCTCCTCCATCCAGTTCCTAGTATAGTATAGTACATACCTCTATAGTAGTACTAGTACTAGTAAACTTTGCGCTTGGCTGTTCGCCTCTTCGGGAAGTCGAACAATAATACTAGTACTAGTATAGTGTATGCTTCTGGCAATCTGACACCGAATTAACTGTTGCACGTCCACCGCCTGAGCGAGGGAGAGCTTGCATTAGTCAAAAGTTTCTCCATGTCCTGCGAGCCACCGCATGCAAGCTTCTCCCGTCCTGCAAGCTTCTCCTCGTTCGGCAAGTTGACGGGACAAAGCAAAGTAATGCTAGTCCATACTGCCTCCTTTCCGGTTAATATGGCTTAATTTCAAACGAGATAAATACACTATCTGTCACTGTATATTTGTAAAAATACTGTCAGTGGACTTCATAATACGCTCATTGCGCTCAATATATACATTTTCCGGTGTTTATACGGTCACTAGCTCACCCTGGCTGAGTATGTGTGTGCATGCACGTGTAGGTTGAGCACTTGAGTGACCGTGTGTATTCCATCGTGTGCTCGGACATGCATGCATTAGGGCATCACGCGCGATTTTGCGTCCATGTGTACGTGTGACTGTTGCATGCATGCACGAGGTTGTAGTCCCTTACATTCACATGTTCATAAGTCCATGCTTTGTCAAAACGTTGCATGCAAGGTTTAATCATTCGTTGTTCATGCATGCATTCTCGATATTAATATGTTGGTAAAGACAATTTCTTGAGGAAAATGAGCCCATGAATTGAGTACAAAGGGGACCAATAAGCCAGGACGGAGGGAGTACCAGTAGTGAACTGGAAGGAGGGAGTAGGTACTAGTAGTACAGTACTACGTAACAACGTGCAGTAACAAAATTCCTCTATGCGCATCCTGTCTACTCACGTGTCATGCAAGAAAATAGAGATAAGTACAAGTGAGACTCAGGAACGGTCATACACGTAGGGGGAGTACGTGTAGGGGCCACTAAGGAGCAGTCAAATCACACAGTAAGTTAGTCAGAAGAAGCAACCATCATTTCACTCTTCAATGACACGTACGCAATATAAAATGGTTGATATGGAGAGAAAAAGAAAACCACTATATATACACTAGTAGGAGCCTAAGCTACAAGCCTGCTTGCTTGGGTTGCTCTCTTCACAAGCATAGAACGATGGTGGCCACACCGCTGGTCACATACCCGGCCTGATCCCGCCGCTGGGGGAAGGGAACAATGTTCTGCGTAGACGCGGTCGACATCGGCGAGGGAGAAAACCCACAGTCGGTGCGTCCCAATCGGGGGTCCCCGCGGTATGGGATGATGCCGCCTCCCAACCGCCCTTCTAGCTACAGCCCGACGTCCCAGGTAGTACATCTTCCTTTTGGATCCGGCTTGCTCCACTGCCGCAGCTCCCCACGTAGCTCCATCTCCATGTCGATCTTTCTCTACTTCTACCGGCTTCTATTTGTGACGACTTTATGTCTCATGAACTAGTGCCAGTACTATTATTTTAATCACACTTCTTCAGTATCTTTGCCATCAGGGATGCTCAGCTCAATTTTAGCGGAACTGCACAAAAGCATCGTATGACCCGAGGGTGCCAGCCGTCTTTCCTTCGACGGGTTCTACCTAGCCAGGAAATTAAATCCTGTTTAGGGTTTAGGGTTTAAGTCGTAGTGACCCCATCAGTAGTTTTTCTTTTGTACACGCTCTCACAACTTTTGTCTTTAGTTGTGAAGTAAAAATTGGTTATGATATGTGAATCATTGAGATGCATCAGCATGCGTGTTAGTTTTCCTTTGTATTTGATGGAATGTTGTAACGGGGCAACCTTGGAGTAGGAATGAAAATGGAGTGGAAAGTTTCCGTTTTTCCTAAGAAAAAATGGAAATGGAGAGAAACCAACGTTTCATTTCGTTGGATCGCGCCATCGAGCAAAACCAACGTTTAAATCACGTCTGTCGCGTTCGTGTCTCACCCTCCTCCACGGCTGCACCCCACACGGTCGCTCGGCATGCCACCGCAAACCGAGTATACAATAACTTTCCCGCCTGCTTATCGAGGGATCGTGCCATGGAGTACTAGCACTACTGTAAGAGATTGACAAGTTGGGGGAGGACAGCTAGCTGTAGCACGGACTCCCAAGAACTTTTTACATGCATGTTTTGGCCGGCTATTGCGACCTTTGAACGCAGAGCAGTCGCGTGCACCGGGAAGCGGCGCGGGCGACGCTCTCTCGGCCGGCGCGCCGCTTCAATGCCGGCGCCAGTGAGAGGTCGCGTCTGCTCTGGCCGGACATGAATTCAGTACTGACCGTTTCGGGCGGGAAGCACGCGCGGGTGATGAAGAGGGTTCGGGTTGGTCAGGAGCGGGCGTGGCAGCGGTCTGGACGCCCGCAAACAAGAGATGATGTACGTTAATATTGCTGCGTATATAATTAACAATGTAATAATGTGCCAGTTGGACAAATATGATTGGAGATGGAGATGGAGATGGAATTTTACGTAAACACGGATGTGCATGTCTATGTTTTTTTTGCGGGAACAAACTTGTATTACTCACGTAGCCAGGAGTTACAATGCCATCAGGGCCTGAACCTAGCCAAACAACGATACGGCCACTAGTCCTACCATAATGAGCTAAAGTATGACTGACAATGTTGTTTTTTCGTCGAACATGAGCAATACAAGTATTTCGGAGTGCCATGAGCGATCTAATCTCACGCACCAAAAAACCAAACCGAGTTCTATCAAGATCTTCATTCCTAATCCTCACCATATTTGTAGCTTCAAGGCAGTCGGTCTCGATATTGATATTTGGAGCTTAGACTCCCCATGTACTTTATTATATTAATATAATTTACCATAGAAATACGGTGTGTGGGTCAACAAAAAAGATTACTCCACTGCAATGCGAGTGACAAACCCTCTTTGATGGCCAACAATTCTCCTTCAAGTGCGTTCGCACAATAACACAAGCTTCTACATGAAGAGAAAATTATAGCACCCCCATGATCCCTTAGTATCATGCCTGTACCAGCAGTTTTGTTCTGTGGCAAGAAGGAACCATCCGTATTCATTTTTACCCAGCCATCCTCAGATGCATGTCTATGTCTATGTGTGTGTGCGCGACGACTCTCGCGACCTAGAAGAGGGGGCGTGTTTTTGATGGAGTTTTCTTTCTTGGTACGTTAAAAAATTGTCCGCCAATTTTTGTTTCTTTTTTCCAGGAACGTGCGTATTCTATTTAAAACCATTGCTATGGAGAGATTTTTTTACTCCATTGTATATATAGCCTCTTGTTTGATAGGGTTTCTCGCGTCTCGCTCTCTCACCCTCTCCATATCAAAACAAGATGACAGTGTCCACTCTATCTCTCTCCTCACCGGTGGTCACAGATCCAGCCGAATCCTGTCCATTGCGGGAGGTGAGGAGGTGCAGTGTTGACGTTATCACCGTCGGTGATGGAGGAAACCGATGCGCACAGTCCTCTTGGAGCCGGCGCTGGTGTGGGCGAAGGTCCTCCGCACCCTCGTTCGCTGCCGTCGTGTGGGCAAATCCCGCCCGCCCGGCTAAGCGACATCTCGCCCACCTGAGGTATAACTTCTTGTACTGGTCTAGCTCCCCAGGTCACTGCATGCGAGTTTTCTTCTATGCGACTACTCCCCAGCTCCCCATGTATAGTAGCTAGGGTTCGTCGGCTGTTCCAACATCACCTACTATTATAGAGGAAATGCCACTCGAAAAGTTGTCCTGATTTATGCCTCGGTGGAGGTATACATGTTGTTTCGACAAAAAGTACATGGTGGTTATGCGGTCATTGTCCATATGCTGCTATTGCTGCTGCTAATCTAATACTATCACTGGTAAAATAAAGAAATGTTTTTTTCTCGGGTATCCTGGTTTAGTTCGATAATCATGATGCTTCTGTTTGTTGGTGTACTTTTCATTAATTCTTATTGACAATTGAGATGTCGTTGTTAATTTTGTACCACTGCCAAAACAAAGTAACAACACTATATCCCTTCTTTATATTTTTGCAAACAGCGATGCGTATCTCCATACCCGGGCATGTCTTCCTCAATTTTAGCGGAACTGCACAAAATTGGATGGCCATTGTTGTTCCGCCTCACTGTCCTCTGCCACGTGGTTCTTCCTTCCTCGAGCTATATTAATGATAAGAAATATACCATAGTGAGGATTTGTCGAACTTCATAGGTTCCTCACCCAAACTTGATGCCAAATGGATGATGCATCACCATGATGACCTATCGATGCTCATGGTTGCGCCTCATGGTTGCGTCCGCTAGTGAAGCTGATCGATTTTCCACGAAAAACAAGCTGTCTTCCATCATTGCTCTTTGCTTGTTACCCACAAAGATGATATCCTTCATCAGTTCACATTGGTTGCGTTGGAGACACAGTCGTCTTTCACGTTGGTGCAATTTTATCACACAATTGGCTATGAACCAAATGTTTCCTCGAAGAAGGATCGACGTTGGTACTACGAGCATAAGTTTTGTAATGATTTCTAAGCCTTCTCACAACTTTGTCTTTAGCTCCCCTGTAATTTTATTTGTCCAGTTATTAACTTTGATTAAAAAAATGGTGTGAACTAAAAACCCGGATGGACGTAGTAGCCCTCCATTTTTATTTACTCTACATATTAGACTTGACTGAAGTCAAACTTTGTAAAGTTTGACCAAGTTTAGGCCGAACACAACAAACCATAATTATTGAGAGAGGGCAAACTATACGTACTCTCAAACCTTTCCGATAATTGAAATTAAAATTCTTTATTTGTACACACTCTCACACGTTTCCAATAATTTGGTGCATGTGTGGTTGTTCACTTAAGGGAGGGTAGTGTACCACACGTGAAGGACAGGAAGTGCGACCAGGACGCGTGGGTCGTTAGTTTATCGAAAGTAGTAGTTTTCTTCACTGGTACGTTAAAGAGTTTCGTTTCGTACTTACACAATTTAAAACGATTGTTATGGAGAGAATAAGAAAACCACTCCACTATATATTAGTAGTATACACGAGTACTATATGGACGCAGCTTCATTGACTTAGTGCACCTGCCTTTGGGTGTATGACAGGTGGGCCCAAAATGTGGCTGGCCCACCTGTCATACAGCCAAAGGTAGGTGCAGTTAAGGCACCGGAGCTTAGTCCGTAATACAGTATATATGTAGTACACTATATAAGCTGGAGCCTCAGCACTTGTTCCCTAGGGTTTTCACTCTCCACACTCTCGCCGCACTACATATATATACACGCTGGAGGCTCGGCGTTCCTTTGCTAGGGTTTGCTATATTCACAGTCTCTCATCCTCTTCACCAGATCTAAACAAGACTGCGTTGTGGCCTCTGTCTCTCTCACCCCCTCACAACTGGCGAAGGAGGCGTCCGGATCCCGTCGCACCGGGAAGGGGAGGAGGTGCAGCGTTCACTCTATCGCCTTCCGTGAGGGAGGCAATCCACTGCCGGCTGCGCTTTTCTCTTTCAACCAGCACCTGTGCGGGAGGGCCACCGACCTCTTCTTCCTCACTGCCGTACGTAGTGTGGGTAGATCCGGCCTCCCGCCGCACGCCTTGCCACATCCCGACGACCCTAAGGTATAAGTTTCTTTGAAACCGTCATTGCTCTAGCAGCATGCGGATCTTTTTCGATTTTGTAGTCGAATCTAGGTCTTGGTTCAAAGAGGAAAGAAGGGTGCGGTGGGGTGGAGCATGAATCTAGGACGTGGTTCAATGAGGAAAGGAGGGAGGGAAAGTAGTATAGACTAGCTATCCAGCCGCTTTGTTGGTCGAAAAGGGAAAAAGGGGTAACCCAGTACACACATCTGTAAGGAACTGAACTCTTTGTTGAAAAGGGAAAGAAACTGGGGGGTCGGGTAGTTTGTGCAGGACTAGATTTGCTGCCCTCACATAGGAAAAAGTTTCAAAGAGAACAAATATGGGACCAACGCAGATATGCTGCTTGGCTACATACTCTGCATCACCCATTTATACGTGTGGACGCACATGGTGCTGGCATGTCCCATGTCCCATGTCATGTCCCATACAACTATTTTGCTGTTGTTAATCTAAGAATGCTGCTGGAAAATTGAAGCAATGCCACTGTTATAAGTAAATTACATTCTTAACAAATGTTGTTTTAAGAGAATGTCTCTATTAATACGAATCAATGCAACCATTTTATAAATGCTACTGTCCTACTTTGTTTTCCATCAAGATAAGTTAGACGCATCTTTTTGTCGCCGTTTGTTTCATCCTCCTTTATTGGCCAGTAATTGTTTCCTTTTTTGCCTCTGTTAAAACAGGGATATCTATTCAACTTGTTGCCTAGCAAACTTAAACATCACACCGGCGACTTTGCTTTATTTCAGTGCAACTGCACAAAACGAGATTGGATTTCCTATTTGTGTTGGCAGATTCGTAGGTGATCTTGTGTGCGTCATGACAGGTTGGTACTTGCCTTCATCCACATGATCGTGCAGTGTGTTTTGAGATGTTGTGCTACTTGTATTGGTACTGTTTTAAATAAATGTTGAATTGAAGCTATTGTATTGCTCTCTTTTCCCATTAAGTAGTGAACAAAAATGGTACCAACCGAGACATGATGCTTGTTGCTTTGTTACAACAAACTCTGCATCACCCCCTTTATAAGTAGATGGAAGCACATGGTGTTGTTGCGCCCACTCTCCCTGGAACTGTTTATGCTTTTTCTTAATCTAATGCTGATGGTAAAATTAAGCAATGCCACTCTCAGAATTAACTACTGAACTGTTTTAAGAGAATTTATCTGTTAATATGAATCAATGCTACTATCCTATACTTTGTTTTCCATCAAGATAAGGTAGATGCTTCTTTTTGTGGCCGCATGTTTCATCCTCCTTTATTGGCAGTAATTGTTTCCTTTTTTGCCTCTATTAAATCAGGGGTATCTATTCAACTTGTTGCTATAGCAAACTTAATTGTCACACCGGCAACTTTGCTTCATTTCAGTGCAACTGCACAAAACGAGATTGGATTTCCTATTCGTGTTGGCAGATTCGTACGTGATCTTGTGTGCGTCATGACGGGTTGGTACTTGCCTTCATCCACATGGTCGTGCAGTGTGTTTTGAGATGTTGTGGTACTTGTATTGGTACTATTTTAAATAAATGTTGAATTTAAGCTATTGTATTGCTGTCTTTTCCCATTCATCAGTGAACAAAAATGGGACCAACCCAGACATGATGCTTGTTGCTTTGTTACAACAAACTCTGCATCACCCCCTTTATAAGTAGATGGAAGCAAATGTTGTTGTTGCGCCCACTCTCCCCTGGAACTGTTTATGCTTTTTGTTAATCTAATGCCGCTGGTAAAATTAAGTAATGCCACTCTCAGAATTAACTACCGAATCTTAGTTCAAAACTGCAACACTTGTTAGGGATTGGTGGGATTACCATTTTTGTGGATGCATGTTTCATCCTCCTTTATTGGCCAGTAATTGCTTCCTTTTCTGCCTCTGTTAAAATAGGGATATCTATTCAACTTGTTGCTATTGCGACATTTTGCTTCGCTTAATTTTGGTGGAACTGTACAAAATGAGACCGGATTTCCATATATGTGTTGAGATCTCTCTCAGGTCTTCCTCACGAGTTGTTTCAAATCTTGGTCTTGAAAGGTCAGTACCGACTTTCCTCAGAATTAAATACTGAATCTTAGTTCAAAACTGCAACACTTGTTAGGGATCGGCGGGAGTACCATTTCTGTTAGGGATCGGCTGGAGTACATGTTTAAGAAATGTATTGTTCAGATAATGTCTCTGTTATTATATATCAGTTATAGTGTTTTACAAATGATACTATCCTGCTTTGTAGTTCTTTCTACATGTTTAACCAAGGTATTGTTAAGATAATGTCTCTGTTAAAATGAATCAGTCGCATTGTTTTAGGAATGATATTTTTCTGCTTTGTCGTTCTTTATACATGTTGAAACAAGGCATTGTTAAGATAATGTGTGAGTTAATATGAATGAATCACACTGATTAAGAATTGCTACTCTCCTGCTTTGTTTCCCATTAAGATAAGGTAGATCAGTAGATGTTTTTCTTCTGTGAGTACAAGTCATCAACCGTTATTTCTCAGTAATTGTTTCCCTTATACCTATTGTTGCTTATAGGGATATCAAAATTAAAGCTCGGTTTTATTCCGACTTTGATTTTAGTTGAACTACACAAAAGGAGCCAATGTGTCTAAGGCAAACTGCTGCATTAGTGGGTCTAGTTGGTCTTGCCACTTTGCAGAAAGTAGCAGTCACTGTTTGTGCTACATTACACAAGGAATGATTGAGAAGCTTTATAGAGTATTAGTAGACACTGGTGACATGACTAGTCTGCAGAGAGCATAGGAAACTCTACAACACGTGGAGTGCACTGGGCAAAAAGTGCCCAAACAAGTACAAGAAGCCAGGACAGGACTCCAAATCTGTCAATGTCATTCTAAGCAACAATGATGGGGCATCTGGGTATGGTAATCTGTTTACCGTACTTTCAGTTTGTTGGTCCACCGATTGGTGGGTTGACACTGGGGCCAATATTCATGTGTGTGCTGCTGTGTCTTTGTTTTCTTACAGCATATAAATACGATATCCACAGGGATGCTCAGCTTGATTTTAGTGGAACTGCACAAAATGTCCAGATGGTTTGTGTCCTCCATAATACTTCATCATGCACAATACATCGAATGGTTCTCTAACCATTCGTCGTCACCTTGAGCCACCAAACTATATGTTTGAATGGTGCTGCCAGCGTCGGCCATTAAGAAGGGTAAGAAGAAAGACAAAAAGAGAGATGGCTGCTTTACTTGTGGTTCGGAGGAACACTGGGCAAACAAGTTCCCAAACAAGTACCAAGAAGCCAGGACAGGACTCCAAGTCTGTCAATGTCACTCTAAGCAACAATGATGGGGTATCTGGGTATGGTAATCTGTTTACTGTACGTTCAGTTTGTTAGTCCACCGATTGGTGGGTTGACACTGGGGCCAATATTCACATGTGTGCTGATGTGTCTTTGTTTTCTGGCAGCATATAAATACGAAATCCACAGGGAAGCTCAGCTTGATTTTAGTGGAACTGCACAAAATTTTCAGATGGTTCGTGTCCTCCATAATACTTCATCATGCACAATACATCGAATGGTTCTCTAGTCATTCGTCGTTACCTTGAGCAATCGGACTATCAGATGACAAACTGATGACAAACCCTACCTGTTCCACAATCATAGGCATTACATATTTTGAATGGAAAAAGCTTGTCAAAGTTTTCAATGATGTTAGCAAGAAGACATTAGTTTAATATATTGGAATCGAAAAACCTTGTCAATTTTTGCTCATTGATGTTAGCCAGAAGACATGCATTTGATATTTTTGAGTGGGACGCCCTTTGCTGTGAGCAACGTCAATCGTTTTTTCCTATTCATGCCTTCAGTTCAGAAGTAAATATTTACGATGCTGAGATGCATAGTCACATGAATGTTGACCTATGTAAGGTATGTTAAGAGTTTGTTCTGAATGTTTTCTATGTAATGCCAGGCCTTGTGAGTTTGATTGCAAAGTTGAGCTTGGAATGCTGTGGCATGCGGCATCACGAGCTGTTCACCGTGCCTCCTGAGAATAATGCTTCATATTGTTTTGCATGTTGATCTAATGCCCGTGATTTGCATGTTAAGAAGATCATCCTCTTCTGTTGTTTCTGTGCTTAATAAGTTCATTGTCTTATGTTTCATTCATAGCCTATACAACAACTCGGGTAGGTTTGAGGTGAAACCATATGATCTTCCGACAAACTCATCATCTTAGGCCGTGATTGGATCGTCGTTTTCCAACCAAAACCGCTTGTAAAACCGACGCTTGTAAATAAAAGCAGATGGTCGGGCGAAGCGCTTGGTTGGTCGATTTCGACTAGTAAAATATACACTGGTCTCTCAAATTACACGCGTAACCCGCCAGTTTTACTTACAGACCTCGGTTCCTCGGTTTCATTATGCCTGTATTTTACGCATTGTTTCTGATGACGAGTAAATTACACTTGTATCTTAATACATGTGTGAAATAAACCAGAGCTCCCAAGCGCGGCCTTACCGTTTCATGCCGTCTCAGTCTCTCGAAGGTGCTCATAGGTGTCCGATGATCCTGGCTTCCTGAATGAGCAGCGGACGCTGTATCAGACCATCTGTAGGGCCCGCGAGGCCCTCTCCATCATCCTTCGAGTTGTTGCGCTCGCCGTGGCGCCGAGCATCATCAACATGGTCAACGAACATGAGGATTCAGGAGATGACTTTATTTTGACTGGATGACAGTAGGGACCCACTAGGGCCATAGCCGTACGTACGCAAGTGCCTCTATATTTTTTTTGCTTCCTCCTGGTTTCCTAACATCACGGTCCCACACCATTGTCAACCTATGTAGTCAATAAACGAGAGAATTGCACAAGGAACGACCGACAGCTGGGACCAAGCAACTCGAGTAGTATTTGTGTTTTTGAGGTGTGAGCACTGCAGAGTTTTTCTTGAGCGATGTTTTCGCTGTTGTTCAGAGAAGAGTAGGGTATTAACTGGGCGGGCTGTGGCCCGTCTAGCCCAGGCCAGATATCCAGCCCAGATATTAATTTTTGTCAAGCTGAAAATGGCTAGCCCAGCTATACTTTTTTTAGGAATACCCAGGCAAGGTCAACTTGTTATTCTCCGCCCCGCTGGGCAGCAAATCTTTCCTAGGAGGGATGCATTAGGCTTAACAGGCAAATGGGATTTAATAAATATTAAATGGGATGTAATTATAAAAACTGGGCAGTAACAATAAAAAATGCACCAAACACGTAATTAGTTTATAAAATATTATTTTTGTAATTTGAAAATTTCAATTTCATTAATTGTTGCGCGTGCAATGTTTCGTTGGGTTTTTACGTAATCCAAATTTATGTTGAAATTGTATTTAATTTGACTAGAAATTTCGGGATAAAATATTTTGTATCCCATCAAAATGTGGGAATTTTTTTTGAATTCTGTTTTGAACGGTTGTTTGAAATTATTAATCGTTGTCCTTGCTAGAAAATGGGTTGTAGTAAATTCCATTAGAATTCTAAAATGGGCTGTACATTCTTACAAATCGCAAATGGGATATAAGTTCTCTGCCACACACTTGCGGGCCTACTAAGTTGACGCGTCCCCTAAAAAAGTAAGTTGACGCGTATGCAAGGCTTTGTCAACTTATAGTCAACACACGGTTCTAGCAGCAGTGGCCGTTGGACGTCCATCAACCAGATGTCGTGCTTCTTCTTCAGTCTCGGATATTCTAGCTTCAGCCGCCCAAACAATGATTCCTCCCCCTGACATCTGGGGCGCACCATTTTGGAGGCTGACCTGTGGGCCTACTAAGTTGACGCGTACCATGGGCTTTGTCAACTTAGTCATTATAAATGATTCTAGCTGCAGTGACCGTACGATGTCCATCCAACGTCCGCCGTGCTTCTTCAACCTCTGGTCTTCTTGCTCCAGCCGCCCAAAGCAGCATCGGTCGTGCCGCGTGCTCCTGCCTCCCATGGCCGGCTATGCTGCCGCAGAGGCCTCACCACCCCCTACTACTCCCACCACTGGCCAGGCCATCCCTCTACTCACTCACACCCCTATTATCCTGCGGCGACGGAAGCCACACACCGCAGCCGAACCAGTGAACCCTCGTACTGCTCTCCGCGTGGGCATCCACTGCCGCGTCTTCCCCGGCTCCGCGTCGTCCCCTTAGGCCTCGCCGTCGTCCACCGCCCTGGTGCTCTTGGCGCGGCGTGGTCAACGAACGACATCCATCGGACGTGGACTGTACGTGGAGAGGCTGACAGCTGGGTCCACGGCCGCACACCAGGAAATGCCTCCTTATTACGCGCAAAATAATGATTCCTCCACCTGACATATGGGACCAACCGAAAGGGCCTTTGTATTTCACGAAAAAACGTTCCCGCCGCTGACAGCTCGGACGCACCAGCTATATCTTCGCACGCAAGGAAGTGCTTCCTTATTACGCACAAAAATGAATACCCCCTGCTAGCTGGGACCCACCATATGGGAGGCTGACTTGTGGGCCTACTAAGATGACGGAGACGGAGGGCTTTGTCAACTTAGTAAATATGAAGGATTCTAGCTCTAGTGACCATATGATGTCCATCCAACGGCCGTAGTGCTTCTTCAACCTCTGGTCTTCTTGCTCCAGCCGCCCAAACAAGCGTCGGCCGTGCCGCCTGCTCTTGCCTCCCGTGTCCGGCTGTGCTGCCACCCCTGGCCATGCCATCCCTCTATACTCACCCACACCTCCTGTTATTCTCCCGCGACGGCAGCCTCACACCGCAGTCGAAGCAGTCAACCCACGTACTCCCCTCCGCGTGGGCATCCACTGCTGCGTCTTCTCCGGCTCCGCGTCGTCCCTTCCTAGGCCTCGCCATCGTCCACCGCCCTGGTGCTCTCAACGCGGCGCGGTCAGTGTGGTCAACGGACGACTTCCATCGGAAGTGTACTGTACATGGAGAGGCTGACAGCTGGGTCCACGGCCGTAGTAAGGAAATGCCTCCTTATTACGCGCAAAATAATGATTCCTCCACCTGACAGCAGGGACTCGCTGGACGGGCCACGTATTTCGTGAAAAAAAACATTCCCCCCCTGACTGCTGGGACCCAGCAGCTACATCTTCGCACGCAAGGAAGTGCGTCCATATTACAGGCAAAAAAATGATTCGCCCCCCTGACTGCTGGGACGCACCAGCTACATGTTCGCACGCAAGGAAGTGCCTGACAGTCGGGACCCACCCGGTCGAAGCGTACGTAGCGTTGTCATTCTGGTCGCGAACGTGTACGTACATACAGGTCGATCGGTCTGTCTGCAGGCTGCAGCGATGAACCGTGGCCGTGTAAGGAAGGGCACGTGTGGTAGTAGAGGCGCGTACGTGTGGTAGTAGAGGCGCGCACGTAGCATGTACACGTACGTACAGCAGCCAGGGTGCAAGAAAGTAAATACGGCCACGTACGTACATATGGGCGGGGTCTCGAACGCCTACTCGTGCATACGTATGGCCAGGGCTCGTGTACATGGCTGTGGCTGGGTCGGAACGGAGAAACTACGTCGTCGTCGTGTTCATGGGGAGGCAACGGAATGCGTCGTGTTCATCGGGAGGCAACGGAACGTGTGCTGTTCATCGGGAGCCAACCGGCTTGGACAGAACAGGCGATGGAAACGAGGCCTGGCGTACCGCACAACAGAGGAAACGGCCTTGTGTTCGACCAGCCATGGTGGAAACAGGATCTTGTTCATCGGGAGGGGTCTGGCATACCGCAAAACAGAGGAAACGGACCTCCTACGGTCGAAACGGGGTCCTGTTGATCGGGAGGGGTGTGGCGTACCGCAAAACGGAGGAAACAGACTTGTGTTGGAGTGCTACGGCCGAAATAGGGGTCCTGTTCATCGGGAGGGGTGTGGCGTACCGCAAAACGGGACTCCACGGGATACTGTTCATCTCCACCGTCGACCTCCTCCAGCCTCCACGGGCTCCTGTTCATCCACCGTCGACCTCCTCCAGCCTCCACCCGCGACTGTTCATCCATGGGCTCCTATTCATCCAGCCTCCACCGCGCGCTCCTCCACCGGCTACTGTTCAACCAGCCCTCTCCACGGGGGTCCTGTTCAACACCCCTCCACGGGCTACTGTTCATCCAGCCCTCCACCGGCTACTGTTCAACCAGCCCTCCACCGGCTATTGTTCAAGCAGCCCTCCATGGGGTCCTGTTCATCCAGCCCTCCACGGGGTCCTGTTCATCCACCGGCTCGATCGATCGGGGTACTGTTCATCCAGCGGCAACGGCCTCTACCACGGGGTCCTCTTCATCCAACCCCCACCGGGAACTATTCATCCAAACCCCCCAACAACGCTCACTGTTCATCCAGAGGCAGCATCGATCAGCTTCAATTAGCAGCAGTAGCGAAGGAATCGCTCGATCGGGTTCAGTTAACAGCAAGGGATCGATCGATCGCTCGGGTTCAGTAACGCGTAGCCTGCAGTGCGATCGCTCAGGTTCAGTTAGAGCCCAACGCCTCGCTCGGGTTTTGTTAGAGCGCAACGCCTCGCACACACGCGCGTACGTACGAGAGGAACGCGCATTGCTCGACCCCCGACCAACCACCGTAACCGGGAACTCCCCGATATTTTCCTCGCCCTCGCTTCTACCACGGTTTTTCCCGCCATGGACGACCCAAAGAATGTCATGTAGCTGCGTCGCCGGCCCGCCCAGGACGAAAAGCCCATTTTCTATCATGATTTTTTGTCATAGAAGTAGGACCCCACCACATCTATGATGATACCGGGGTTTGTCACAATTATCGTCATAGAAGTGTCATAAGTATGACAGATTTTTCTTCGTTTGGCCCTAAATGTCACGGATGTGTCTTTTTTTTGTAGTGATATGTGTTGCTATGCTTGTTGAAAGTATTTTCAAATGTGTGTGTGTGTGTATATATATCTGTGAAATTGATTGAATTTAAGAAAAAACAGAAAAACAGGGGCTATACAGGCACTTTGCCGTCTGCTGGCAGATGGCAAAGGGCTTTGCTATCAGCCAGCAGACGGCAAAGCTGCCACATGGCAGCTACCTGTGCAACCTGGGGTGCACTGGGCTAGCCTATTTGGTCGCTTTGCCGTCTGCTGGCAGACGGCAAAGAACTTTAGACCTTTGCCGTTAGCCAGCAGACGGCAAAGCATGCCATGTGTCAGCTACCTGGGGGCACCTGGGATAACCACTGTGCCGTCCGCTGGCAGATGGCAAAGACCTTTGCATCTTTGCCGTCAGCCAGCAGATGGCAAAGCACGCCGTTAACCCCTAATGGACCAAACCTGCCATCCACCCGCATTGCCGTTTGCTGGTTGACGTCAAAGGCCTTTGCATCTTTGCCGTCTGCCGGCAGATGACAAAGTACCCTTTGCCGTCGCTCGTTCAGCCGGAAGGTTTGCCGTCTGCCGCCTGACGGCAAAGGTCTTTGCCATCCGCCAGGCATGCCTTCGCTGTCAGCCATGGCTGACGGCAAAGATCCTGATTCCTGTAGTGCGCAACTTCGATCTTTCCCACCACTGCTACCTTCCCCAGCAATGGCCGGATCCGGTTCCAAGGGCAGGTGGGAGGCCTCCTCCGTCACCGAGAAGGACATCAAGGATCTCCGGAGCGCGGGCTATCTGTCCGCGGATATCACGCATAGGCTCCCTGACAAAGATCAGGTTATCCCTACTCCAGAGCCTTGTGAGAGGGTTGCGTTCATCCCCCATTTCCTCCGGGGGCTAGGGTTTCCCCTCCACTCCTTCGTCCGAGGCCTCATGTTCTACTATGGGTTAGATTTCCATGATCTAGCCCCAAATTCCTTCCTCCACATATTGGCGTTCATCGTCGTGTGTGAGGCTCTTCTTCGCATCCCGCCACACTTCGGCCTATGGCTCAAGGTTTTCAATCTGAAGCCGAAGGTGGTTGACGGACAGCACGCGGACTGTGGTGGAGCCATGATAAGCAAGCTCCCCAACGTCGTCTGGCCCAAAGGGGCATTCGTTGAGACTGTCAAGGTGTGGCAGTAGGAGTGGTTCTATATCACCGAACCCTGCGATGGCAAATGGGCAGCCACACCTGACTTCAGATCCGGACTTCCCACAAGACTCACCTCATGGACCGCCAAGGGCCTTGGTTGGGGATCCCAACCAGAGGTGAATATGCTACAAAAACGCATCTCCAACGTGTTGGGTGCGAACACTGGTCTCACAAACGTGATTCAAGTGATGCTCTTCCGCCGTATCCTTCCCTGCCAACTCCGGGCCTCCCCCATGTGGGAGTTCAATCCGGAGGAGCCACGGACCTTGAAGCGCTTCTTCGGCACCACGCACGAAGATATATGGAAGCAGCTCTTCAAGGCCCAGAAAAGTGGCCGATGAAGACCGAGGACATCGGACTCGACATTGAGAACCCGGCCTCGGCGGTAAGCATACTCTTTCCGAAGACCTATCTGGTCATTACTTCAAATATAATAAATATTATATCACCTGCCTTCCGTACAGGGCTGGACGGCAAAGGCGGAGCGGATCAACTGTCCGGCACCACTGCCTGAGGACCCGGTCACACCCCAGCTAACGGAGATGCTGGTCCCGGCGCCCTATCAGGCGCCAGAGAAGAAGGCCAAGAAGAAGAAAGGCAAGGAGGCCAAGGGCGGCCCCCGCCACAAAGTTCCTTCGGACACAGTGTCCGGAGAGACCGAAGCCCTCTCATCCCACGACGGAGATGAGGAAGAGGAGGAGGTGGCGGTGGAAAGCGACTCCCCTCGTAAGGGGAGGAAAAAGAAGAGGACGGACTTCGAAGACCCGGAGGGGGAGGCGCCCAAGAGAGGGAAGGTGACCTTCTCGGACAGTTCAGACTCAGAGTCCGAACTAGTCCCCAAGAGACCTCCCAGGGTGAAGCCCCTGGCCGAATCGTAAGTATGCAGAAACTTACTTGTTTATCTTTGGTCCACCTGCTTCTGTTATATAAGTTGCTTTGTTATTTGCCTTTCAGCCCTCCCTGCGAGCTTCCGCAAACTCCATTATTAGAGGGGAACTCTCTGCCGCCTGAAATGGCAGAGAGTGACATGCCGCCGTGAGCCCCCTCGCCTATCACCATGGAGGACATCGAAGTGTCGTCCCAAAGGACCTCTCCTGGCTGAGGGGGGGGGGGCGAACGAGGCCGTCAAGAAAGGGTCAAGGTTAATACCTCGGTCGCCGAAGACCTAGAGGAGGCGACCCCCATGACGACCAACGGTGGGGAGCCCCAACAATCCGGGCCCCCGCCGAACACCATTCCGGAGACCAACATGGCTCCGGGCTCGGATAAGCAGCCCCCTTCGAAAGAGGGGGGAGGAGTAGCAGCTCCATCGGCAACCTCCATTAATCCAGAGGCGCCTCGTGCTCTGGAGGAAGCACTTCAAAGTGCTTCCATTGTGGAGGACCACCGCACCCTCATGGGTGTGGTTATGTAGAAGGTTCAGTCCGCTAAAAACTGACTGAATGAAGCCTTCTGCAGCCTACTGACAGGCTTTGAGGTATGCGACGTAATGTTCTAAAAACTTTTCATATAAAAGAATAAACCTGTATATAGACAGTAGCCCCTGAGGCTCTGTGCGGTTTAGAAAAAACCGGACAGAGGATCCACATAGTAATCGAGATAGTAACATACTGTGCCCGCCGCCAACATGAAGCTCGGGTGACCGAAGTCGAGCGGGAGCTGAAGGATGCCATCAGAAAATGCGAAACATTGGAGCAGAAGACTTCGGCCTAGTCCTCCGAGCTTGCCAAGGCTCTCCGTGATGCCCAAGAGGCGCGGAGTGAGTCCCGGAGTGTTCGCGAAGAGATCCACCAGGCAAGGCATATAGCAGCTGGTAAGGCCTTTCTTTTGCAAAGTATCTTTGGAGGTCAGAGGTATGCTTTTCTCACAAGAGTGTGGAGTTCTCCAGGCGCGTTTGCGGATCTTCCGAAGAGTGTCGCCGATGCCGCACAGTTCTTCCGAGCCTAGGAGGGGAACTCAACCGAGAAGCTGTTCTAGTCGTAATATCTCGCGCTAGAACACCCGACGTTTCTGAACGACCGGCTGAAGCCGCTGACGGAGCTGCATAGGGTGGCAGGCCTGGCCATGAAGGACCTAATAGTCCAACTCTGGCCGGACGAGCTGATACCTAGCAGCTACTTCGGTTTGGTGAAGCGGCTGGTCGATGCGCGACCGCAGATTGAGGCTGTGAAGCGATCGGTCTGCATAGAGGGTGCCCGGATGGCCTTCGCCCTCGTCAAGATGCAATGGGCGAAGATGAAGGCTGATACGTCTCCAACATATCTATAATTTTGATTGTTCCATGCTATTATATTTCTTGTTTTGGATGTTTTATCTGCATTAATGTGCTATTTTATATGATTTTTGGGACTAACCTATTAACCTAGAGCCGAGTGCCAGTTTTTGTTTTTTCCTTCTTTTAGAGTTTCGTAAAAAAGGAATACCAAACGGAGTCCAAACGGAATAAAACTTTCACAATGATTTTTCTTGGACCAGAAGACACCCAGGAGACTTGGAGTGCAAGTCAGAAGAGCCACGAGGCGGCCACAGGGTGGAGGGCACGCCCAGGGGCAAGGGCGCGCCCCCGACCTTGTGGGCCCCTCGTAGACCCCCTGACCTAGATCTTCCTCCTATATATACTCTTATACCCCAAAAACATCCAGGGGAGCCACGAAACCACTTTTCCACCGCCGCAACCTTCTGTACCCGTGAGATCCCATCTTGGGGCCTTTTCCGGCATCCCGACAGAGGGGGATTCGATCACGGAGGGCTTCTACATCAACACCATTGCCTCTCCGATGAAGTGTGAGTAGTTTACTTCAGACCTATGGGTCCATAGCTAGTAGCTAGATGGCTTCTTCTCTCTCTTTGATTCTCAATACAAAGTTCAACTCGATGTTCTTGGAGATCTATTCCATGTAATACTCTTTTGCGGTGTGTTTGCCGAGATCGAATTGTGGATTTATGATCAGCTTATCTATGAATATTATTTGAATCTTCTATGAATTCTTATATGCATGATTTGATATCTTTGCAAGTCTCTTGGAAACTATCGATTTCGTTTGACCAACTAGATGGTTTTTCTTGCAATGGGAGAAGTGCTTTGCTTTGGGTTCAATCTTGCGGTGTCCTTTCCCAGTGACAGTAGGGGCAGCAAGGCACGTATTGTATTGTTGCCATCGAGGATAAAAAGATGGGGCTTTCATCATATTGCTTGAGTTGATATCTTTGCAAGTCTCTTGGAAACTATCGATTTCGTTTGGCCAACTAGATGGTTTTTCTTGCAATGGGAGAAGTGCTTAGCTTTGGGTTCAATCTTGCGGTGTCCTTTCCCAGTGACAGTAGGGGCAGCAAGGCACGTATTGTATTGTTGCCATCGAGGATAAAAAGATGGGGCTTTCATCATATTGCTTGAGTTAATTCCTCTACATCATGTCATCTTGCTTAAAGCGTTACTCCGTTCTTTATGAACTTAATACTCTAGATGCATGCTGGATAGCGGTCGATGTGTGGAGTAATAGTAGTAGATGCAGAATCATTTCTGTCTACTTGACACGGACGTGCTGCCTATATTCATGATCACTACCTTAGATATCGTCATAACTTTGCGCTTTTCTATCAATTGCTCGGCAGTAATTTGTTCACCCACCGTAATAAATTCTATCTTGAGAGAAGCCTCTAGTGAAACTTATGGCCCCCGGGTCTATTTTACAACATATTAGTTTCCTGTCAACTTGCCAATTTCTGTCGCCGTTCCCTTACTTTACAATCTTTTACTTTCCGTTCCACAAAACAAAAATACCAAAAATATTACTCTACCATTTATCCATCTCTATTAGATCTCACTTTGCGAATAACCGTGAAGGGATTGACAAACCCTTTGTCGCGTTGGTTGCAAGTTGGTGTTTGTTTGTGCAGGTATTCGATGGCTTGTCGCGTTGTCTCCTACTGGATTGATACCTTGGTTCTCAAAACTGAGGGAAATACTTACGCTACTTTGCTGCATCACGCTTTCCTCTTCAAGGGAAAAACCAAGGCAAGCTCAAGAGGTAGCAAGAAGGATTTCTGGCGCTGTTGCCCGGGAGATCTATGCTAAGCCAATACATACCAAGTACCTATCATAAACTCTCATCCCTCGCATTACATTATTTGCCATTCGCCTCTCGTTTTCCTCTCCCCCACTTCTAAAATGATTTTCGAAAAGATTTCCCTTTTCTTCGCCCTTCTTCCGTTTGTCTTCTTCGTTTGCTCTTATGTGCTCGTGTGTTGGATTGCTTGCTTTGTCATGATGGCTCAAGATAATACCAAATTGTGTGATTTTTCCAACACCAACAACAATGATTTTATTAGTACTCCGATTGCTCCCGATACTAATGCTGAATCTTGTGAGATTAATTCTGCTTTGCTGAATCTTGTTATGAAAGATCAATTTTCCGGCCTTCCCAATGAAGATGCCGCATCCCATCTTAATAATTTCGTTGATTTGTGCAATATGCAAAAGAAAAAAGATGTGGGTAATGACATTGTTAAATTGAAACTATTTTCGTTCTCGCTTAGGGATCGCGCTAAAACTTGGTTTTCATCTTTGCGTAAAAATAGTATTGATTCATGGAACAAGTGTAAAGATGCCTTTATTTCCAAGTATTTTCCTCCCGCTAAGATCATCTCCCTTAGGAACGATATTATGAATTTTAAGCAACTTGATCATGAACATGTTGCACAATCTTGGGAGAGGATGATTAGAAATTGCCCTACTCATGGTTTGAATTTATGGATGATTATACAAAATTTTATGCCGGATTAAACTTTGCTTCTAGAAATCTTTTAGATTCGGCCACGGGAGGCACTTTTTCGGAAATTAATTTAGGAGAAGCTACTAAACTCCTAGATAATATTATGGTTTATTATTTTCAATGGCATACCGAAAGATCTTCCACTAGCAAAAAAGTGCATGCGATTGAAGAAATAAATGTTTTGAGTGGAAAGATGGATGAGCTTATGAAATTGTTTGCTAGTAACAGTGCTCCTATTGATCGTAATGATATGCCTTTGTCTACTTTGATTGAAAACAATAATGAATCTATGGATGTGAATTTTTTTGGTAGGAACAATTTTGGTAATAACGCGTATAGATGTAATTTTAATCCTTGGCTGTTTCCTAGTAATTCCTCTAATAGTTATGGTAATTCCTACAACAATTCTTATGGAAATTATAATAAGATGTCCTCTGAATTTGAGAATCGTGTTAAAGAATTTATTAGTTCACAAAAGAAATTCAATGCTTTGATTGAAGAAAAATTTCTTAAGATTGATGATTTGGCTAGGATCGTGGATAGAATTTCTCTTGATGTTGATTCTTTGAAACTTAGATCTATTCCACCCAAGCATGAATCAATGAGTTTCTCAAAGCCATGAGAATTTCCATGATGAGTGCAAAGAAAGAACCGCTAAGATGCGTGCTAAGAAATATTGGTTTATAAAAGCGTGTTCTTCTAGTTTCCGTGAAAATAATAATGAAGATCTTAAAGTGATTGATGTGAATCCTATTGAATCTTTGTTTTCCAATGTAAATCTTGATAAAGATGGGACTAGAGATGAGTCAACTTTAGTTAGAAGGCGTCGCAATGATTTGGAGTTTTTAGATCTTGATGCAAAAATTGATAAAAGTGGGATTGGAGAGGTCAAAACTTTAGATAGCAATGAACCCACTATTTTGGATTTCAAGGACTTTAATTATCATAATTGCTCTTTAATACATTGTATTTCCTTGTTGCAATCCATGTTGAATTCTCCTCATGCTTATAATCAAAACAAAGCTTTCACTAAACATATCGTTGATGCTATGACGCAATCTTATGAAGAAAAGCTTAATTTGTAAGTTTCTATTCCTAGAAAACTTTATGATGAGTGGGAACCTACTATTAAGATTAAGATTAAAGATTATGAATGCTATGCTTTGTGTGATTTGGGTGCTAGTGTTTCCACGATTTCGAAAACTTTATGTGATGTGTTAGGTTTCCGTGAATTTGATGATTGTTCCTTAAATTTGCATCTTGCGGATTCCACTATTAAGAAACCTATGGGAAGAATTAATGATGTTCTTATTGTTGTAAATAGGAATTATGTGCCCATAGATTTCATTGTTCTTGATATAGATTGCAATCCTACAAGTCCTATTATTCTTGGTAGACCTTTCCTTAGAACGTTTGGTGCAATTATTGATATGAAAGAAGGAAACATTAGATTTCAATTCCCGTTAAGGAAAGGCATGGAACACTTTCCAAGAAAGAAAATTAAGTTGCCTTATGAGTCTATTATGAGAGCCACTTACGGATTGAATGCCAAAGATGATAATACTTAGATCTATTGGTGTTTTCATGCCAAGCTAGGGGTGTTAAACAATAGCGCTTGTTGGGAGGCAACCCAATTTTTTTCCTGCTTTTTAGGTCCTATTTTGCTTTGAATAAATCTAGCCTCTGGTTAGATGTGGTTTTGTGTTTTAATTAGTGTTTGTGCCAAGTAAGACCTTTGGGATAGCCTACGGTGATAGTTGATTTGATCTTGCTGAAAAATAGAAACTTTTGCGCGCATGAAAATAATTTTCATAAATCCAGGAACATGATTTTTAGTTGATTTTTTTGCAGAAGATTAATATACAAATTTCTTTGGACTTCCTAATTTCTCAGGATTTTTGGAGTTACAGAAGTATTCGAAATATCCAGATTGCTACAGACTGTTCTTTTTTACAGGTTCTGTTTTTCGCATGTTGTTTGCTTATTTTTATGCATCTATGGCTAGTATTGGGGGTATGAACCATGTAAAAGTTGGAATACAGTAGATATTACACCAATATAAATAAAGAATGAGTTCACAACAGTACCAAAAGTGGTGATTTATTTTCTTATACTAACAGCGCTTACGAGATTTTCTGTTGGAGTTTTGTGTTGTGAAGTTTTCAAGTTTTGGGTAAGGATTTGATGGACTATGGAATAAGGAGTGACAAGAGCCTAAGCTTGGGGATGCCCAAGGCACCCCAAGGTAATATTCAAGGACGTCCCGGGAAGGCATCCCCTCTTTCGTCTTCGTCTATCAGTAACTTTACTTGAGGCTATATTTTTATTCACCACATGACATGTGTTTTGCTTGGAGCGTCTTGTATGATTTGAGTCTTTGCTTTTTAGTTGCCACAATCATCCTTGCTGTACACACCTTTTGAGAGAGACATGCATGAATCGTGATTCATTAGAATGCTCTATGTGCTTCAATTATATCTTTTGAGCTAGGCAAAATTTGCTCTAGTGCTTCACTTATATCTTTTTAGAGCACGGCGGTGATTTTATTTTATAGAAATTGATGAACTCTTGCACTTCACTTGTATTATTTTTAGAGTCTTTAGAACAGTATGGTAATTTGCTTTGGTTATAAAATTAGTCCTAAGATGATAGGCATCCAAGAGGGATATAATAAAAACTTTCATATAAAGTGCATTGAATACTATGAGAAGTTTGATTCCTAATGATTGTTTTGAGATATGAAGATGGTGATATTAGAGTCATGCTAGTGAGTAGTTGTGAATTTGAGAAATGCTTGTGTTAAAGTTTGTGAGTCCCGTAGCATGCACGTATGGTGAACTATTATGTAACAAAGTTGGAGCATGAGATTGTTTTTGATTGTCTTCCTTATGAGTGGCTTCGGGGACGAGCGATGGTCTTTTCCTACCAATCTATCCACCTAGGAGCATGCGCGTAGTACTTTGTTTTGATGACTAATAGATTTTTGCAATAAGTATGTGAGTTCTTTATGACTAATGTTGAGTCCATGGATTATACGCACTCTCACCTTTCCGCCATTGCTAGCCTCTGTAGTACCGCGCAACTTTCGCCAGTACCATAAACCCACCACATACCCTACCTCAAAACAGCCACCATACCTACCTATTATGGCATTTCCATAGCCATTTTGATATATATATATTGCCATGCAACTTTCCACCGTTCCATTTATTATGACACGCATCATCATTGTCATATTGCTTTGCATGATCATCACTACTACAGGATGGTCCAAACGCGACACTAAGATCAGAGACACTTCGACGAAACTATGTGCAATGTCATAATCGCAAACGGTGGTGTAAAAAACCCGTCAAAAAAGGTGCAAAATGTTTGCGATGACGGATGCGTCAAACACGGTTCAGATTTTAGTTGCGTGTGCGATGCAGGGCATACGGTTCAGTTCAATTAACTATTTGGGATGAGGAGGAACAAAAGAAATGGGCAGCCAGATGAAGGTGTATGCGATATACAACATACGGTTCACTAGGACGAACTGTGTGTGATTAGGCAACACAATGGAAACGGTTCAACTGAACAAGATGTGTGTGATACGCGGCATACATGTGCGTAATCAGAAATGTGTGCGAAGACCAATAATAACATAGACGATTGCTGCTAATATGCCATGTGATTTGCTCTGTCTACAGAAGAATAACATGTATATATATATATATATATATTGTGTTACTATTCATCACCCAGGATGCAGAATAAGTTATTCTTCACCCGAGGTAATCTTACGACCATTTCATAAATAAATTACATTTGAAATACAAATAGTTACATTCATATTGATTTACTGTATAAAATTTGGCATTAACAAAAAAAATATAGGTCAAAAAATGTATTTTATGTACATTTTACACTATGTTTTTACATTTGTAATTTTACGTAACATAATTTTTTTATAGTGTTACTATATATATATATATATATATATATAACTGAAATAAACATCCAATTACATAAGTGACTATACAGATCATTCGCACACACCTCAATAAACAACTGCATGCATTCTAAAGTAGGAGAAACGATCGTTTAGTCATCTACTTCTTGTGACGCTCCCGCCACTGCTCTGTGGCTCGATCCCTCATCTGGGGCAGGAAGAAGACACCTCCTCATGTCAATGATCCGCCTGTACATCTCGTAGCTTGTGTACGCGTCCTTGGCCGCGTACTTGACATGTTGTTCATCCAGTCTCTCATGCCACGCACTGTGCCAGACGTTCTTGTCCTTCTTGCTCTCATTCTTCTTCTTCATGTAGTAGGGGTCGATGATGGCCGAGGCGAGGTCAACCAGGGAGTTCAGTTTGTTTTTGTTGCTGCCCCAGACCTTGTAGTGTTGCTGGATGTTGACAAGATTCGGGCATTTCAAGCCCGAAACCTTGAGCGCTTTTAGATCGTTGGTGGTGTCCATCATAGCGAAACTGTAGTCGGAGCTGTTGATAAACCTGGAGAAACGCTCGCAAGGCCTTGTGGCAAGGTGCTAGTGGTAGACGAGGATGTCATGTCGCATGGACAACTGGGCAACGAGAACCTTCTGATCGTGCCTGACACGACCGATGGTGTACTCGAGGTCAAAGCCGACCACTTGGTACTTGTCCTCGGCAAGGAACTGCTCCATAGTTTGGATGAAGCTCACCACTGAGACCGGATCGTTCATGTACACCACCGAGAGGGCCTTCCCCCTCACGTGGGTGTCCACTACGTGATGCATGGTGAACTGCCCGCCGTTGTCGTCGTAGGCCGCTGTGAGCGCCATTGGAGCCACGGGGATCACCATTGGAACCGCTGGATGTCCTCTCTGTATGTGTCGTTGTGGGTGTGCTTATTGTGTCGTGTGACGCGATAGATGAAGGTAAATGGCCGCAGGAGTAAATGGGGGCCGGGCGGCCTGGATTCTCTGCGCGTCCGCATGATACTTTTTGCAGCGGGTAACTGCATTGTCACGCCGCGCCCGGCGCAACCGCATGCACATGAACATGCATGATCGTGCGCCGGCCATAAACACTGGCAGCGCGCATGGAGGGACGAGGGCAGAGCACCCGTAGGGACGCGAAAGAAGAGTGCGCGCGGCGGGACGCGAGCAGAGCACTCCGCGGCCGCCTGAACCGCAAGCAACCACACACATAGAGCAGTTGAACACGCAAGAAATGGTCGCCTCCAAGCCGGCCGACAGTTGCGTCGCTTCGTAGAGAGCGGCCATGTGCTACTACCTCCGTCTAGTCTATAGTCCCCTTTATATTCTGTGCCATACTTTGCCGTCAAATTTAACCAACAAAATGTTAATGCATGTTATAAAATTATATAATTGGAAACTATGTTCAAATACGAATCCAACTATATAATCTTTGGTGACATGCATTCGTATTTTATTAGTTAAATCATACTTATAAACCAGGATGGGGGTATTGTAGGTAATTCAATCGCAAACGTTTTTTATTAACCGCATGTGTACGTGGTCCTCCTCTCGCACGTCTTGTCACCCCACTGCCGCACACGGCTTACAGCGCAAGCTTGTGCAGCGCGCGGGGGCATTCTTTTGGCCAAATGGTGGCGACAATGAATCGTCGGTGAGCCCGTTCCTGCGCAACCTCGCAGGTTCCCCCGCACGCTTCCCGCCCGACTCGGTGAAATCCCCCAAAATCCCAATGCTTACCGGCTTGCTATATAAACCCTCACGGCCGGCGAGTCCTGCGTCGCATTTGCCCCTCCCTCCCTATAGCTTATCTCGTCTGCTTCTCCCACAATCGCCAATGGCACCGGTCCATCGTCGTCACTCAGCCACTCCGCCGTCATCAGAGGACAATTCCAGTTGGGAGGCTAGACCGCGGCGGCGGCGCAGTCCCCGACGTAGTGTAGTGCGCGTGGTGTCCCTGTGGGGTGTGCGCGGAACACCCACCACACGCTCCGCCGCCGCCGCCTGTCGGCAGCTGTTGCTGTCCGCCGTTGCCGCCACACCACCGTCGAAAGCCAGGGCCATCGCCCGCTCCACCGCCGCGGCCCGAAGGCGGGAGGTGGCCGTCGTGGCCGCCACACCTCTGCCGGCCAGCGTGTCCATCACCCACTCCGCCACCGCGGCCCGAAGGCGGGAGGTGGTGGTCGTGGCCGCCACCCCATCGTCGACCGTCGTGGCGGCCAGCCCACCGTCCACCGCCGGGGTCATCACCCGCTCCGCCACCGCCGCCCGAAGGCGGGAGGTGGAGGTGGATGCCCGCATGTGTGTCAGTGACCTTGCCCTACACCGAGTTCCTGCGGGAGGAGGAGGAGCACCTCGTCGAGAACGCAAAGAGCCTTACTGGCACTATGGCCGCGGCACACGCCACCTCAGAGGCGAGGAATCAGGAGATCTACGAGGAGAACCACCGCTTCGAGAGGGGTCGTCTGGAGCGGCAGGGGGTGTTCGAGGTGAGCATCGCCGAAGCTGCAGCAGCGGCAGGCACCGTATTGCAGTGGTCCAGCTCGTCGGTAGGCTCCTCCTCCTTTGCCTCTTACTGAGCGCACTCGGCAGAGGAGAGGCAGCCGGAAGTAGTACAAAGCCCCTCCGTAGTAGTAGTATTCAGGGGCTATTTTGTTCAGTTCATCTTACTATATATGTGGTGGAACTGTACAACATACTTAAAATTAGCTAGTATATATAGTTGAACTAGCTATTTCAGTACGTGGTTGGTAACAATTGGGGAAAAGTTTGGTCGGTTCAGCTGTCGAGTTGAACTGTTTGTATATATTAAGAACGTCTACTTAATCTATGAACGAAATCTATGCTTAATTACTCAATTTTAGTTGCAAAAATTAGATACGGCTAGTGATTTTTAGCTTCATATTTTGACAAATCGCAGTGTTACAAGGTTGACAAATGGCAATGTTACTAGATCAACAAATGTCAATCTTTCCAGTTTGACAAATGGGAACATACCCAATATGACATATGCAAATCTTACCAAATTGTTTGTAAGTGGTTGCACACGGGTCATCCAAAAGAACCGTTTGCATTGAAGAGATGCACAAATCCTGCTCTCACTTTGCATACGGGTGTTCTATCTCAAATGTTTGCGATCAAGAGCCGCAAAAATCCTGCTCGACATATTTTCCCTTGGCTTCCTGGGGAAGCTATCGGTTTGCATACGGGTGTTGTAACTAAAACGTTTGCGACGAGTGTTTTATATTTAAAAACCATTGACGCTTTTTTTAAAGAAAATCGTTTGATAAGTCTGTACATTAACAGAGAAAAACGCAAGTTCACTCACACCATATCTTTCATTTAGTCATACTGCGAATTTATATTCATATGATCGAGATACAGTATTAAACCCAAGAAAAAAAATCCGGCGGCAGCGGAGGCGGCGTGGCGCGCCGTCGTTGTCGCTGTCGTCCTCCGGGACGCCGTTGTTGAAGTCTTCAATGCAGCACAGAATGTTCTTGACTTGTAAATCAAACATCATGTCGTTGCGCGATCGACGGGCGGGGCGTGGGAGGACGGTAGCTAGCGGCGCTGAGAGGTAGCGGTCGATGGCGGCATCCCATGCCGCTCAGGGGGGCGCGGGCACGGGCACGGGCGCTGTCATGTACACAAGCTCGCGTGGGTCTGCGGAGACCTTGCAGACGCCCCCGGCTTCCAGCTCTCGGATAGTGCTCGACGACCAGGCTGTCAATGCTATGGGGATGGTCACTAGCGCGGGCGCGGGGATGGGAGCTAGGACGGGAGCGGGGGCAGCTAACGCCGCGGCCAGCTCGTTCTGGGCCATGTCCATGAGGCCCCATTCCTCCTTATTTTCTATCTCCTCCGGCTCGGAGTCGACTTGACCAAACTTGAAGACTAGTGGCAGATGATCCTTCTGCGCCATGGCGTTGGTGGAGGTCTGCGGGAGGGAGGGAGGGGAATGGGAGGCGAATAGTAAGGTCACCCATACTAAGCAGCGACACTGGCGCCATTAATGGAGAGGAAGGCGGGCGGCCATGGAAGTCAAAGGGCTTGCTTCCTAGTGAGCCTGCACAGCGTACAGCTCGCATGCTTCCCGGTGAGCCTGCGCATTGGAGGACAGCTTGCATGCCTCTCGGTCAGCCTGCACACCAGACTGCACTCGCACGCCTCCCGTTTAGTCAAGGTCAAGCAGCTGTTCACACGGCACCTCCTATAGCCATTAAAACCAAGACATGTGGCGTCACATGAATGGTTAACAGAACGCACACGGTTTGAATTATACAAATGTTTGAGATATTAAAGTGGCAGCTATTTTTTCAAAATGCCTTTGTTGGCTCTTAGTCGAGTGCGCCTTCTCTCAAAATGGACACGAAAAATACCACAGCATGTCGGGTGCCATTCCATGATAGCATGCCAAGTTTCGTGAATTTCAGACGAGTTTTGGATTTACTAGAATTTAAAAACAAAGTATCTCAGCGTTTTGCCGGCAATCAACGGTTCTCTGTTGTTCTAAATTCATTCCCATTTCTTGCATGGGACCTAAGAATGCACCCAAGGACAAATATTTGATTTTTCAACCAATTTATATGCACCGGAGCATGTGCATGTAGTTCAAATTTGAATTATGCACATAAAGGCATTAAACGCTCAGTTAATGCATAAAAAAGTCCAAACGAACCCTGAAAAATCACAACAATTGACACAACACTCCTGTTGTTCTATGTTGACACGAGAAAAATTTTGAAAGCAATAAGAATCAATGGATATCATTTCATCCCCAAAGGTGGGACGTTCCCTACCGAAACCATAATGCTTGTTGTGAGAAACTCTGTTTGTGAGAAGCATATACCCAAACTTGCCCCAAATGGGACAAAATTTTACCACGGCATGTTAATGCGCCGCTCCATGATAGCATGCCAAGTTTCATGAATTTCAGAAGAGTTTTGGATTTACTAGAATTTTAAAACCAGGTATCTCAATGTTTGCGGCCGAGTGACGATGGCAGGGTGTTTGACATTCATTCCCATTTCTTGCCTGGGACCTAAGCATGCAACCAAGAACACAGATTTGAATTTTCAACCAATTTATATGCATTAGAGCATGTGCATGTAGTTCAAATTTGAATTATACACATGAATGCATTGAAAACTCAGTTAATGCATAAAATTGTCCAAACGAACCCCGAAAAATCACAAAAATTGACACAGCACTCCTGTTGTTCTACGTTGACACGAGAAAAAATTTGAAAGCAATAAGAGGCAATGGATATCGTTTCGTCCCCAAAGGTGGGACGTTCCCTACCGAAACCATCACTACAGGAATCAAGATGGCTGACGGCAAAGGCATGCCAGGCGAACGGCAAAGGCCTTTGCCGTCAGCTAGTAGACGACAATAGGTCCGGCTGAATAGGCTATGGTAAAGGACTCTTTGCTGTCTGCTGGCGGACGACAAAGATGCAAAGGCCTTTGCCATCCACTGGCAGACGGCAAAGAGCCTGGACGGCACACGTGGCAGTTTAGGTCGATTAAGTGGTTAACGGCGTGCTTTGCCGTCAGCCCGCAGACGGCAAAGATGCAAAGGACTTTGCCGTCTGCTGGCTGATGACAAATCTGCCAAATAAGCCAGCCCAGTACACCCAGGTTGCACAGGTAGCTGCAACATGGCAGCTTTGCCGTCAGCTTGCAGACGGCAAAGACCTTTGCCGTCTGCCAGCAGACGGCAAAGTGGCTATATAGCCCTTGTTTTTTCTGTTTTTTCTTAAATTCATTCAATTTGGCAGAATTTCACATATATATACACAGTTCAAAAAAATTTCAACAAGCATACCAACAATAAGTTTCCAACAACATGTACATATACAAGGTTCCAACAACATACAATGGTTTCCAACTACATTTCCATACATACATATCCAACAAGTTTCCATAAACAAAAAGGAAGCACAAGTAGAAGAGTACACTCCATCAATGCAAGCTTCCTCATCTCAAGCAAATCTGCAAATTAGGAAAGATGAAAGTTAGAAGAAGAAGATTAGCTAGAAGAAAAAGAAGAAAAAGAAGAAGAAAAGGAAGAATAATATATATTCTCTTTCTTTTTCTCCTCTCCTCTTCTTTATCTTCTTCTTCTTCTTCTAACTAAGGTAGGTAAAAATGCCATTTTTTAGCTAAGGTAGGTAAAAATGCTAAGTGTGTAGGTCATTTTAGAGCTAAGCTAGGTAAATAGGTCATTTTGGAGCTAACCTAGGTAGTTATGCCATTTTTGAGCTAACTAAGCATATTTATTCATTTTGGAGGACAAAAAATGGTAAGTGTAGGTCATTTTAGAGCTATCCTAGTTAAAATCGGTCATTTTGGAGCTAGGTAAGGTTATTTTGTTATTTTGGAGGAAAATAAACTAATTATATGATAGTTTGGAGCTAAACCATGGTTATTATGCCATTTTCTTACCTAAGTAAGCTAATTATGTCATAAATGAACTAGGTATGCTAAGTATAGATCATTATTTAGCTATCCTAGGTAGTAATGACATTTTTCAGCTAACTAAGAATATTAAGTCATTTAGGAGGAAAAAAGGCTAAGTATAGGTCATTTTATAGCCATCCTAGGTAAAGTATGTCAGTTCGGAGCTAAGTAAGATTATTATGTCATTTTTGAGGAAACTAAGCTAAGTATAGGTCATTTTGGAGCTAAACGAAGGTTATTATGCCATTTGTTTTACCTAAGTGAGCTAATTATGTCATAAATGAAGTTGCTAAGCTAATTATAGATCATTATTGAGCTATCCTAGGTAGTTATGCCATTTTTTACGTAAGTGAGCTAATTATGTCATAAATGAACTAACTAAGCTAGCTATAGATCATTATTGAGCTATCCTAGGTAGTTATGCCATTTTCTAGCTAACAAAGCATATCAAGTAATTTTGGAGGAAAAAATGCTAAGTATAGGTCATTTTGTAGCTATCCTAGGTAGAATATGTGATTTTAGAGCTAAGTAAGGTTATTCTGTCATTTTCGAGGAAAATAAGCTAAGTATAGGTCATTTTGGAGCTAAGTAGGTCATTTCTTAAGCTAAGTATGCATTTGTTAAGCAAAACAATTGGGAAAACTTACCATCATCACGGAGGTGAAGGACCGGTCGGGTTTGCGCCAATGCCAGACGGAGAAGGACCGGTCGGGGTTGCGCCACCGCGAGAGGGAGAAGGATCAGTCGATGCTTGTCGGGAGGCGTGCTGCACCAAAGGTCATTTGCAATGTTTAGTTAGCATGATGCAACTGAAATGTGAATACTAGTAACTAATGACCATTCAAATGAAACTCACCGTGTTCGCTATACCAATCTGGGGCATCGGCAGAGGTGTCTGGCCAGTTTTCTCGCACACGGACTGCACATTTTGTTTTCTCGCACACGGCTAGTCACATTAGTTAGTAATGAAACAAACATTATGTGCATGATTTGGCTAGTATGCGGGAGACCCTTACCACGAGGAGCTCGTATAGGGCCCGGTGACCCGCGTCGTTCCGGTTCCTCTCCGCCTCTAACAGACTAGCCGTCCTCTCCTCCAATTGCCTCTCCCTCTGCGTCGCCTACCTGTTTGCCTCCGCCAGAACCTCCTGGGCCCTAGCCTCGACGGCGAGCTCCATTGGCCCTGGTCGAGGGCTCACCTCAGGAAGAGACCTCGTTTGGCGCTTCTTGATCCTCTGGGAGACTTCTAGGACAACATATCAGTCCATCCCCAATGGCTACCGAGCCATGTTTCCTCCCATCACCAGATAGCATCACAAGCTCAGGATCAAAAGGACTCTGGCTCGGGTTGAATTCCTCCCCTTTCATCGCCTTCCCAAATTCTCTGTACCTCACGAGCTTGTTGTGGCAGGAGATGTTGGTGAAGCTCTCTGGATGATCGAGGTCATCCTCCAAGAATGCCTTGGCCTTCTTGAACGGGGCACTATGGGCCATGGCACAGAGGTCGTACAGCGGTGGCATCTCCTTCTTGTTGTGTCGCGCCTAAAAGAGAGGAAAAGCGTAAATTAGTAATTAAAGGTCTGAAGCTAGCATGAAGAATGAACTTGCATGAATCGTTAAGGGCTCGAACCACATACCCAGTGATCCCCGTACTCAAACAGGTTGGAACTCCCTTGATGGTGTGGCACACCTTCCATTTGGGCACGCTTATCCCTGGCCTTGTTGTGGACGGCTAGCCATTGGGGAGAGCACCACTCATCTACCAACCTCTCCCAACGGTCCATCCTATATGCACACCATCTCGGGGGCTCCTAAGTTAGACAAAGAGAAATTTTAGCGCTACGCCTACGAATCAAATCAAGGAAACTAAGTACAAGGCCTTAAGAATAGGTAATTACCTTCATGTACTTCTCCTTACTCAGATACTTTTCGCGAGGCTTCTTCTTCTCCCTCCTGATGTTAGTCGAGGCGCAGTAGTCTCGAACAGACTGCACCCAAGCCTCGTGCCGTAAGTTCTGAAGTAGGCGTTTGCACTCGGCTTCGAGAACCATAGCTGCGTCCGCCTCGTGTTTTTCAAGACACATGTAGAAGGTCTACAATCAAAGAAGACAACACTGATTAGTACAATCACTAGGTACTGTTGATTTTTAATTCTGTAAAGGAGAAATTACCCAAAACCGTCATCTCACAATGTTGGCCACCATCTCACACATGACACCGTCGACCATCTCCCCCGGCGGGGCCGGGGCAGCCTCGTATAGCTCCCAGGTCAGTGCTAGCTGTGGAACCTCACCCTCACCGGGCAACGTGACCCACCCCGGGAAGTGGTGCCGGCAAAGCACACCAAGGAGCTGGTTGGGCCTGCGGACACCATCTGTGTGTATCCAACCCCTGCAGTATGACAAGGCCAACACATTAGATATTAATTTTAAGAAACATGAAGGCAAAGATTAAAAAAGAGTAAATGCACTTACTTCTCCCCGTTAGGTTGAATCAACCACCTCTGGTCGCGGGTCGCCGACACGAACGGGAGCTTGTACCACCATGCTGGTAGACCTTGTTGCCCTCTTCAACCAGCTTGCCCTCGCTGTAGCTATCGTCAGAAAAGGTCTCCTCGACACCATCAGCATCGCCGCTTGTCTCTGGAGTCACGTGGGACGAAGACTCTGGGACCCGAGTCTCCTGGGAGGAAGACTCTGGGACCCGAGTCTTGTCGAACATAGGCTCGACGACCCAAGGCTCATCGACCCGAAGCTCATGGAACGGAGTCCGAGACGGGTCCAGGTCAGATGGGTCCACCTGAGACGGAGCACTCTGGTGGTCCAGAGAATCAGCAGGGGGTGGCGGCGAGGAAGGCACAACAGCCTTTCTACCTCTTCCGCCGCCACGTCCACCTCTACCTGCACCCCTCTTCGTCTTCCCCCGACCTCTCCCGGTCGAAGAAGAAGTGCCCGCCGAAGGTCTTGGGGGTGTATGCATGCTGTCTACCAGCACTCTCCGAAGGTGCCGGGGTGCAATAACAAGACCCCTCCCAGCACGCGCCGAGGAAGGAGGCTCGAAGCACTCTCGACCCGCGCACACCATGTGTCAACACCTGCAATGACAAAGAGTAAAGGAAATTAGTACAACATAAACATAATAAAAAAATTAAGTGTGTATCATCATCATGAACATAATAAAAATTGAATACCTAATAACATAAACTAATTAATATCGGGGTCGGGGGTGCCGTGTCAGGGTCTTGGGGTGTCATTGGTGTCGTGTCGGGGTGCTGTGTCGGGGTCGAGGGTGCCGTGTCGGGGTCGGGGTGCTGTGTCGGGGTCGCGGCGACCCCCTCGACCATTTGCGACCCTCTTTTTTCTACTTTTCCTACTTTTTTCATCTTCTTCTACATCTTTTTTTCATCTTCTTCTTCTCCTTCTTCTTCCACTTATTTTTCTTTTTTTTCATCTTCTTCTTCTTCCTCTTCTTCTTTTACTTCTTTTTTCATCTTTCTTGTTTATTCTTAAAAAACAAAAAAAAACTACCTAAACTAATTAAA
This sequence comes from Triticum aestivum, assembly GCF_018294505.1. Classification (NCBI taxonomy): domain Eukaryota; kingdom Viridiplantae; phylum Streptophyta; class Magnoliopsida; order Poales; family Poaceae; genus Triticum; species Triticum aestivum. The sequence continues at coordinate 320,589,168 of NC_057796.1, read as the reverse complement.
CTAAATAACATAAACTAATTAAACCAAAACTAACTAAACTAAAAAACCTAAACTAATTAAACTAACTAACCTAAACTAATTAAACCAAAACTAACTGAACTAAAAAACCTAAACTAATTAAACCTAAAAAAACCTAAACTAATTAAACTAAATAACCTAAACTAATTAAACCTAAACCTAAACTAAAAGACCTAAGCTAATTAACCCTAAACTAACTAAATAGTCTAAACTAATTAAACCTAAACTAATTAAACCTAACAAAAAAAACAGAAAAAACAGGAGAGGGGGTGGCAGGGGCTCACCGTGGGGGCGGCGACGGGGCGGGTGGCGGCGGGGCGAGGAGGGGGGCGGCGACGGGCGGCGCAACTCGGGGCGGTCGACCCGCGGCTGCGGCGGGGAGACTCGGGAGGGGGTGGGAAGGCAGGGAGGGGGCGACGACGGGGCGGGGAGGGTGCGGCGACGGGGCAGGGAGGGTGCGGTAGCGGCGGCACGGGGTGGCAGGGTGGGGGCTGTTGCCGGTGCTCGTCGGGCGAGGAGGAAAGAGGAGAGAAAGAGAGAGGGCGACGGCGGGGGCGCGACCCGTTAAGTTCTTTTGAAGCTTTGCCGTCCGCCTGTCCTTTGCCATCCGCTAGCTGACGGCAAAGGACGCTTCGCCGTGCGCTGGCTGACGGCAAAGAGGGGGGCCGTTAGGGTTTAACAGCTAGTGGGCCAAACCCCCTCTTTGCCGTCAGCTAGCGGACGGCAAAGAAGCTTTGCCGTCTGCTCGCCGACGGCAAACACCCTCTTTGCCGTCCACTTCCTCTTTGTCGTCTGCTTTCCGTTGGCTGATGGCAAAGCCATTCTTTGCCGTCCGCTAGCTGACGGCAAATCTGCTGATAATAATAGTGCATCATGCTTGTAGTGAGAAGCTCTGGTTTGTGAGAAGCATATACCCAAACTTGCCCCAACTGGGACAAAAAAATTACCACGGCATGTTGATGCCGCTCCATGATAGCATGCCAAGTTTCATTAATTTCAGACAAGTTTTGGATTTACTAGAATTTAAAAACAACGTATCTCAATGTTTGCGGCCGAGTGACAGTGGCAGGGTGTTTGACATTCATTCCCATTTCTTGCATGGGACCTAAGCATGCAACCAAGGACACAGATTTGAATTTTCAACCAACTTATATGCATTAGAGCATGTGCATGTAGTTCAAATTTGAATTATGCACATAAATGCACTGAAAACTCAATTAATGCATAAAAATGTCCAAACGAACCCCGAGAAATCCCAAAAATTGACACAACACTCGTGTTGTTCTATGTTGACACTAGGAAAAAAATCGAAATCAAGAAGAGACAATGGATATCGTTTCGTCCAGAAAGGTGAAATGTTCCCTACCGAAACCATCAGGCTTGTTGTGAGAAGCCCTGGTTTGTGAGAAGCATATCCCCAAACCTGCCCCAAATGGGACAAAATTTTTACCTTGACATGTTGATGCCGCTCCATGAGAGCATGCCAACTTTAATGAATTTCAGACGAGCTTTGGATATACTAGAGTTTAAAAACCAGGTATCTCAATGTTCGCGGCCGAGTGATGATGGCAGGGTATTTGGCATTCATTCCCATTTCTTGCATGGGACCTAAGCATGCAACCAAGGACATATTTGAATTTTCAACCAATTTATATGCATTATAGCATGTGCATGTAGTTCAAATTTGAATTATGCACATGAATGCATTGAAAAATCAGTTAATGCATAAAAATTTCCAAACGAACCCCGAAAAATCAAAAAAATTGACACAACACTCCTGTTGTTCTATGTTGACACGAGAAAAAATTTGAAAGCAATAAGAGGCAATGGATATCGTTTCGTCCCCAAAGGTGGGACGTTCCCTACCGAAACTAGCATGCTTGTTGTGAGAAGCTCTGGTTTGTGAGAAGCATATACCCAAACCTGCCCCAAATGGGACAAATTTTTTACCATGGCATGTTGATGCCGCTCCATGCTAGCATGCCAAGTTTCATGAATTTCAGACAAGTTTTGGATTTACTAGAATTTAAAACCCAAGTATCTCAATGTTTGGGGCCAAGTGATGGTGGTAGGGTGTTTGACATTCATTCCCGTTTCTTGCATGGGACCTAAGCATGCAACCAAGGACACAAATTTGAACTTTCAACCAATTTATTTGCATTAGAGCATGTGCATGTACTTCAAATTTGAGTTATGCACATAAATGCATTGAAAACTCAATTAATGCATCAAATTGTCCAAACGAATCCCAAAAATCCCAAAATTGAGACAACACTCCTCTTGTTCTATGTTGAGACTAGGAAAAAATTGAAATCGAGAAGAGGCAATGGATATCGTTTCGTCCAGAAAGGTGAAACGTTCCCTACCGAAACCATCAGGCTTGTTGTGAGAAGCTCTGGTTTGTGAGAAGCATATTCCCAAACCTGTCCCAAATGGGACAAAAAATTTACCACGACATGTTGATGTCGCTCCATGACAACATGCCAAGTTTCATGAATTTCAGACGAGCTTTGGATTTACTAGAATTTGACAACCAGGTATCTCAATATTTGCGGCCGAATGACGGTGGCAGGTTGTTTGACATTCATTCCCATTTCTTGCATGGGACCTAAGCATATAACCAAGGACACAGATTTGAATTTTCAACTAATTTATATGCATTAGAGCATGTGCCTGTAGTTCAAATTTGAATTATGCACATGAATGCATAGAAAACTCACTAATGTATAAAAATGTCCAAGCGAACCCCGAAAAATCCCAAAAATTGACACAACACTCCTATTGTTCTATGTTGACACTAGGAAAAAATTTGAAATCGAGAAGAGGCAACGGATATCGTTTCGTCCAGAAAGGTGAAACGTTCCCTACCGAAAGCATCACACTTGTTGTGAGAAGCTCTGGTTTATGAGAAGCTTATACCCAAACCTGCCCCAAATGGGACAAATTTTTTACCACGACATGTTGATGCCGCTCCATGATAGCATGCCAAGTTTCATGAATTTCGGACGAATTTTGGATTTACTAGAATTACAAAAGCAAGTACGTCGACGTTTGCCGGAGAGCCACGGTGTCGTGGTGTTCGAATTTCATCCCATTTCTTGCATGGGACATTAGCATAAACCCATGGACACATATATGATTTTAAACCCATGTTGGTGCACCGGAGCATGTGCATGTAGTTTAATTTTGAAATGTGCACCTGAAATAGCTAGAAAACCAATTTAATGTATAAAATGTTCAAACGAACCCTGAATAATTCCAATTCTTTTACGACACACATATAGTTGCATGTTCACTACAGATAAAAGGTCTAGCAATTCAAACATCATCCATTGCCGTTGTGACCCCATTATGTAATTGAAATCAAGATGAAAAATCAAGTAGATCCCACATAGTTTATTATCACCAACCGTGTGAGATGCAGCACAAAATATCCTAGAGCACCATCGGTGTATAGTACGCCTATGGCTTACGCGAGAAGGTGCGTCGGCTACAGTCCACAGCCGGCGTCTCAAGGACACTAGCTCGCTCCCCAAATATCATTTCACTGTTTAATCGTCGCTTGTGAAAGATGGGCACATGGACTCGCATCGTGAGGGCAACTTCGGTGGCCCACTCCGACGAGAGCGCGGCCGCAGCCGCCATGCGTGTGCTAACAAGGTGCATGAGCGCGGCCGCAATCTGTGACCGGGCGGCCAGGGCAGGCCGAACGGCCGCTGTTGCTTTTCAGGTGGCGGCAGCAACATCTGCCTCGGGGATAGCAACTGGCGAGAGCGGCACAACAGCTGTCTGTTCCATAGCGGCGGCCTTAGCCCTGATGGAGGCCGCCCATGACCATGTCAAGGCCACCCACACGCAAATCATGGCGGTCACTGCACAAATCAAACGAAGCTTCTCCGACAACGGTCGGGAACCCACGGCCGAAGAGTTGGCAATCGACGAGAGCGTTCGAGCAGCCGTTCGTTCCTCCGCCGCATACCTTGCGACGACGGAGCCCGTCCAAGCCTAGATCGTGACTGCCCACGCCCAGCTCGTGGTGGCCTTTTCCAAAGAGATGGCAGACGCGGACGGCGAGATGCTTGCCGAGTATGGTGCGATGGATGCCATGGAGCCCCTTCCCCAGGAGACCGTCGGGCGCGAGCTGGACATGGAGGCGGCGGCGGAGATCGATGAGCACCAGCCGTAGTAGTACACTTTGTTTTGTTTAATTAAGAGCGCTGGTCTTTAATTTGTTAGAGTAATGTTTAGGTCAGCTAGCTCTGTTTAATTGCTGAACTTGCTCGATTAAGAAGTGTGGGTGTGTTGTAGTCTCCTTTGTGTATCTAAATTATGCAATGACGTGGATGGCCACTTTAACCAGGGAAATTCAAACCAAAATTTTTGACGTTCAAACTCATCATACACGGGTTAAGCTATCTGAATCGTTTGTGATGTTCATATATCGTACACAGTTCTGAATAAGGGACCGTGTCTGATGACACTTTGCGCGCCAGTTTTTCGCTGAAGCGATTCCAAATTTTCGGCTTCCACGGAAATATCTATCTCCCCGCCCCTCCCCCTTACCAAAAGCCAGATTTCCCCTGTTTACGCCTTCCTTTCCAAGTTGAAACCTTCACTCCTTGCTTGCACCGCCGCCTCCTCGCCGGCGACCCTCCTTCACGCTGGTCGGCCTCGTCTATCCAGGCAGGTAATCCACACCCGACCCCCATCCACCTCCTCCTTCTACATCCCACATGCCCCGACCGTCGGCGCGAGCGCGACACCTTCCACCCAAATCACCGACCCCTCCACCAAATAAGCGCCGCCCTAAGCCATGGTACACGCAGCATAGCCAGGATCTCAAGGAGCATTTGGCAGCAGAGAAGCAAATCACGACCGCACATGCGGATGAGCTCGCGATGGCTGCCATTCATGCTGACCCCTAGATCTTGGAGGAGCACCTTTCCATTTGCTAGCTACGCCGGTTAAGCATGCTCGATTTACCCATTGCGTGTGCTGCTCCTGCCTTTCCTTCACAAATTCTAGTGAATTGTGCTATCTAATTTTACCATGCAATCTGTTGCTCTAGTGTATATGTTCTATATGCCGTGCAGTGTGGTGCTCACTTATTAACTATTTTGTTAATTAGTTGTCGTCTTCAGTTAACTGTTTGGTTCAATTCTGCAAATGTGATGTTCAATTCTTCAGGCTGCAATTTTGTATCGTCTTCCATGTGAGAAATAAATCAAATTTATCTTTACAAAATACATGAGAAACAAATACAATTGCTATATTTCCAAGTTGTCAAGCATGCTTCGTTTGATTATACATTGTGCAATGTGGTGCTCAGTTAACGTTTGGTTCATTTGTGTTGTGGTGTTTAGTTAACTGTTTGGTTCAATTCTGCAATGTGATGTTCAATAGTTGTGGGTGCATTCTGTTATTGTATACCATGTGAGGAATAAATTGAATTTGGTTGTAGTAAATACATGAGAAACAAATACAATTGCTATATTTCCAAGTTGTTAAGAATGCTTGGTTTGGTTATCTGTCTGATCTTCTATTAGGAGTATGTTATATTGTGCAATGTGGTGCTCGGCTAATGTTTGGTTCATTTGCTGTGGTGTTTAGTTAACTGCTTGGTTCAATTCTACAATGCGATGTCCAATTGTCGTGGGTAGAATTTTGTATTGTTGTGCATCTGAGGAATAAATCGAATTTGGCTGCACTTAATACATGAGAAACATATACAAGTGCTATATTTCCTAGTTGTTAATCATGCTTGGTTTGGATAAATGGGTTTTCCATGTGGCTTGAATTAATCTGATGAATCTGCAATGTGCTTATTTTTCATCAACATATTTTACTGCTAGCATGCGAACCCTTACTTAACCTGATGACTAACTACCTTATATGTGTTGCAGGGAAACAATGGGAAGCACTGAGGTTTACAATCGAGGTTAGCACGTGCATGGTCCGTTGTCTAATAGCACATTATTGTGCAATTGCAGGAACCATTCTAATATTTAGGTTTTTAACAATTTGGTCTTGCACATGTAGGTCCTGCTGTCAGAGGTTTTGACCCACTGTTCGACCCTTTTTGCATATGGGGAAATGAGTTGTCCATGAATATCAATCAAGTCAAGAAACTCAGAAAGATTGTTAGGATAAAGAAATTAGCGACAAAAACAACAAGATCTTTGTCTGCACAATGAAGAAGACATCAGTTCACTACAAGATGGTACTAACTATTATACCTTGCCTTCTTTATTCCTTTGCCCCATTTCCAATATAGAGAAGATATTTATGCACATCCTTGTTTTCAGGCCTTTCCAAAGCAGTTCACTGATGATTACCTCTCAAACCACCTCTATGGTCAGGAGGCGAGGAAGGTTTTCATACAACACCCACGGTTCAATATTGAAGTGTTCCTGAAGAGGACGAAGGACGGACGGTCAATCATCCACAGGCACTGGCCTAAAGTTGCAAAGACCTTCAACATGAATGAAGGCTCAATATTCGCCTTCCGCTTCACCAGTTTTCCATATGAGATGCATCTGTCTATGATGCTAATTTTGAAAGGTTCTACATGTTGCATGTGAAACTTGGTGCTGGTGCAGTTGTGTAATGGGGTAGCTGAGTGCTGAAGCTATATCATGTTGTACTCTGATGTATTTCAATTATGAAATCCTGCTTCCTTAATATGGAAATGAAATATATTATGTGCTTAATATGAATGTCAATTAGATTAATAAATGGATTATTAATAATAGGGAAATTAGCCTGCTAATTGGGTTTTGCTATTGCAAACGGTTATTGAGAAAATACTGTGGGCGATGACCTCAGGCAACGCACACAGTTTCTAGGAATAAACCGTGTTGGATCAATGAACAATCACACACGACCTTCTCTTGAAAACTGTTTGCGTTAGGCCACCTTGCGCAAATATTATCACATAAAAACTGTGTGTGATGGACAGCCTTTGCCACACAGTTTCTTCTATGCACCGTGTGTGATGCATTCAATAATGCAAATGATAAATTTTTTTAATATCGTGTGCAATGGCAACACTATCACAAACGATTTAACGGGGAAAATTGTGTGCGATGTACCTGTGAACGGAAACGTTTTCCTTGGAGCGACTGTGTGGGATGTACATACGAACAAAAACGTTTAGTGGGGACTGACTGTGTGGGATGTACTTGCGACCGGAAACAATTTTGCATGTATAATTGTATTTTTTAGCTCTACTGTACGTATTACCATTATTGAGCGCTCGCCGGTCGCGCACGACCTCATTTTACCGAGCATGTGTGCCAGGAGGGCATATCCCCGACGGTTTCTGGGTCGTGTGGGAAGGACCCCCCTATCGCCGGCATTCACTAGGCGACAGTTCCAAATGCCATCGCAGAAAGGGGTTAAAAACCGTTTGTATAGCACCGACGCGTACTAGTGCATGTAGTTGACATCGTATTTGTGGCAAAGCCACCGTTCATCATATTTTTTACACATGTCGCTCTTGATTCATTGCACATCCCGGTACACCGCCGGAGGCATTCACATAGAGTCATATTTTTATTCTAGTATCGAGTTGTAATTCTTGAGTTGTAAGAAAATAGAAGTGTGATGATTTTCATTATTAGAGCATTGTCCCATGTGAGGAAATAAAAAAGAGAGAAAGGCCAAATAAAAAAAGAGAAGGCCCAAAAAAGAGAGAAAAAGAGAGAAGGGACAATGTTACTATCCTTTTTACCACACTTGTGCTTCAAACTAGCACCATGATCTTCATGATAGAGAGTCTGTTATGTTGTCACTTTCATACACTAGTGGGAATTTTTCATTATAGAACTTGGCCTGTATATTCCAACGATGGGCTTCCTCAAATGCCCTAGGTCTTCATGAGCAAGCAAGTTGGATGCACACCCACTTAGTTTTGTTTTTTGATCTTTCATAAACTTATAGCTCTAGTGCACCCATTCCATGGCAATCCCTACTCACATTGATATCTATTAATGGGCATGTCCATAGCCCATTGATACGCCTAGTTGATGTGAGACTATCTCCTTCTTTTCGTCTTCGCTGGGGGGGGGGCGAACGAGGCCGTCAAGAAAGGGCCGAGGTTAATACCTCGGTCGCCGAGGACCTAGGGCAGGCGACACCCATGAAGACCAATGGTGGGGAGCCCCAACAATACGGGCCCCTGCCGAACACCATTCCGGAGACCAACATGGCTCTGGGATCGGATAAACAGCCCCCTTCGAAAGAGGGGGGAGGAGCAGCAGCTCCATCAGCAGCCTCCATTAATCCGGAGGCGCCTCGTGCTCTGGAGGAAGCACCGCAAAGTGCTTCCGTTGTGGAGGAGCACCGCACCTTGATGGGTGCGGTTATGTAGAAGGTTCAGTCCGCTAAAAACGGACTGAATGAAGTCTTCTGCAGCCTACTGACAGGCTTTGAGGTATGCGACGTAATGTTCTAAAAACTTTTCATATAAAATAATAAACCTGTATATAGACAGTAGCCTCTAAGGCTCAGTCCGGTTTAGAAAAAACCGGACAGAGGATCCACAAAGTAATCGGGATAGTAACATATTGTGCTACCATTGTAACAGGCCTCCATGCTGGCGGCTACCATCTATGCCGCAGAAGTTTCCGAATTCAATCGGAAGCTTCAAGTGGCAGATGAGGAGCTCGACCGCATCAACAAGCGGTTCAATGAAACGCAAGGCATGCGTACAATGTTAAGAAGGAATTTATTTTCATATCAGAAGCAATATTTATATTGAGTGGTTAATTCATAGAATTCTTTGATTATGATCATATGTGGCGCATCTGAGGTCGAGACCCTCAAAGGCGCCTTTTCCCAAGCCAAGAAGGAAGCAGAGGCAAATAAGGTAGCCACTGATAAAGCAGCTGCTGAACTAGAGGCCGAACGAGTTGCCCGCCGCCAACATGAAGCTCGGGTGACCGAAGTCGAGCAGGAGCTGAAGGATGCCATCAGGAAATGCGAAACATTGGAGCAGAAGACTTCGGCCCAGTCCTCCGAGCTTGCCATGGCTCTCCGTGATGCCAAAGAGGCGCGGAGTGAGTCCCGGAGCGTTCGCGAAGAGATCCACCAGGCGAGGCAGATAGCAGCTGGTAAGGCCTTTCTTTTGCAAGTATCTTTGGAGGTTAGAGGTACGCTTTGCTCACACGAGTGTGGAGTTCTCCAGGCGCGTTTGCGGATCTTCCGAAGAGTGTCGCCAATGCCGCACAGTTCTTCCGACCCCAGGAGGGGAACTCAACCGAGAAGCTGTTCTAGTCGCAATATCTCGTGTCGGAATACCCGACGCTTCTGAATGACCAGCTGAAGCAGCTGACGGAGCTGCATAGGGTGGCAGGCCTGACCATGAAGGACCTAATAGTCCAACTCTGGCCAGCCGAGCCGATTCCTAGCTGCTACTTCGATTTGGTGAAGCATCTGGTCCATGCGCGGCCGCGGCTTGAGGCTGTGAAGCGCTCGGTCTGCATAGAGGGTTCCCGAATGGACTTCGCCCGCGTCAAGATGCAATGGGCGAGGATGAAGGCTGATACGTCTCCAACGTATCTATAATTTTTTATCGTTCCATGCTATTATATTATCTGTTTTGGATGTTTTATAAGCATTAATATGCTATTTTATATGATTTTTGGGACTAACCTATTAACCTAGAGCCCAGTGCCAGTTTCTGTTTTTTCCTTGTTTTAGAGATTCGCAGAAAAGGAATACCAAACAGAGTCCAAATGGAATAAAACTTTCGCGATGATTTTTCTAGGACCAGAAGACACCCAGGAGACTTGGAGTGCAACTCAAAAGAGCCATGAGGCGGCCACAAGGGTGGAGGGCACGCCCAGGGGGTAGGGCGCGCCCCCCGACCTTGTGGGCCCCTCGTAGACCCCCTGACCTAGATCTTCCTCCTATATATACTCTTATACCCCAAAAACATCCAGGGGAGTCACGAAACCACTTTTCCACTGCCGCAACCTTCTGTACCCTTGAGATCCCATCTTGGGGCCTTTTCCGGCATCCTACCGGAGGGGGATTCGATCATGGAGGGCTTCTACATCAACACCTTTGCCTCTCCGATGAAGCATGAGTAGTTTACTTCAGACGTACAGGTCCATAACTAGTAGCTAGATGGCTTCTTCTCTCTCTTTGATTCTCAATACATAGTTCTCCTCGATGTTCTTGGAGATCTGTTCGATGTAATACTCTTTTGCGGAGTGTTTGCCGAGATCCCATGAATTGTGCATTTATGATCAACTTATCTATGAATATTATTTGAATCTTCTCTGAATTCTTATATGCATGATTTGATATCTTTGCAAGTCTCTTCGAAACTATCAATTTGGTTTGGCCAACTAGATTGGTTTTTCTTGCAATGGGAGAAGTGCTTAGCTTTGGGTTTAATCTTGCGGTGTCCTTTCCTAGTGACAGTAGGGGCAGCAAGGAACGCATTGTATTATTGCCATTGAGGATAAAAAGATGGGTTTTTCATCATATTGCTTGAGTTAATTCCTCTACATGATGTCATCTTGCTTAAAGCGTTACTCCGTTCTTTATGAACTTAATACTCTAGATGCATGTTGGATAGCGGTCGATGTGTGGAGTAATAGTAGTAGATGCAGAATCGTTTCGGTCTACTTGACACGGACATGATGCCTATATTCATGATCATTGCATTAGATATCATCATAACTTTGCGCTTTTCTATCAATTGCTTGACAGTAATTTGTTCACCCACCGTAATAAATTCTATCATGAGAGAAGCCTCTAGTGAAACCTATGGCCCTCGGGTCTATTTTACAACATATTAGTTTCCTGTCAACTTGCCAATTTCTGTCGCCGCTCCCTTACTTTACAATCTTTTACTTTCCGTTCCACAAACCAAAAATACCAAAAATATTACTCTACCGTTTATCCATCTCTACCAGATCTCACTTTGCGAAAAACCGCAAAGGGACTGACAACGCCTTCGTCGCGTTGGTTGCAAGTTGGTGTTTGTTTGTGTAGGTATTCGGTGGCTTGTCGCGTTGTCTCCTACTGGATTGATACCTTGGTTCTCAAAACTAAGGGAAATACTTACGCTACTTTGCTGCATCACCCTTTCCTCTTCAAGGGAAAAACCAACACAAGCTCAAGAGGTAGCAAAGGCCACCGAAGTGGCGACTGCAGGACTGCCCGAAGGCAAAGATCATCGAAAGCCGGAGAGGTACTTCGACGATGTCCTAGAAGGAGCCCGAGTAGCAGAGGGCCAATGTTCTAAGGACGTGATATTTGATTGAATGTGTTTAGGTTGTACAAACTATTTTGTGAACTCATGCTATGAGATATCTATGTTTGCGCCTTTTGTTTTAAGTGATTTTTCCTCCTGTGCGGTCGTTTATTGTTACATTTCTGAAAGTTTCCAGTCGTCGGCTTCATCCCCCTATAGATACTACAGGGGTGTTCGACGTAACGCCTGACCACACTTTATCCAACGTCTTGGTCCATAAAGGAGGTGCCCGCGAGGTGAACCAGGCAATCGGACTATGCGGCTTTATTACTTTCACTTAGCCATAGGAGTTTAAATGTGGAACTAAGTACTAGCCCCTGGAGCGTGTGCGGCTATCCGGACTACGGTGCCTTTTCCACGTGGCTGGACGAAGACCAGCCCCTCGTATAACATGGGATGAATCGCTAACGATTTGTAGTATAATACTAAGTCGTCGAATCACCGACCAGCTCTCGCTTATCATGACAGTCAGTTTTCAGCTTTCTCTACTGAGGTACTTGACCAGACGAACCAGAAATACAATCGCAGTAGTTCTCCCTTTACTACCTTAGCCGAACGAGCGGAACGTAAGGTGGTAAGCACAGGAGCCGGGAAACCCAACTATGGACCAAAGACATGATTTGGAGCCAATGCATATAATGCAATATCCGGGACGCCGAAAAGTTCCCTATAGGTTTTTGGACTTAAAATGTGCAGGGTTGAATACAGTCCCGGTGTGAAGGCCGGACTAAAGCACGTGTGGCAGTTTGAAGTAGGGAAGGAATACAGATGGTAATATAAAATAAATGAGTGCCAAACAAAAGTGGTGATCAACTGATTCCTTTATACCCTTAATACGTCGAGACGTGTTATTAGAGATAATGCCATGAATATCGAGGCCATTTTACATGCCAAAAGTTTACACAAGGAAAAGGTTTACACAGGGCCTAAAAGTAGTGGTTTGAAGATCCCAATGGTGCCCTGCCACACGTCTGCGTCATTTATCCCTTGTGAGAAATCCTTTGAGAGGAGGAGTCGATGGTCATCTGCAAAAAAGAGGGACCTAGAGAGGAGCCCCCGTACAACCGTAGAGTGGGTAGGTTTTTTAACGAACCTGCAGTGGGAAAAATATTTAAGGTCCGAATAGGGTCAAGCCTTACTATGGACCTTTTCCGCAGTGTACCTCCAGTGTTGCCCAAGGTATTTTAGTGCGTAGTTATGTACGTGCAGTACATATGCCGCAACCTTATCGGGCGGTCGGCGGAGGCTAAACTGATATTCAAGCTCCGGATCCACCGAGCTACCATGCTGTAATGCAGATCGGACTCGTTTAGCAATGTCATGGGTCTTGATGACCGATGATCTATTCGGCTTGATGAGGCCGCCCTGTACCTCGGCTACTAGGGCCGCGGTGTGCTCCTCGGTATGGAGGGAGCGCTCCATATTTCTATTTACTGTGATGACGCCGCGCGGTCCAGGCATTTTGAGCTTCAAATAAGCATAGTGTAGGACTGCATTAAAGCGGGCGAAAGGAATTCGTCCAAGCAGTGCATTATAACCACTACGAAAGGGGACGATGTCGAAGATCAATTCTTCGCTTCGGAAGTTCTCTAGAGAGCCGAATACTACTTCCAGTGTTAAGGAGCCCGTGCAACGGGCCTCCACGCCGGGTATCACTCCTTTAAAGGTAGTGTTACTAGGCTTGATTCTTGACGGGTTGATACTCATCTTGCAGACAGTATCTTGATAGATCAAGTTGAGGCTGTTGCCGCCGTCCATGAGGACTCTAGTGAGATGGTATCCGTCGATGCTAGGATCGAGTACCAGGGCCGCCGAGCCTCCGTGAGGGATACTGGTTGGGTGGTCCCTGCGATCAAAGGTGATCGGATAAGCCGACCATGGGTTGAATTTTGGGGCGACGGGCTCTACGGCGTAGGCGTCCCCTAATGCGCGTTTGCGCTCCCTCTTGGGGATGTGGGTGACATAGATCATGTTCACCGTTTTCACCTCGGGGGGAAACTATTTCTGTCCCCCAGTGTTCGGCGGGCGAGGCTCATCGTCATCCTCACTTTGAGGTCCTTTCCCCTTATGTTCGGCATTTAATTTAACGGCCTGTTTTCAAACCCAGCAATTTCTGTTGGTGTGGTTGGAAGGCTTGTCAGGGGTGCCATGAATCTGGCAAGGTCTCTCTAGTATTTTGTCCAGGTTGGATGGGCCGTCCCTGTTACCTTTGAATGGCTTCTTCCGCTGACCGGGTTTAGAGCCACTGAATCCGGCGTTTACTGTCGTATCCTCTGTTTCGTTATTGTTCCGGCGTTTGTTTTTGTTGCATCGTGCCCTGCCATTGCCATCCCTGGCCTCAGAAGTGCCTGGATCGCTGGAACTGTTGCTTCTACGAGCCAACCAGCTATCTTCGCCCGCACAGAAGCGGGTCATAAGTGCAGTAAGAGCTGCCATGGTCTTCGGCTTTTCCTGGCCGAGATGCCGGGCGAGCCATTCGTCACGGACGTTGTGCTTGAATGCCGCTAAGGCCTCGGCATCCGGACAGTCCATGATTTGGTTCTTTTTAATTAAGAACCAATTCTAAAGCTTGCGAGCTAACTCTTCGGGCTGCTGAATTATGTGACTCAGGTCATCAGCGTCCGGTGGCCGGACATAAGTGCCCTGAAAGTTGGCCCCAAAAGCATCCTCTAAGTATTCCCAACTTCCAATGGAGTTTTCTGGGAGGCTGTTCAACCAGTGTCGTGCTGGTTGCTACCTCTTGAGCACTGCGTTGGTTTTCCCTTGAAGAGGAAAGGGTGATGCAGTAAAGTAGCGTAAGTATTTCCATCAGTTTTTGAGAACCAGGGTATCAATCCAGTAGGAGATCACGCACGAGTCCCTCACACCTACACAAACAAATAAGAACCTCGCAACCAACGCGTTAAAGGGGTTGTCAATCCCTCAACGGTCACTTAGGAGAGTGAGACCTGATAGATATGATAAGATAATATTTTGGTATTTTTATGATAAAGAGAAATAAAGATGCAAAGTAAAATAAAAGGCAATAGAAATAACTAAGTGTTGGAAGATTAATATGATGGAAAATAGACCCGGGGGACATAGGTTTCACTAGTGGCTTCTGTTGGGGAACGTAGCAGAAATTCAAAATTTTCTACGCATCACCAAGATCAATCTATGGAGTAATCTAGCAATGAGGGGAAGGAGAGTGCATCTACATACCATTGTAGATTGCGATGTGGAAGCGTTGCAAGAACGCGCATGAAGGAGTCGTACTCGTAGCGATTCTGATCGCGGTTGATTCCGATCTAAGCGCCGAACCACGGCGCCTCCGCGTTCAACAAACGTTCAACCCGGTGACGTATCCCACACCTTGATCCAGCAAGGCGAGAGGGAGAGGTTGGGGAAGACTCCGTCCAGCAGCAGCACAACGGCATGGTGGTGATGGAGGAGCGTGGCACTCTAGCAGGCTTCGCCAAGCACTGCGAGAGACGAGGAGGGAGAGGGGTAGGGCTGCGCCAAAGAGAGAGATGTTCTCGTATCTCTGGCAGCCCCAAAACCCCCACTCTATATAGGGGAGGGGGAGGGGCTGCGCCCCCATCTAGGGTTCCCCCCAAGGGGTGCGGCCAGCCCTAGATGGGACTTGGAGGGGCGGACAAGGGGGAAGAGAGGCGGGGCGCACCCTAGGTGGGCCTTAGGCCCATCTGAGCCTAGGGTTTCCCCCTTCCCTCCTTCCCTGCGCCTTGGGCCTCTTGTGGGGGGGCGCACCAGCCCACATGGGGCTGGTCCCCTCCCACACTTGGCCCACGCAGCCCTCTGGGGCCGGTGGCCCCACCTGGTGGACCCCCGGGACCCTCCCGGTGGTCCCGGTACGTTACCGATAGCACCCGAAACTTTTCCGGTGACCAAAACAGGACTTCCCATATATAAATCTTTACCTTCGGACCATTCCGGAACTCCTCGTGACTTCCAAGATCTCATCCGGGACTCCGAACAACATTCGGTAACCACGTATATCTATTCCCTATAACCCTAGCGTCATCGAACCTTAAGTGTGTAGACCCTACGGGTTCGGGAACCATGCAGACATGACCGAGACGTTCTCCGGCCAATAACCAACAGCGGGATCTGGATACTCATGTTGGCTCCCACATGTTCCACGATGATCTCATCGGATGAACCACGATGTCGGGGATTCAATCAATCCCGTATACAATTCCCTTTGTCAACCGGTATAGTACTTGCCCGAGATTCGATCGTCGGTATCCCGATACCTTGTTCAATCTCGTTACCGGCAAGTCTCTTTACTCGTTCCGTAACACATCATCCCGTGATCAACTCCTTGGTCACATTGTGCACATAATGATGATGTCCTACCGAGTGGGCCCAGAGATACCTCTCTGTTTACACGGAGTGACAAATCCCAGTCTCGATTCGTGCCAACCCAACAGACACTTTCGGAGATACCTGTAGTGCACCTTTATAGCCACCCAGTTACGTTGTGACGTTTGGTACACCCAAAGCATTCCTACGGTATCCGGGAGTTGCACAATCTCATGGTCTAAGGAAATGATACTTGACATTAGAAAAGCTCTTAGCAAACGAACTACACGATCTTGTGCTAGGCTTAGGATTGGGTCTTGTCCATCACATCATTCTCCTAATGATGTGATCCCGTTATCAACGACATCCAATGTCCATGGTCAGGAAACCGTAACCATCTATTGATCAATGAGCTAGTCAACTAGAGGCTTACTAGGGACATGGTGTTGTCTGTGTATCCACACATGTATCTGAGTTTCCTATCAATACAATTTTAGCATGGATAATAAACGATTATCATGAACAAGGAAATATAATAATAACCAATTTATTATTGCCTCTAGGGCATATTTCTAACAGTCTCCCACTTGCACTAGAGTCAATAATCTAGTTCACATCGCCATGTGATTAATACCCAAGAGTTTACTAGAGTCAATAATCTAGTTCACATCACCATGTGATTGTAATGAATCCAACACCCATGGGGTTTCTTCATATCTCGCTTGTGAGAGAGGTTATTAGTCAACGGGTCTGAACCTTTCAGATCCGTGTGTGCTTTACGAATATCTATGTCATCTTGTAGATGCAGCTACCACGCGCTACTTGGAGCCATTCCAAATAACTGCTCTACTATACGAATCCGGTTTACTACTCAGAGTCATCCGGATTAGTGTCAAAGTTTGCATCGACGTAACCCTTTACGAAGAACTCCTTTTCCACCTCCATAATCGAGAAAATTTCCTTAGTCCACTAGATACTAAGGATAAGTTCGACCGCTGTCATGTGATCCATTCTGGATCACTATTGTACCCCTTGACTAACTCACGGCAAGGCACACTTCATGTGCGGTACACAGCATCGCATACTGTAGAGCCTACGTCTAAAGCATAGGGGATGACCTTCGTCCTTTCTCTCTCTTCTGCTGTGGTCAGGTCTTGAGTCTTACTCAATACTCACACCTTGTGACACAGCCAAGAACTCCTTCTTTGCTGGTCTATTTTGAACTCCTTCAAAATCTTGTCACGGTATGTATTCATTTGAAAGTACTATTAAGCGGTTTTTGATCTATCCTTATAGATCTTGATGCTCAATGTTCAAGTAGCTTAATCCAGGTTTTCCATTGAAAAACACTTTTCAAATAACCCTTTATGCTTTCCAGAAATACTACATCATTTCTGATCAACAATATGTTAACAACATATACTGATCAAAAATTCTATAGTGCTCCCACTCACTTCTTTGGAAATACAAGTTTCTCATAAACTTTGTATAAACCCAAAATCTTTGATCATCTCATCAAAGCATACATTCCAACTCCGAGATGCTTACTCCAGTCCTTAGAAGGATTGCTGGAGCTTTGCATACTTGTTAGCATCTTTCAGGATTGACAAAACCTTCTGGTTGTATCACATACAACCTTTCCTCAAGAAAATCGTCGAGGAAACAATGTTTTGACATCCTATCTGCAAGATTTCATAAATAATGCAGTAACTGCTAATATAATTCCAACAGACTCTTAGCATCGCTATGAGTGAGAAAGTCTCATCGTAGTCAACTCCTTGAACTTGTCGGAAAACATCTTAACGACAAGCCGAGCTTTCTTAATGGTGACACTTACCATCATTGTCTGTCTTCCTTTTAAAATCCATCTGCACCCAACAGCCTTACGAGTATCAAGTATTTCTTCCAAAGTCTATACTTTGCTTTCATACATGGATCCTCTCTCGGATTTCATGGCCTCGGGCCATTCGTTGGAATCCGGGCCCACCATCGCTTCTCCATAGCTCGTAGGTTCATTGTTGTCTAGCAACATGACTTCCAAGACAGGATCACGTACTACTCTGAAGTAGTACGCATCCTCGTTGTCCTACGAGGTTTGGTAGTGACTTGATCCGAAGTTTCATGATCACTATCATAAGCTTCCACTTCAATTGGTGTAGGTGCCATAGGAACAACTTCATGTGCCCTGCTACACACTAGTTGAAGTTATGGTTCAATAACATCATCAAGTCTCCACCATCCTCCCACTCAATTCTTTCGAGAGAAACTTTTCCTCGAGAAAGGACCTGTTTCTAGAAACAATCACTTTTGCTGCCAGATCTGAAATAGGAGGTATACCCAACTATTTTGGGTATTCTATGAAGATGCATTTATCCGCTTTGGGTTCGTGCTTATCAGCCTGAAACTTTTTCACATAAGCATCGCAGCCCCAAACTTTTAAGGAACGACAACTTAGGTTTCTCTAAACCATAGTTCATACGGTGTCGTCTCAACGGAATTGCGTGGTGCCCTATTTAAAGTGAATGCGGTTGTCTCTAATGCCTAACCCATAAACGATAGTGGTAATTCGATAAGAGACATCATGGTATGCACCATATCCAATAGGGTGCAGTTATGATGTTCGGACACACCATCACATTGTGGTGTTCCAGGCGGTATTAATTGTGAAACACTTTCCACAATGTCTTAATTGTGTGCCAAACTCGTAACTCAGATATCTCTATGATCATACCATAGACATTTTATCCTCTTGTCACGACGATCTTCAACTTCACTCTGAAATTACTTGAACCTTTCAATAATTCAGACTTGTGTTTCATCAAGTAAATACACTCAGCATCTACTCAAATCATCTGTGAAGTAAGAACATAACGATATCCACTGCATGCCTCAGCACTCATTGAACTGCACACATCAAATGTATTACTTCCAACAAGTTGCTCTCTTGTTCCATCTTACTGAAAACGAGGCCTTTCAGTCATCTTGCCCATGTGGTATGATTTGCATGTCTCAAGTGATTCAAAACAAGTGAGTCCAAACGATCCATCTGCATGGAGTTTCTTCATGCATATATACCAATAGACATGGTTCGCATGTCTCAATCTTTTCAAAAACGAGTGAGTCCAAAGATCCATCTACATGGAGCTTCTTCATGCGTTCTATACCAATATGACTCAAATGGCAGTGCCACAAGTATGTGGTACTATCATTACTATTTTATATCTTCTGGCACGAACATGTGTATCACTGCGATCGAGATTCATTTTAGGTGCAAGACCATTGAAGGTATTATTCAAATAAACAGAGTAACCATTATTCTCCTTAAATGAATAACCGTATTGCGATAAACATAATCCAATCATGTTTATGCTCAACACCAAATAACAATTATTTAGGTTTAACACCAATCTCGATGGTAGAAGGAGCATGCGATGCTTGATCACATCAACCTTGGAAACACTTCCAACACATATTGTCATCTCACCTTTAGCTAGTCTCTATTTATTCCGCAACTTTTTATTTCGAGTTACTAACACTTAGCAACCGAACCGGTATCTAATACCCTGGTGCTGCTAGGAGTACTAGTAAAGTACACATTCATATAATGTATATCCAATATACTTCTGTCGACCTTGCCTGCCTTCTCATCTACCAAGTATCTAGGGTAGTTCTGCTTCAGTGACCGTTCCCCTCATTACAGAAGCACTTAGTCTCGGGTTTGGGTTCAACCTTGGGATTCTTCACTGGAGCAGCAAATGATTTGCTGTTTCATGAAGTATCCCTTCTTCCCTTGCCCTTCTTGAAACTAGTGGTTTTACTAACCATCAACAATTGATGCTCCTTCTTGATTTCTACTTTCGTGGTGTCAAACATCGCGAGTTGCTCAAGGATCATCATGTCTATCCCTGATATGTTATAGTTCATCACGAAGCTCTAATAGCTTGGTGGCAGTGACTATGGAGAACCATCACTATCTCATCTGGAAGATTAACTCCCACTCGATTCAAGCGATTGTAGTACTCAGACAATCTGAGCACATGCTCAACGATTGAGCTTTTCTCCCTTAGTTTGCAGGCTTAAGAAACTTGTCAGAGGTCTCATAACTCTTGACGTGGGCACTAGTCTGAAATCCCAATTTCAGTCTTCGGAACATCTCATATGTTCTGCGACGTTTCAAAACGTCTTTGGTGCCACAATTCTAAACCGTTAGCATTACGCACTGAACTATCATGTAGTCATCAAAACGTGTATGTCAGATGTTTCGCAACATCTACAGACGACGCTGAGGTTCAGTACACCGAGCGGTGCATTAAGGACATAAGCCTTCTGTGCAGCAATGAGGACAATCCTCAGTTTATGGACCCAGTCTGCATAATTGCTACTATCAACTTTCAACTAAATTTTCTCTAGGAACATATCTTAACCAGTAGAACTAAATCGTAAGCTATGACATAATTTGCAAAGACCTTTTGACTATGTTCATGATAATTAAGTTCATCTGATTAATGAACTCCCACTCAGATAGACATCCCTCTAGTCATCTAAGTGATACATGATCCGAGTCAAACTAGGCCGTGTCCGATCATCACGTGAGACGGACTAGTCATCATCGGTGAACATCTCCATGTTGATCGTATCTACTATACGACTCATGTTCGACCTTTCGGTCTCTTGTGTTCCGAGGCCATGTCTGTACATGCTAGGCTCGTCAAGTCAACCTAAGTGTTTCGCATGTGTTCCGAGGCCATGTCTGTACATGCTAGGCTCGTCAACACCCATTGTATGCGAACGTTAGAATCTATCACACCCGATCATCACGTGGTGCTTCGAAACAACGAACCTTCGCAACGGTGCACAGTTAGGGGGAACACGTCTCTTGAAATTTTAGTGAGGGATTATCTTATTTATGCTACCATCATTCTAAGAAAATAAGATGTAAACATGACAAACATCACATGCAAATCATAAAGTGACGTGATATGGCCAATATCATCTTGCGCCTATGATCTCCATCTTCGAGGCGCGGCATGAACACCTTCGTCACCGGCATGACACCATGATCTCCATCATCATGATCTCCATCATCGTGTCTTCATGAAGTTGTCTCTCCAACTATTACTTCTACTACTATAGCTAACGGTTAGCAATAAAGTAAAGTAATTACATGGCGTTTTCATTGACACGCAGGTCATACAATAAATTAAGACAACTCCTATGGCTCCTGCCGGTTGTCATACTCATCGACATGCAAGTCGTGATTCCTATTACAAGAACATGATCAATCTCATACATCACATATATCATTCATCACATCCTTTTGGCCATATCACATCACATAGCATACCCTGCAAAAACAAGTTAGACGTCCTCTAATTGTTGTTGCATGTTTTACATGGCTGCTATGGGATTCTAGCAAGAATGTTTCTTACCTACGCAAAAGCCACAACGTGATATGCCAATTTCTATTTACCCTTCATAAGGACCCTTTTCATCGAATCTGATCCGACTAAAGTGGGAGAGACAGACACCCGCTAGCCACCTTATGCAACTAGTGCATGTCAGTCGGTGGAACCTGTCTCACGTAAGTGTACGTGTAAGGTCGGTCCGGGCCGCTTCATCCCACGATGCCGCCGAATCAAGATAAGACTAGTAACGGCAAGTAAATTGACAAAATCGATGCCCACAACTACTTTATGTTCTACTCGTGCATAGAAACTACGCATAGACCTAGCTCATGATGCCACTGTTGGGGAACGTAGCAGAAATTCAAAATTTTCTACGCATCACCAAGATCAATCTATGGAGTAATCTAGCAACGACGGGAAGGAGAGTGCATCTACATACCATTGTAGATTGCGATGTGGAAGCGTTGCAAGAACGTGGATGAAGGAGTCGTACTCATAGCGATTCAGATCGCGGTTGATTCCGATCTAAGCGCCGAACCACCGCGCCTCCGCGTTCAACACACGTGCAGCCCGGTGACGTCTCCCATGCCTTGATCCAGAAGGAGAGAGGGAGAGGTTGGGGAAGACTCCGTCTAGCAGCAGCACAATGGCATGGTGGTGATGGAGGAGCGTGGCACTCCAGCAGGGCTTCGCCAAGCACTGCGAGAGACGAGGAGGGAGAGGGGTAGGGCTGCGCCAAAGAGAGAGATGTTCTCGTATCTCTGGTAGCCCCAAAACCCCCCACTGTATATAGGGGAGGGGAAGGGGCTGCGCCCCCATCTAGGGTTCCCCCCCAAGGGGTGCGGCCAGCCCTAGATGGGGCTTGGAGGGGCGGCCAAGGGGGAAGAGAGGGGGGGCGCACCCTAGGTGGGCCTTAGGCCCATCTGAGCCTAGGGTTTCCCCCTTCCCCCCTTCCCTGCGCCTTGGGCCTCTTGTGGGGGGGCGCACCTGCCCACCTGGGGCTGGTCCCCTCCCAAACATGGCCCACGCAGCCCTCTGGGGCCGGTGGCAACACCTGGTGGACCCCCGGGACCCTCCCGGTGGTCCCGGTACGTTACCGATAGCACCCGAAACTTTTCCGATGACCAAAACAGGACTTCCCATATATAAATCTTTACCTCCGGACCATTTCGGAACTCCTCGTGACGTCCGGGATCTCATCCAGGAATCCGAAAAACATTCGGTAACCACGTATATCTATTCCCTATAACCCTAGCGTCATCGAACCTTAAGTGTGTAGACCCTACGGGTTCGGGAACCATGCAGACATGACCGAGACGTTCTCCGGCCAATAACCAACAGCGGGATCTGGATACCCATGTGGGCTCCCACATGTTCCACGATGATCCCATCGGATGAACCACGATGTCGAGGATTCAATCAATCCCGTATACAATTCCCTTTGTCAACCGGTATAGTACTTGCCCGAGATTCGATCGTCGATATCCCGATACCTTGTTCAATCTCGTTACCGGCAAGTCTCTTTACTCGTTCTGTAACACATCATCCCGTGATCAACTCCTTGGTCACATTGTGCACATAATGATGATGTCCTACCGAGTGGGCCCAGAGATACCTCTCTGTTTACACGAAGTGACAAATCCCAGTCTCGATTCGTGCCAACCCAACAGACACTTTCGGAGATACCTGTAGTGCACCTTTATAGCCACCCAGTTACGTTGTGACGTTTGGTACACCCAAAGCATTCCTACGGTATCCGGGAGTTGCACAATCTCATGGTCTAAGGAAGTGATACTTGACATTAGAAAAGCTCTTAGCAAACGAACTACACGATCTTGTGCTAGGCTTAGGATTGGGTCTTGTCCATCACATCATTCTCCTAATGATGTGATCCCGTTATCAACGACATCCAATGTCCATGGTCAGGAAACCGTAACCATCTATTGATCAATGAGCTAGTCAACTAGCGGCTTACTAGGGACATGGTGTTGTCTGTGTATCCACACATGTATCTGAGTTTCCTATCAATACAATTTTAGCATGGATAATAAACGATTATCATGAACAAGGAAATATAATAATAACCAATTTATTATTGCCTCTAGGGCATATTTCTAACAGTCTCCCACTTGCACTAGAGTCAATAATCTAGTTCACATCGCCATGTGATTAATACCCAAGAGTTTACTAGAGTCAATAATCTAGTTCACATCACCATGTGATTGTAATGAATCCAACACCCATGGGGTTTGTTCATATCTCGCTTGTGAGAGAGGTTATTAGTCAACGGGTTTGAACCTTTCAGATCCGTGTGTGCTTTACGAATATCTATGTCATCTTGTAGATGCAGCTACCACGCGCTACTTGGAGCCATTCCAAATAACTGGTCTACTATACGAATCCGGTTTACTACTCAGAGTCATCCGGATTAGTGTCAAAGTTTGCATCGACGTAACCCTTTACGAAGAACTCCTTTTCCACCTCCATAATCGAGAAAATTTCCTTAGTCCACTAGATACTAAGGATAAGTTCGACCGCTGTCATGTGATCCATTCTGGATCACTATTGTACCCCATCACTATCTCATCTGGAAGATTAACTCCCACTCGATTCAAGCGATTGTAGTACTCAGACAATCTGAGCACATGCTCAACGATTGAGCTTTTCTCCCTTAGTTTGCAGGCTTAAGAAACTTGTCAGAGGTCTCATACCTCTTGACGTGGGCACTAGTCTGAAATCCCAATTTCAGTCTTCGGAACATCACATATGTTCTGCGACGTTTCAATACGTCTTTGGTGCCACAATTCTAAACCGTTAGCATTACACACTGAACTATCACGTAGTCATCAAAACGTGTATGTTAGATGTTTCGCAAAATCTACAGACGACGCTGAGGTTCAGTACACCGAGCGGTGCATTAAGGACATAAGCCTTCTGTGCAGCAATGAGGACAATCCTCAGTTTACGGACCCAGTCCGCATAATTGCTACTATCAACTTTCAACTAAATTTTCTCTAGGAACATATCTTAACCAGTAGAACTAAAGTGTAAGCTATGACATAATTTGCAAAGACCTTTTGACTATGTTCATGATAATTAAGTTCATCTGATTAATGAACTCCCACTCAGATAGACATCCCTCTAGTCATCTAAGTGATATATGATCCGAGTCAAACTAGGCCGTGTCCGATCATCACGTGAGACGGACTAGTCATCATCGGTGAACATCTCCATGTTGATCGTATCTACTATACGACTCATGTTCGACCTTTCGGTCTCTTGTGTTCCGAGGCCATGTCTGTACATGCTAGGCTCGTCAAGTCAACCTAAGTGTTTCGCATGTGTTCCGAGGCCATGTCTATACATGCTAGGCTCGTCAACACCCGTTGTATGCGAACGTTAGAATCTATCACACCCGATCATCACGTGGTGCTTCGAAACAACGAACCTTCGCAGCGGTGCACAGTTAGGGGGAACACGTCTCTTGAAATTTTAGTGAGGGATCATCTTATTTATGCTACCGTCGTTCTAAGCAAATAAGATGTAAACATGACAAACATCACATGCAAATCATAAAGTGACGTGATATGGCCAATATCATCTTGCGCCTGTGATCTCCATCTTCGAGGCGCGGCATGATCACCTTCGTCACCGGCATGACACCATGATCTCCATCATCGTGTCTTCATGAAGTTGTCTCGCCAACTATTACTTCTACTACTATGGCTAATGGTTAGCAATAAAGTAAAGTACTTACATGGCGTTTTCATTGACACGCAGGTCATACAATAAATTAAGACAACTCCTATGGCTCCTGCCGGTTATCATACTCATCGACATGCAAGTCGTGATTCCTATTACAAGAACATGATCAATCTCATACATCACATATATCATTCATCACATCCTTTTGGCCATATCACATCACATAGCATACCCTGCAAAAACAAGTTAGACGTCCTCTAATTGTTGTTGCATGTTTTACGTGGCTGCTATGGGATTCTAGCAAGAACGTTTCTTACCTACGCAAAAGCCACAACGTGATATGCCAATTTCTATTTACCCTTCATAAGGACCCTTTTCATCGAATCCGATCCGACTAAAGTGGGAGAGACAGACACCCGCTAGCCACCTTATGCAACTAGTGCATGTCAGTCGGTGGAACCTGTCTCACGTAAGTGTACGTGTAAGGTCGGTCCGGGCCGCTTCATCCCACGATGCCGCCGAATCAAGATAAGACTAGTAACGGCAAGTAAATTGACAAAATCGACGCTCACAACTACTTTATGTTCTACTCGTGCATAGAAACTACGCATAGACCTAGCTCATGATTCCACTGTTGGGGAACGTAGCAGAAATTCAAAATTTTCTACGCATCACCAAGATCAATCTATGGAGTAATCTAGCAACGAGGGGAAGGAGAGTGCATCTACATACCATTATAGATTGCCATGCGGAAGCGTTGCAAGAACGTGGATGAAGGAGTCGTACTCATAGCGATTCAGATCGCGGTTGATTCCGATCTAAGCGCCGAACCACGGCGCCTCCGCGTTCAACACATGTGCAGCCCGGTGACGTCTCCCACGCCTTGGTCCAGCAAGGAGAGAGGGAGAGGTTGGGGAAGACTCCGTCCAGCAGCAGCACAATGGCATGGTGGTGATGGAGGAGCGTGGCACTCCAGCAGGGCCTCGCCAAGTACTGCGAGAGACGAGGAGGGAGAGGGGTAGGGCTGCGCCAAAGAGAGAGATGTTCTGGTATCTCTGGCAGCCGCAAAACCCCCACTATATATTGGGGAGGGGGAGGGGCTGCGCCCCCATCTAGGTTTCCCCCCCAAGGGGTGCGGCCAGCCCTAGATGGGACTTGGAGGGGCGGCCAAGGGGGAAGAGAGGGGGGGCACACCCTAGGTGGGCCTTAGGCCCATCTGAGCCTAGGGTTTCCCCCTTCCCCCCTTCCCTGCGCCTTGGGCCTCTTGTGGAGGGGCGCACCAGCCCACCTGGGGCTGGTCCCCTCCCAAACTTGGCCCACGCAGCCCTCTGGGGCCGGTGGCCCCACCTGGTGGACCCCGGCCCGGGACCGTCCCGGTGGTCCCGGTACGTTACCGATAGCACCCGAAACTTTTCCGGTGACCAAAACAGGACTTCCCATATATAAATCTTTACCTCCGGACCATTCCGTAACTCCTCGTGACGTCCGGGATCTCATCCGGGACTCCGAACAACATTCGGTAACCACGTATATCTATTCCCTATAACCCTAGCGTCATCAAACCTTAAGTGTGTAGACCCTACGGGTTCGGGAACCATGCAGACATGACCGAGACGTTCTCCGGCCAATAACCAACAGCGGGATCTGGATACCCATGTTGGCTCCCACATGTTCCACGATGATCTCATCGGATGAACCACGATGTCGGGGATTCAATCAATCCCGTATACAATTCCCTTTGTCAACCGGTATAGTACTTGCCCGAGATTCGATCGTCGGTATCCCGATACCTTGTTCAATCTCGTTACCGGCAAGTCTCTTTACTCGTTCCGTAACACATCATCCCGTGATCAACTCCTTGGTCACATTGTGCATATAATGATGATGTCCTACCGAGTGGGCCCAGAGATACCTCTCTGTTTACACGGAGTGACAAATCCCAGTCTCGATTCGTGCCAACCCAACAGACACTTTCGGAGATACCTGTAGTGCACCTTTATAGCCACCCAGTTACGTTGTGACGTTTGGTACACCCAAAGCATTCCTACGGTATCCGGGAGTTGCACAATCTCATGATCTTAGGAAATGATACTTGACATTATAAAAGCTCTTAGCAAACGAACTACACGATCTTGTGCTAGGCTTAGGATTGGGTCTTGTCCATCACATCATTAGGAGAATCTAGTAATTTCAAAAAAATTCCTACGCACACGCAAGATCATGGTGATGCATAGAAACGACAGGGAGAGTGTTGTCCACGTACCCTCGTAGACCGAAAGCGGAAGCGTTATCACAACGCGGTTGATGTAATCGTACGTCTTCACGATCCGACTGATCAAGTACCAAACGCACGGCACCTCCGAGTTCAGCACACATTCAGCTCGATGACGTCCCTCGAACTCCGATCCAGCCGAGTGTTGAGGGAGAGTTTCGTCAGCACGACGGAGTGGTGACGATGATGATGTTCTACCGACGCAGGGCTTCGCCTAAGCTCCGCAACGATATTATCGAGGTGTAATATGGTGGAGGGGGGCACCGCACACGGCTAAAATATCGTATATCAATTGTGTGTCTAGAGGTGCCCCCCTGCCCCCGTATATAAAGGAGCTAGGGGGGAGGCCGGCTGCCCTTGGGGCGCGCCAAGGAGAGGTGGGGAGTCCTCCTCCTAGTAGGAGTAGGACTCCCCTTTCCTAGTCCAACTAGGAAGAGAGAGGGGGAAGGAAAGAGAGGGAGAGGGAGAGGGAAAGAGGGGCCGCGCCCCCCTCCCCTAGTCCAATTCGGACTCCTCATGGGAGGGGGGCGCCACCTCCTGGCTGCTGCCCTCTCTCTCCCCTCAGGCCCACTAAGGCCCAATACTTCCCCCGGGGGGTTCCGGTAACCCCTCCGGCACTCCGGTTTTATCCGAAACTTATCCGGAACACTTCCGGTGTCCGAATATAGTCGTCCAATATATCAATCTTTATGTCTTGACCATTTCGAGACTCCTCGCCATGTCCGTGATCACATCCGGGACTCCGAACAACCTTCGGTACATCAAAACATATAAACTCATAATATAACTGTCATCGTAACGTTAAGCGTGCGGACCCTACGGGTTCGAGAACTATGTAGACATGACCGAGACACCTCTCCGGTCAATAACCAATAGCGGAACCTGGATGCTCATATTGGTTCCTACATATTCTACGAAGATCTTTATCGGTCAGACCGCATAACAACATACGTTGTTCCCTTTGTCATCGGTATGTTACTTGCCCGAGATTCGATCGTTGGTATCTCGATACCTAGTTCAATCTCGTTACCGGCAAGTCTCTTTACTCGTTCCGTAATACATCATCCCGCAACTAACTCATTAGTCACAATGCTTGGAAGGCTTATAGTGATGTGCATTACCGAGTGGGCCCAGAGATACCTCTCCGACAATCGGAGTGAAAAATCCTAATCTCGAAATACGCCAACCCAACAAGTACCTTTGGAGACACCTGTAGAGCACCTTTATAATCACCCAGTTACGTTGTGACGTTTGGTAGCACACAAAGTGTTCCTCCGGTAGACGGGAGTTGCATAATCTCATAGTCATAGGAACATGTATAAGTCATGAAGAAAGCAATAGCAACATACTAAACGATCGAGTGCTAAGCTAATGGAATGGGTCAAGTCAATCACATCATTCTCCTAATGAGGTGATCTTGTTAATCAAATGACAACTCATGTCTATGGCTAGGAAACATAACCATCTTTGATTAACGAGCTAGTCAAGTGGAGGCATACTAGTGACACACTGTTTGCCTATGTATTCACACATGTATTATGTTTGTGGTTAATACAATTCTAGCATGAATAATAAACATTTATCATGATATAAGGAAATAAATAATACTTTATTATTGCCTCTAGGGCATATTTCCTTCAGTCTCCCTCTTGCACTAGAGTCAATAATCTAGATTACACAGTAATGATTCTTACACCCATGGAGTCTTGGTGCTGATCATGTTTTGCTCGTGGAAGAGGCTTAGTCAACGGGTCTGCAACATTCAGATCCGTGTGTATCTTGCAAATTTCTATGTCTCCCACCTGGACTAAATCTCGGATGGAATTGAAGCGTCTTTTGATGTGCTTTGTTCTCTTGTGAAATCTGGATTCCTTTGCTAAGGCAATTGCACCAGTATTGTCACAAAAGATTTTCATTGGTCCCGATGCACTAGGTATGACACCTAGATCGGATATGAACTCCTTCATCCAGACTCCTTCATTTGCTGCTTCCGAAGCAGCTATGTACTCCGCTTCACACGTAGATCCCGCCATGACACTTTGCTTAGAACTGCACCAACTGACAGCTCCACCGTTCAATGTAAATACGTATCCGGTTTGCGATTTAGAATCGTCCGGATCAGTGTCAAAGCTTGCATCAACGTAACCACTTACGATGAGCTCTTTGTCACCTCCATAAACGAGAAACATATCCTTAGTCCTTTTCAGGTATTTCAGGATGTTCTTGACCGCTGTCCAGTGATCCACTCCTGGATTACTTTGGTACCTCCCTGCTAAACTTATAGCGAGCCACACATCAGGTCTGGTACACAGCATTGCATACATGATAGAGCCAATGGCTGAAGCATAGGGAACATTTTTCATCTTCTCTCTATCTTCTGCAGTGGTCGGGCATTGAGTCTTACTCAATCTCACACCTTGTAGTACAGGCAAGAACCCTTTCTTTGCTTGATCCATTTTGAACTTCTTCAAAACTTTGTCAAGGTATGTGCTTTGTGAAAGTCCAATTAAGCGTCTTGATCTATCTCTATAGATCTTAATGCCTAATATATATGCATCTTCACCGAGGTCTTTCATTGAAAAACTCTTATTCAAGTATCCCTTTATGCTATCCAGAAATTCTATATCATTTCCAATCAGCAATATGTCATCCACATATAATATCAGAAATGCTACTAAGCTCCCACTCACTTTCTTGTAAATACAGGCTTCTCCAAAAGTCTGTATAAAACCAAATGCTTTTATTAAACTATCAAAGCGTTTATTCCAACTCTGAGAGGCTTGCACCAGTCCATAAATGGATCGCTGGAGCTTGCACACTTTGTTAGCTCCCTTTGGATCGACAAAACCTTCCGGTTGCATCATATACAACTCTTCTTCCAGAAAACCATTCAGGAATGCAGTTTTGACATCCATTTGCCAAATTTCATAGTCATAAAATGCAGCAATTGTTAACATGATTCGGACAGACTTAAGCATCGCTACGGGTGAGAAGGTCTCATCATAGTCAATCCCTTGAACTTGTCGAAAACCTTTCGCAACAAGTCGAGCTTTATAGACAGTAACATTACCATCAGCGTCAGTCTTCTTCTTGAAGATCCATTTATTTTCAATGGCTTGCCGACCATCGGGCAAGTCATCCAAAGTCCATACTTTGTTCTCATACATGGATCCCATCTCGGATTTCATGGCTTCAAGCCATTTTGCGGAATCTGGGCTCACCATCGCTTCTTCATAGTTCGTAGGTTCGTCATGGTCTAGTAACATAACCTCCAGAACAGGATTACCGTACCACTCTGGTGCGGATCTTGATCTAGTTGACCTACGAGGTTCAGTAATAACTTGATCTGAAGTTTCATGATCATTATCATTAACTTCCTCACTAATTGGTGTAGGTGTCGCAGAAACTGATTTCTGTGATGATCTATTTTCCAATAAGGGAGCAGGTACAATTACCTCATCAAGTTCTACTTTCCTCCCACTCACTTCTTTCGAGAGAAACTCCTTCTCTAGAAAGGATCCATTCTTAGCAACGAATATCTTGCCTTCGGATCTGTGATAGAAGGTCTACCCAACAGTTTCCTTTGGGTATCCTATGAAGACACATTTCTCCGATTTACGTTCGAGCTTATCAGGTTGAAGTTTCTTCACATAAGCATCGCAACCCCAAACTTTAAGATACGACAACTTTGGTTTCTTGCCAAACCATAGTTCATAAGGCGACGTCTCAACGGATTTCAATGGTGTCCTATTTAGAGTGAATGCAGCCGTCTCTAAAGCATAACCCCAAAACGATAGCGGTAAATCAGTAAGAGACATCATAGATCGCACCATATCTAATAAAGTACGATTACGACGTTCGGACACACCATTACGCTGTGGTGTTCCGGGTGGCGTGAGTTGCGAAACTATTCCGCATTGTTTCAAATGTAAGCCAAACTCGTAACTTAAATATTCTCCTCCACGATCTGATCGTAGAAACTTTATTTTCTTGTTACGATGATTTTCAACTTCACTCTGAAATTCTTTGAACTTTTCAAATGTTTCAGACTTATGTTTCATTAAGTAGATATACCCATATCTGCTCAAATCATCTGTGAAGGTGAGAAAATAACGATATCCGCCACGAGCCTCAATATTCATCGGACCACATACATCTGTATGTATGATTTCCAATAAATCTGTTGCTCTCTCCATAGTTCCGGAGAACAGTGTTTTAGTCATCTTGCCCACGAGGCACGGTTCGCAAGTACCAAGTGATTCATAATCAAGTGATTCCAAAAGTCCATCAGTATGGAGTTTCTTCATGCGCTTTACACCGATATGACCTAAACGGCAGTGCCACAAATAAGTTGCACTGTCATTATCAACTCTGCATCTTTTGGCTTCAACATTATGAATGTGTCACTACTATCGAGATTCATTAAAAATAGACCACTCTTCAAGGGTGCATGACCATAAAAGATATTATTCATATAAATAGAACAACCATTATTCTCTGATTTAAATGAATAACCGTCTCGCATCAAACAAGATCCAGATATAATGTTCATGCTCAACGCTGGCACCAAATAACAATTATTTAGGTCTAAAACTAATCCCGAAGGTAGATGTAGAGGTAGCGTGCCGACGACGATCACATCAACTTTGGAACCATTTCCCACGCGCATCGTCACCTCGTCCTTAGCCAATCTTCGCTTAATCCGTAGCCCCTGTTTCGAGTTGCAAATATTAGCAACAGAACCAGTATCAAATACCCAGGTGCTACTGCGAGCATTAGTAAGGTACACATCAATAACATGTATATCACATATACCTTTGTTAACCTTGCCATCCTTCTTATCCGCCAAATACTTGGGGCAGTTCCGCTTCCAGTGACCAGTCTGCTTGCAGTAGAAGCACTCAGTTTCAGGCTTAGGTCCAGACTTGGATTTCTTCTCCTGAATAGCAACTTGCTTGCTGTTCTTCTTGAAGTTCCCCTTCTTCTTCCCTTTGCCCTTTTTCTTGAAACTAGTGGTTTTACTGACCATCAACACTTGATGCTCCTTTTTTATTTCTACTTCCGCTGCCTTTAGCATTGCGAAGATCTCGGGAATTGTCTTATCCATCCCTTGCATGTTATAGTCCATCACGAAGCTCTTGTAGCCTGGTGGCAGTGATTGAAGAATTCTGTCAATGATGCTATCATCCGGAAGATTAACTCCCAGTTGAATCAAATGATTATTATACCCAGACATTTTGAGTATATGCTCACTGACAGAACTATTCTCTTCCATCTTGCAGCTGTAGAACTTATTGGAGACTTCATATCTCTCAATCCGGGCATTTGCTTGAAATATTAACTTCAACTCCTGGAACATCTCATATGCTCCATGGCGTTCAAAACGTCGTTGAAGACCCGGTTCTAAGCCGTAAAGCATGGCATACTGAACTATCGAGTAGTCATCAGCTTTGCTCTGCCAGACGTTCATAACTTCTGGTGTTGCTCTTGCAGGAGGCCTGGCACCTAGCGGTGCTTCCAGGACGTAATTCTTCTGTGCAGCAATGAGGATAATCCTCAAGTTACGGACCCAGTCCGTGTAATTGCTACCATCATCTTTCAACTTTGCTTTCTCAAGGAACGCATTAAAATTCAACGGAACAACAGCACGGGCCATTTATCTACAATTAACATAGACAAGCAAGATACTATCAGGTACTAAGTTCATGATAAATTCAAGTTCAATTAATCATATTACTTAAGAACTCCCACTTAGATAGACATCCCTCTCATCATCTAAGTGATTACGTGATCCAAATCAACTAAACCATGTCCGATCATCACGTGAGATGGAGTAGTTTCAATGGTGAACATCACTATGTTGATCATATCTACTATATGATTCACGCTCGACCTTTCGGTCTCCGTGTTCCGAGGCCATATCTGCATATGCTAGGCTCGTCAAGTTTAACCTGAGTATTCCGCGTGTGCAACTGTTTTGCACCCGTTGTATTTGAACGTAGAGCCTATCACACCCGATCATCACGTGGTGTCTCAGCACGAAGAACTTTCGCAATGGTGCATACTCAGGGAGAACACTTTTATCTTGAAATTTTAGTGAGAGATCATCTTATAATGCTACCGTCAATCAAAGCAAGATAAGATGCATAAAAGATTAACATCACATGCAATCAATATAAGTGATATGATATGGCCATCATCATCTTGTGCTTGTGATCTCCATCTCCGAAGCACCGTCATGATCACCATCGTCACCGACGCGACACCTTGATCTCCATCGTAGCATCGTTGTCGTCTCGCCAACTATTGCTTTTACGACTATCGCTACCGCTTAGTGATAAAGTAAAACAATTACATGGCGATTGCATTTCATACAATAAAGCGACAACCATATGGCTCCTGCCAGTTGCCGATAACTCGGTTACAAAACATGATCATCTCATACAATAAAATATAGCATCATGTCTTGACCATATCACATCACAACATGCCCTGCAAAAACAAGTTAGACGTCCTCTACTTTGTTGTTGCAAGTTTTACGTGGCTGCTACGGGCTTAGCAAGAACCGTTCTTACCTACGCATCAAAACCACAACGATAGTTTCTCAAGTTGGTGCTGCTTTAACCTTCGCAAGGACCAAGCATAGCCACACTCGGTTCAACTAAAGTGAGAGAGACAGACACCCGCCAGTCACCTTTAAGCAACGAGTGCTCGCAACGGTGAAACCAGTCTCGCGTAAGCGTACGCGTAATGTCGGTCCGGGCCGCTTCATCTCACAATACCGCTAAACCAAAGTATGACATGCTGGTAAGCAGTATGACTTATATCGCCCACAACTCACTTGTGTTCTACTCGTGCATAGCATCAACGCATAAAACCAGGCTCGGATGCCACTGTTGGGGAACGTAGTAATTTCAAAAAATTTCCTAAGCACACGCAAGATCATGGTGATGCATAGCAACGAGAGGGGAGAGTGTTGTCCATGTACCCTCGTAGACCGAAAGCGGAAGCGTTATCACAACGCGGTTGATGTAGTCGTACGTTTTCACGATCCAACCGATCAAGAACCGAACGCACGTCACCTCCGAGTTCAGCACACGTTCAGCTCGATGACGTCCCTCGAACTCCGATCCAGCCGAGTGTTGAGGGAGAGTTTCGTCAGCACGACACCGTGGTGACGATGATGATGTTCTACCGACGCCGGGCTTCGCCTAAGCTCCGCAACGATATTATCGAGGTGTAATATGGCGGAGGGGGGCACCGCACACGGCTAAAATATCGTATATCAATTGTGTGTCTAGAGGTGCCCCCCTGCCCCCGTATATAAAGGAGCTAGGGGGGAGGCCGGCTGCCCTTGGGGCGCGCCAAGGAGAGGTGGGGAGTCCTCCTCCTAGTAGGAGTAGGACTCCCCTTTCCTAGTCCAACTAGGAAGAGAGAGGGGGAAGGAAAGAGAGGGAGAGGGAGAGGGAAAGAGGGGCCACGCCCCCTCCCCTAGTCCAATTCGGACTCCTCATGGGAGGGGGCGCGCCACCTCCTGTCTGCTGCCCTCTCTCTCCCCTCAGGCCCACTAAGGCCCAATACTTCCCCCGGGGGGTTCCGGTAACCCCTCCGGCACTCCGGTTTTATCCGAAACTTCTCCGGAACACTTCCGGTGTCCAAATATAGTCGTCCAATATATCAATCTTTATGTCTCGACCATTTCGAGACTCCTCGTCATGTCCGTGATCACATCCGGGACTCGGAACAACCTTCGGTACATCAAAACATATAAACTCATAATATAACTGTCATCGTAACGTTAAGCGTGCGGACCCTACGGGTTCGAGAACTATGTAGACATGACCGAGACACCTCTCCGGTCAATAACCAATAGCGGAACCTGGATGCTCATATTGGTTCCTACATATTCTACGAAGATCTTTATCGGTCAGACCGCATAACAACATACGTTGTTCCCTTTGTCATCGGTATGTTACTTGCCCGAGATTCGATCGTCGGTATCTCGATACCTAGTTCAATCTCGTTACCGGCAAGTCTCTTTACTCGTTCCGTAATACATCATCCCGCAACTAACTCATTAGTCACAATGCTTGCAAGGCTTATAGTGATGTGCATTACCGAGTGGGCCCAGAGATACCTCTCCGACAATCGGAGTGACAAATCCTAATCTCGAAATACGCCAACCCAACAAGTACCTTTGGAGACACCTGTAGAGCACCTTTATAATCACCCAGTTACGTTGTGACGTTTGGTAGCACACAAAGTGTTCCTCCGGTAAACGGGAGTTGCATAATCTCATAGTCATAGGAACATGTATAAGTCATGAAGAAAGCAATAGCAACATACTAAACGATCGAGTGCAAAGCTAACGGAATGGGTCAAGTCAATCACGTCATTCTCCTAATGAGGTGATCTCGTTAATCAAATGACAACTCATGTCTATGGCTAGGAAACATAACCATCTTTGATTAACGAGCTAGTCAAGTAGAGGCATACTAGTGACACACTGTTTGTCTATGTATTCACACATGTATTATGTTTCTGGTTAATACAATTCTAGCATGAATAATAAAAATTTATCATGATATAAGGAAATAAATAATACTTTATTATTGCCTCTAGGGCATATTTCCTTCATGTGATCCCGTTATCAACGACATCCAATGTCCATGGTCAGGAAACCGTAACCATCTATTGATCAACGAGCTAGTCAACTAGAGGCTTACTAGGGACATGGTGTTGTCTATGTATCCACACATGTATCTGAGTTTCCTATCAATACAATTTTAGCATGGATAATAAACGATTATCATGAACAAGGAAATATAATAATAACCAATTTATTATTGCCTCTAGGGCATATTTCTAACAGCTTCTCTCAAGATAGCATAAGTATTACGGTGGGTAAACGAATTACTGTCGAGCAATTGATAGAATTGAGCATAGTTATGAGAATATCTAGGTATGATCATGTATATAGGCATCACGTCCGCGACCAGTAGACCGAAACGATTCTGCATCTACTACTATTACTCCACACATCGACCGCTATCCAGCATGCATCTAGAGTATTAAGTTCATAAGAATAGTGTAATGCTTTAAGTAAGATGACATGATGTAGAGGGATAAACTCATGCAATATGATATAAACCCCATCTTTTTATCCTCGATGGCAACAATACAATACGTGTCGTTTCCCTTACTGTCACTGGGATCGAGCACCGCAAGATTGAACCCAAAGCTAAGCACTTCTCCCTTTGCAAGAAAGATCAATCTAGTAGGCCAAACCAAACTGATAATTCGAAGAGACTTGCAAAGATAACCAATCATACATAAAAGAATTCAGAGGAGATTCAAATATTGTTCATAGATAATATTGATCATAAACCCACAATTCATCGATCACGACAAACACACCGCAAAAGAAGATTACATCGAATAGATCTCCAAGGAGATCGAGGAGAACTTTGTATTGAGATCACAAGAGAGAGAAGAAGCCATCTAGCTAATAACTATGGACCCGAAGGTCTGAGGTAAACTACTCACACATCATCGGAGAGGCTATGGTGTTGATGTAGAAGCACTCTGCGATCAATGCCCCCTCCGGCGGAGCGCCGGAAAAGGCCCCAAGATGAACTCACGGGTACAGAAGGTTGCGGCGGTGGAAATAGGTTTTTGGCTCCGTATCTGATAGTTTGGGGGTACGTAGGTATATATAGGAGGAAGAAGTACGTCGGTGGAGCAACATGGGCCCCACGAGGGTGGAAGGCGCGCCTGGGGGGGGTACGCCCCCCCCCCCCGCCTCGTGCTCTCCCCGTTGATTGCTTTGCGTAGAATACAAGTCCTTTGGATCACATTTGTTCCAAAAATCACGTTCCCGAAGGTTTCATTCCGTTTGGACTCCGTTTGATATTCTTTTTCTACGAAACACTGAAATAGGCAAAAAAGCAGCAATTCGAGCTGGGCCTCCGGTTGATAGGTTAGTCCCAAAAATAATATAAAAGTGTATAATAAAGCCCGTTAAACATCCAAAACAGAATGTAATATAGCATGGAACAATCAAAAATTATAGATACGTTGGAGACGTATCAAGCATCCCCAAGCTTAATTCCTGCTCGTCCTCGAGTAGGTAAATGATAAAAACAGAATTTTTGATGTGGAATGCTACTTAGCATAATTTTCAATGTTATTCTCTTATTTGTGGTATGAATATTCAGATCCGAAAGATTCAAGATAAAAGTTTAATATTGACATAAAAAATAATAATACTTCAAGCATACTAACTAAGCAATTATGTCTTCTCAAAATAACATGGCCAAAGCAAGTTATCCCTACAAAATCATATAGTCTGGCTATGCTCTATCTTCACCACACAAAGTATTTAAATCATGCACAACCCCGATGACAAGCCAAGCAATTGTTTCATACTTTTGGTGTTCTCAAACTTTTTCAATCTTCACGCAATACATGAGCGTGAGCCATGGATATAGCACTATACGTGGAATAGAATGGTGGTTGTGGAGAAGACAAAAAGGAGAAGATAGTCTCACATCAACTAGGCGTATCAACGGGCTATGGAGATGCCCATCAATAGATATCAATGTGAGTGAGTAGGGATTGCCATGCAACGGATGCACTAGAGCTATAAGTATATGAAACCTCAACAAAAGAAACTAAGTGGGTGTGCATCCAACTCGCTTGCTCACGAAGACCTAGGTCATTTTGAGGAAGCCCATCATTGGAATATACAAGCCAAGTTCTATAATGAAAAATTCCCACTAGTATATGAAAGTGACATCATAGGAGACTCTCTATCATGAAGATCATGGTGCTACTTTGAAGCACAAGTGTGGTAAAAGGATAGTAACATTGTCCCTTCTCTCTTTTTCTCTCATTTTTTTATTTGGGCCTTTTCTCTTTTTTTATGGCCTGTTTTTTCCTTTTTTTTATTTTTCGTCCGGAGTCTCATCCCGACTTGTGGGGGAATCATAGTCTCCATCATCCTTTCCTCACTTGGGACAATGCTCTAATAATGATGATCATCACACTTTTGTTTACTTACAACTCAAGAATTAGAACAAAATATGACTCTATGTGAATGCCTTCGGTGGTGTACCGGGATATGCAATGAATCAAGAGTGACATGTATGAAAGAATTATGAATGGTGGCTTTGCCACAAATACGATGTCAACTACATGATCATGCGAAGCAATATGACAATGATGGAGCGTGTCATAGTAAACGGAACGGTGGTAAGTTGCATGGAAATATATCTTGGAATGGCTATGGAAATGCCATGATAGGTAGGTATGGTGGCTGTTTTGAGGAAGGTATATCGTGGGTGTATGATACCGGCGAAAGGTGCGCGGTATTAGAGAGGCTAGCAATGGTGGAAAGATGAAAAGTGCGTATAATCCATGGACTCAACATTAGTTATAAAGAACTCATATACTTATTGCAAAAATATACAAGTTATCAAAGCAAAGTATTACACGCATGCTCCTAGGAGGATAGATTGGTAGGAAAAGACCATCGCTCGTCCCCGACCGCCACTCATAAGGAAGACAATCAATAAATAAATCATGCTCCGACTTCATCACATAACGGTTCACCATACGTGCATGCTACGGGAATCACAAACTTTAACACAAGTATTCCTCAAATCCACAACTACTCAACTAGCATGACTCTAATATCACCATCTTCATATCTCAAAACAATTATCAAGCATCAAACTTCTCATAGTATTCAACACACTCATAAGAATTTTTTTACTAATCTTGGATGCCTATCACTTTAGGACTAATTTCTCAATTTAAGCAAATTACCATGCTGTTTTGTAGGAATCTCAAAATAATATAAGTGAAGCATGAGAGAACAATAGTTTCTATAAAACAAATCCACCACCGTGCTCTAAAAGATATAAGTGAAGCACTAGAGCAAAAACTATATAGCTCAAAAGATATAAGTGAAGCACATAGAGTATTCTAATAAATTCCGAATCATCTGTGTCTCTCTCAAAAGGTGTGTACAGAAAGGATGATTGTGGTAAACTAAAAAGAAAATACTCAAATCATACAAGACGCTCCAAGCAAAAAACATATCATGTGGTGAATAAAAATATAGCTCCAAGTAAAGTTACCGATGGACGAAGATGAAAGAGGGGATGCCTTCTGGAACATCCCCAAGCTTTGGCTTTTTGGTGTCCTTAGATTATCTTGGTGTGCCATGGGCATCCCCAAGCTTAGGCTCTTGCCACTCCTTGTTCCATAATCCATCAAATCTTTTACCCAAAACTTGAAAACTTCACAACACAAAACTTAGCAGAAAATCTCGTGAACTCCGTTAGCGAAAGAAAACAAAACACCACTTCAAGGTACTGTAATGAACTCATTCTTTATTTATATTGGTGTTAAACCTACTGTATTCCAACTTCTCTATGGTTTATAAGCTATTTTACTAGCCATAGATTCATCAAAATAAGCAAACAACACACGAAAAACAGAATCTGTCAAAAACAGAACAGTCTGTAGTAATCTGTAACTAACGCAAACTTCTGGAACTCAAAATATCTACCAAAATAGGAAGACCTAGACAATTTGTTTATTGATCTGATGCAATTGGAATCAATATTTTATCACGTTCTGGTGATTTTTAACAATTGTTTTCGTGAACAGAAAGTTTCTGGAATTTTCAGCAAGATCAAATAACTATTATCCAAGAAGATCCTATAGGTTTAACTTGGCACAAACACTAATTAAAACATACAAACACTAACCAGAGGCTAGATCAAATATTTATTCCTAAACAGAAGCAAAAGGCAAAAAACTAAAATAAAATTGGGTTGCCTCCCAACAAGCGCTATCGTTTAACGCCCCTAGCTAGGCATAAAAGCAAGGATAGATCTAGGTATTGCCTTCTTTGTTAGGCAATCCATAAGTAGCTCTCATAATAGATTCATAAGGTAATTTTATTTTCTTTCTAGGGAAGTGTTCCATGCCTTTCCTTAACGGAAATTGGAATCTAATATTCCCTTCCTTCATATCAATAATTGCACCAATCGTTCTAAGGAAAGGTCTACCAAGAATAATAGGACATGAAGGATTGCAATCTATATCAAGAACAATGAAATCTACGGGCACATAGTTCCTATTTGCAACAATAAGAACATCATTAATTCTTCCCATAGGTTTCTTAATAGTGGAATCCGCAAGGTGCAAGTTTAAAGAACAATCATCAAATTCACGGAAACCTAGCAAATCACACAAAGTTTTTGGAATCGTGGAAACACTAGCACCCAAATCACACAAAGCATAGCATTCATGATCTTTAATTTTAATTTTAATAGTAGGTTCCCACTCATCATAAAGTTTTCTAGGGATAGAAACTTCCAACTCAAGTTTTTCTTCATAAGATTGCATCAAAGCATCAACGATATGTTTGGTAAAAGCTTTATTTTGGCTATAAGCATGAGGAGAATTTAGCACGGATTGCAACAAGGAAATACAATCTATCAAAGAGCAATTATCATAATTAAATTCCTTGAAATCCAAAATAGTGGGTTCATTAATATCTAAAGTTTTGATCTCTTCAATCCCACTTTTACCAATTTTTGCATCAAGATCTAAAGACTCCGAATTTTGGAACGCCTTCTAGGTAAAGGTGGCTCATATTCAGTCCCATCATTATCAAGATTCATATTGCAAAACAAAGATTTAATAGGGGACACATCAATAACTTTTAGATCTTCATCTTTATTTTCATAAAAATTAGAAGAACACGCTTTCACAAAGCAATCTTTCTTAGCACGCATCCTAGCGGTTCTTTCTTTGCACTCATCAATGGAAATTCTCATGGCTTTGAGAGACTCATTGATATCATGCTTAGGTGGAATAGATCTAAGTTTCAAAGAATCAACATCAAGAGAAATTCTATCAACGTTCCTAGCCAATTCATCAACCTTAAGCAATTTTTCTTCAAGCAAAGCATTGAAATTCTTTTGCGAATTCATAAACTCCTTAACACTAGTCTCAAATTCAGAGGGCATCTTATTAAAATTTCCATAAGAATTGTTGTAGGAATTACCATAATTATTAGAGGAATTACTAGGGTACGGCCTAGGATTAAAGTTTCCTCTATACGCGTTGTTACCAAATTATTCCTACCAACAAAATTCACATCCATAGATTCGTTATTATTCTCAATCAAAGTAGACAAAGGCATATCATTTGGATCAGAAGAAATACTTTTAGTAGCAAATAATTTCATAAGTTCATCCATCTTTCCACTCAAAACATTAATTTCTTCTATCGCATGCACTTTTTTATTAGTAGATCTTTCGGTGTGCCATTGAGAATAATTAACCATAATATTATCTAGGAGTTTAGTAGCTTCTCCTAAAGTGATTTCCATAAAAGTGCCTCCCGCGGCCGAATCTAAAAGATTTCTAGAAGCAAATTCAATCCGGCATAAATTTTTTGTATAATCATCCAAAGATTCAAACCATGTGTAGGGCAATTACGTATCATTAATTTCATCCTCTCCCAAGCTTGTGCAACATGTTCATGATCAAGTTGCTTAAAATTCATAATATCGTTTCTAAGAGAGATGATTTTAGCGGGAGGAAAATACTTAGAGATAAAAGCATCTTTGCACTTATTCCATGAATCAATACTATTTTTAGGCAAAGACGAAAACCAAGCTTTAGCACGATCTCTAAGCGAAAAAGGAAATAGCTTCAATTTAACAATATCATTGTCCACATCTTTCTTCTTTTGCATATCACACAAATCAACGAAGCTATTTAGATGGGTAGCGCATCTTCACTAGGAAGGCCGCGAATTGATCTTTCATGACAAGATTCAACAAAGCAGCATTAATTTCACAAGATTCAGCATCGGTAAGAGGAGCAATCGGAGTGCTAAGAAAATCATTGTTGTTGGTATTGGTAAAGTCACACAATTTAGTATTGTCTTGAGCCATCGTGACAAGCAAGCAATCCAACACACGAGGAAACAAGAAGCAAGCGAAAAAGAGGCGAACAGAAAAGAGACGGCGAATAAAACGGCTACGGTGAAGTGGGGGAGAGGAAAACGAGAGGTAAATGGCAAATAATGTAATGCGAGGGATAAGAGTTTGTGATGGGTACTTGGTATTTCTTGACTTGACTTGACTTCGCGCGAATCTCCCCGGCAACGGCACCAGAAATCCTTCTTGCTACCTCTTGAGCACTGCGTTGGTTTTCCCTTGAAGAGGAAAGGGTGATGCAGTAAAGTAGCGTAAGTATTTCCCTTAGTTTTTGAGAACCAAGGTATCAATCCAGTAGGAGATCACGCACGTGCCCTCACACCTACACAAACAAATAAGAAACTCGCAACCAACGCGATAAAGGGGTTGTCAATCCCTCAACGGTCACTTACGAGAGTGAGATCTAATAGATATGATAAGATAATATTTTTGGTATTTTTATGATAAAGAGAAATAAAGATGCAAAGTGAAATAAAAGGCACTAGAAATAACTAAGTGTTGGAAGATTAATATGATGGAAATAGACCCGGGGCCATAGGTTTCACTAGTGGCTTCTCTCAAGAGCATAAGTATTACGGTGGGTAAACGAATTACTGTCGAGCAATTGATAGAATTGAGCATAGTTATGAGAATATCTAGGTATGATCATGTATATAGGCATCACGTCCGCGACAAGTAAACCGAAACGATTCTGCATCTACTACTATTACTCCACAATTCGACCGCTATCCAGCATGCATCTAGAGTATTAAGTTCATAAGAACAGAGTAATGCTTTAAGTAAGATGACATGATGTAGAGGGATAAACTCATGCAATATGATATAAACCCCATCTTTTTATCCTCGATGGCAACAATACAATACGTGTCCTTTCCCCTTACTGTCACTGGGATAGGAGCACCGCAAGATTGAACCCAAAGCTAAGCACTTCTCCCATTGCAAGAAAGATCAATCTAGTAGGCCAAACCAAACTGATAATTCGAAGAGACTTGCAAAGATAACCAATCATACATAAAAGAATTCAGAGGAGATTCAAATATTGTTCATAGATAATCTTGATCATAAACCCACAATTCATCGGATCTCGACAAACACACCGCAAAAGAAGATTACATCGAATAGACCTCCAAGAAGATCGAGGAGAACTTTGTATTGAGATCCAAAGAGAGAGAAGAAGCCATCTAGCTAATAACTATGGACCTGAAGGTCTGAGGTAAACTACCCACACATCATCGGAGAGGCTATGGTGTTGATGTAGAAGCCCTCTTTGATCAATGCCCCCTCCGGCGGAGCGCCAGAAAAGGCCCCAAGATGGGATCTCACGGGTACATAAGGTTGCGGCGGTGGAAATAGGTTTTTGGCTCCGTATCTGATAGTTTGGGGGTACGTAGGTATATATAGGAGGAAGAAGTACGTCGGTGGAGCAACGTGGGCCCCACGTGGGTGGAGGGCACGCCTGGGGGGTGGGTAGGTGCGCCCCTGCCTCTTGCTCTCCCCTTGATTGCTTTGCGTAGACTCCAAGTCCTCTGGATCACGTTTGTTCTAAAAATCACGTTCCCGAAGGTTTCATTCCATTTGGACTCCGTTTGATATTCTTTTTCTGCGAAACACTGAAATAGGCAAAAAAACAGCAATTCGGGTTGGGCCTCCAGTTAATAGGTTAGTCCCAAAAATAATATAAAAGTGTATAATAAAGCCCGTTAAACATCCAAAACAGAATATAATATAGCATGGAACAATCAAAAATTATAGATACGTTGGAGACGTATCACTGGTCCTTTCAGTTTTAGAGGGAGGTATTTAATGGTGTGGAGATCGTCTCCGCGAGCCATGTGAATGTGGAGAAGAAAATCTTCAATCCATACGGCGGGATCCCTCGTTCCATCGTATTGCTCGATGTTCACGGGTTTAAACCCTTCCAGAAATTGGTGCTGCATTACCTCGTCGGATAAAGCACATAGGGTGTGCGGCGCCTCTGTACCGGGCAACATCACGGTGGAGCTCGGATGACATTTGTGTTCGGTGCTGATCCCGGACTTGGTTATGTTTGTCGTGCCAGGCTTGATGGCCGCCATCTCATGCTGGGGCACATCCTCTTGATCCATAGATTGATTTGGTCTGGCCCGCTGTATTGGTCAGGTCCTGACGTAAGTCGTATGTGTAACCCGGTGCCGCTGTCTCCTTGCCCCTATGGCGAGGGGGTGCGGGCTGGTGTTTGGCATAATTGGCCGTTTTGTCCCGTCCACGCGGTGGTCGGTCCAGTTGATCAGCCTGATTGTATTTTGACGATATTGGCTCAAAGGCCTCGTCGTCGAATTGTGGCAGTAAGCTGCATTTTGGATAGCTCTTTGTCGGACGCTCGAAGCCGTATTCTTCAGCGGCTAGGACCTTGGTCCATCTTTCATTGAGCGTATCCTGTTCGGCTTGAAGCTGCTGCTATTTCTTTTTGAGGCTCCGCGCGGTGGCGATGAGCTGTCGCTTGAAGCATTCTTGTTCGAGGGGTTCCTCTGGGACGATGAAGTCATCGTCACCAAGGCTAACATCCTCTTAGGAGACGGGTAAGTAGATACTATCTTCTGAATCCTCG
Source organism: Triticum aestivum (assembly GCF_018294505.1). Lineage (NCBI taxonomy): Eukaryota > Viridiplantae > Streptophyta > Magnoliopsida > Poales > Poaceae > Triticum > Triticum aestivum. The sequence continues at coordinate 320,544,582 of NC_057796.1, read as the reverse complement.
TGATCGGCGTGTCCGGGGCTGTATTGACCCTCTTCCCTTTCATCCTGCTCGAACGTAGGCTCAACGGGGTGGTCGGGGTCTTCGGCGTTGTTCGGAGTGTCATTATCTCCGGTGCCGGTATTGCTTTCCCTTGCCCGACGCGATCGTGAGCGGCGCCGCTGACGCCGACGCTTTCGTGGTTCATCGACGGGCTTTTCCTCATCTGGATCTTGAGTGCCATTGTCGTCCTTCTTCTCAGGTGTACCCACCATGTATACGTCGTAGGTCGAAGTGGCCGTCCAACGCCCCGTGATGGGCGGGTTGAATCTTGCTTCGGCTTCGACATCGTCATCCATGCCGTTGATGTCTTCGGAGACGTAGTCTAGCATGTCGGCTAGATCCTCGGCAATCACTATTAAGTGGGTGGTGGGTGGGACGTAAAATTCCCTGCTCTCAGCCCCCAGTTCAAGCTGGGCGTAGTTTGGAGGTGACACTTCCATGATGACGAGAGATTGTATTAAGTCCAGCGTTTCGTTTAAGAGCGAAAGCTGGACAGGAGTCTGCGGATCTGTGGAGCTAGGCTCGGTGATAACCACTTGATCGAGCCCAATGGACGCAGACCTTGGAAGTTTGACATCCAGAGGCGAGTTCGGCTTCCCGATGACGGTGAGAGTCCCGTTTGACCTTGGGTCCACCGACGGCGTGGTCGCATCTGGGTCTCCGGCTGGAAGCTCCGTGAGAGGAGAGAGTCCGGCGGGATTCATCCTCCCGTCATCAAACGATGTGGTCCGCCCCGGATCTAAAGCCGAGGCGGATACGAGCATCGACCCCTAGACGGGATCTGATAGTGGATCCGAAGGACCTCCTTCATATGGGTGGGGGCGGTGGCCGAAGCCGTGAACCCCTCGAAGATCAGGTCTCCTCAGACATCGGCGATGTAGTTCAAACTTCCAAACCTGATCTGGTGACCAGGGGCGTAGCTGTCGACCTTATCAAGGTGACCGGTCGAGTTGGCACGTAGCACGAAGCCGCAAAACACAAAGAGTTGACTAGGGAGAAAGGTCTCCCCGGAAAGAGCGTCGTCGTCCATGACGAGGCGAGCCATCGATTCTTCTATCGACAGCACAGCGGAACTCTCAATGAAAGCACCAATGTCGGTGTCAAAACCGACAGATCTCGGGTGGGGGGTCCCAAGGTGTGTGTCTGAGGATTAATGGTAACAAGGGATGATGGGGACACAATGTTTTCCCAGGTTCGGGCCCTCTTAAAGGTGGTAAAACCCTACGTCCTTCTTGATTGTATTCAATAAGTATAGGGGTTACAAGAGTTGATCTACCTCGAGATCGGTAATGTCTAAACCCTAGCTGTCTAGCCTATGATTATTCTCATGGCCTCCATCGACTAAAACCCTCCGATTTATATACACACCGGAGGGGCCTAGGCTGTACAGAGTCGGTTTGCAGAAGAAGGAAACAGTACACCCGGACACCAAACTTGCCGTCCACGCATATAGGAGTCCTACCCGGACACGGGGGATAGTCTTTTGCTTTATCTTCACGGCCCATCAGTACGGCCCATATTGAATAGTCTGGACACCCGAGGACCCCTTAATCCAGGACTCCCACATACATACCTTGACAAGATTTTGAAGGAGTTCAAAATGAATCAGTCAAACAAGGAGTTCTGTACTGTAAGGTGTGAAGTTGAGTAAGACGCAAAGCCCGACCGTGGCAGAAGATAGAGAGAGAATGAAAGTCATTCCCTATGTCTCAGCCATACGTTCTATAAAGTATGCCATGCTGTGTACCAAACCTGTTGTGTACCTTGCCATGAGTTTGGCAAGGGGGTACAATAGTGATCCAGGAGTAGATCACTAGACAGCGGTAAAAAATTATCCTTAGAGGACTAAGGAAATATTTCTTGGTTATGGAGGTGATAAAGAGTTCGTCATAAAGAGTTACATCGATGCAAGCTTTTACACTGATCCAGATGACTCTGAGTCTCAATCTGGATACGTATTGAAAGTGGGAGCAATTAGCTAGAGTTGCTCCATGCAGAGCATTGTAGACATGGAAATTTGCAAAATACATACGGATCTACATGTGTCAGGCCCATTGACTAAACCTCTCTCGCAAGCAAAACATGATCACACCTTAGTACACTTTGGGTGTTAATCACATAACGATGTGACTATATTATTGACTCTAGTAAACTCTTTGGGATTGGTCACAAGGGGCCGATGTGGACCTATGGGTGTTAAATCACATTAACGATGGTGAACTAGATTATTGACTCTAGCCAGTGCAAGTGGGAGACTGAAGCGAAATATGCCCTAGAGGCAATAATAAAGTTGTTATTTATATTTCCTTATTCATGATAAAGGTTTATTATTCATGCTAGAATTGTATTGATCGGAAACCTTAATACATGTGTGAATACATAACAACATAGTGTCCCTAGTAAGCCTCTACCTAGACTAGCTCGTTGATCAAAGATGGTTAAGGTTTCCTAACCATGGACATGAGTTGTCATTTGATAACGGGATCACATCATTAGGAGAATGATGTGATGGACAAGACCCATCCGTTAGCTTAGCGTAATGATCGTTCAGTTTTATTGCTATTGCTTTCTTCATGTCAAATACATATTCCTTCGACTATGAGATTACGCAACTCCCGGATACCGGAGGAATGCCTTGTGTGCTATCAAACATCACAACATAACTGGGTGATTATAAAGATGCTCTACAGGTATCTCCGAAGGTGTCTATTGAGTTGGTATAGATCAAGATTAAGATTTGTCACTCCGAGTATCAGAGAGGTATCTCTGGGCCCTCTCGGTAATACACATCATAAGCTTGCAAGCAAACGACTAAGGATTTAGTCACGAGATGATGTATTACGGAACGAGTAAAGAAACTTACCGATAATGATATTGAACTAGGTATGAAGATACCGACGATCGAATCTCGGGCAAGTAACATACCGATGGACAAAGGGAATTACGTATGTTGTCATAATGGTTCCACAGATAAAGACCTTCGTAGAACATGTAGGAGCCAATATGAGCATCCAGGTTCTGCTATTGGTTATTGACCGGAGAGGTGTCTCGGTCATGTCTACATAGTTCTCGAATCCGTAGGGTCCGCACGCTTAACGTTCGATGATGATATAGTATTATATGAGTTATGTGATTTGCTGACTGAATGTTGTTCGGAAGTCCCGGATGGATCACCGACATGACGGGAGTCTCTAAATGGTCAAGGTAATATTGATATTTGGACGATGGTATCGGACACCTGAGTGTTCCGGAGGGTATCGGGTACATATCGGGCCACTGGAAGGGGTTCCGGGCACCCCCGGCAAAAGATATGGGCCTTATGGGCCAAGAGGGGAAACGCACCGGCCACAAGGGGCTGGTGCGCCCCCATATGGGTCGGCCGAGGTGGAGAAGGAAGGGAAAGGGGAAGGAAAGAAGGGAATAGGATTCCCCCTTCCTTCCCCTCCCCCCTCTTCCTTCCCCTCCGATATATCTGGCAGGGGGCGCGCAGCTTGGGAGGAGCCCAAGTAGGATTCGGTCCTACTTGGGGCGCCTCCTGGCCTCTCCCCTCCCCCTCCCACCTATATATATATATATATATATATATATATATATATCTGTGTGTCTGTGTGTGTGGGGGGGGCGCCCTTAGGAGACACCAGACAATTGCCTAGCCATGTGCGGCGCCCCCCTCCACTGTTTACACCCCTGGTCATATTTTCGTAGTGCTTAGGCGAAACCCTGCGGAGATCACTTCACCATCACCATCACCACGCCGTCGTGCTGACGAAACTCATCTACTACCTCTACGTCTTGCTGGATCAAGAAGGCGAGGGACGTCACCGAGCTGAACGTGTGTAGAACGCGGAGGTGTCGTGTGTTCGGTACTTGATCGGTTGAAGCACGAAGAAGTTTGACTACATAAACCGCATTGTGAAATGCTTCCGCTTACGGTCTACGAGGGTACGTAGACACACTCTGCCCCTCGTTGCTATGCATCTCCATGGATAGATCATTGCGTGTGCGTAGATTTTTTTTCCATGCAATGTTTCCCAACATCCATCGTCACCGGCTCGACACCTTGATCTCCATCGTTGCGTCGGGGTCGTCTCGCCAACTATTGCTTCTATAATTATTGCTAACGCATAGCGACAAAGCAAAGCAATTACATGGCGCTTGCATTTCATACAATAATTAAGAGACAACCCTAAGGCTCCTGCCGGTTGTCGATATTACAAAACATGATCATCTCATACATCAACATATATGACATCATATCTTGACCATATCACATCACACATGCCTTGCAAAACATTTAGACGCCCTCTACTTTGTTGTTGCAAGTTTTATGTGGCTGCTATGGGCTTCTAGCAAGAACCATTTTACCTACGGGCCAAAAACACAACGGTGAATTACTCAGTTTTTTCTTTTTAACCTCTTTGAGGACCGACCGTAGGTCAAATTCGATCAAGCCAAAGTAGGAGAAACAGACACCCGCCAGCCACCTTTATGCAAAACAAGTTTGCCATGTCCGTCGGTGGGAACCGGTCTCAATGTACGTGGACATTCTAAGGTTGGTCCGGGCCGCTTATCAGAACCTACCCGGCCGAATCAAAATAATACGCTGGTGCTAAGAAGTATGACTATCACCACCCACGAACTCTTTGGGTTTCCTACCTCGTGCATATCAATCTACTCATAGCCCTGACCTCGGATGCCACTAAAGGGAATGTTGGCCCTGGTAAAACAAAAATATTTCTACATCACCAGCAAGATCTATCCATGTAGAATGCATAGCCACGAGGAGGACAGTGTGGTCCTACGTACCCTCCGTAGAGTGTCGGTGTCAAAACCGGCGGATCTCGGGTAGAGGGTCCGAACTGTGCGTCTAGGATCGCATGGTAACAGGAGACGTGGGACCTGATGTTTACCAGGTTCGGGCCCTCTCTATGGAGGTAATACCCTACTTCCTGCTTGATTGATCTAGATGAATATGAGTGTTACAAGAGTTGATCTACCACGAGATCGTAATGGCTAAACCCTAAAAGTCTAGCCTATGTGAATATGGTAATGAGTATGCCCCTATCCGGACTATGCTCTCCGGTTTATATAGACACCGGAGAGATCTAGGGTTACATGGGGTCGGTTACATAAGAAGGAATCTTCATAGTTGGTTGCCTAGCTTGCCTTCCACGCCAAGGAAAGTCCAATCCGGACACGGATATAGTCTTCGGCCTTCATATCTTCACAGCCCATCAGTCCGGCCCAACGAATAACAGGTCGGACGCTCGAGGACCCCTTAGTCCAGGACTCCCTCAGTAGCCCCTGAACCTGGCTTCAATGACGAGGAGTCCGGCACGCAGATTGTCTTCGGCATTGCAAGGCGGGTTCCCCTTTTTCCGAACTCCAAGATAGTCTTGGGATGCGATGATTGTATCCGGACCTGTTACACACACCACACACAACCGCAGAGAGAGTATATATTTTTACACGAGTTCCATCCGCTGACAGCTTTCTGCAACGTAACATCGCGCCCGTCCGGTCATAATTTCGAACCATTTTTCGTCTGCCATCCCACGTTTCAAGACGCGGTTGCTATTGGCATGTCTTGTCGAAGCAGAGATCGTGTCCCCTTATTGCGGGATTCTCATCAATGCGGGCATGGGTAACCCAACCGTGCCATTTATACATCCCTTGGGAATAGGCGGATCTTAAGGCGAGTGAGGAGGCGTTTAATATATGCTGCCTTTATAAGGGGATAAGGATTCCCTCTTCCTCTTCTCATGCTCTCTCTCTGTCTCCGCCTTTCCAATCTCGAGCTCCAGCGCCCAAGTTCTCATCTCCTTTCCACTCAAGCAACCATGTCTGGATCCGGTGGTCAGGGCAAGTGGATGGTCTCCTCCGTCAAGGAGGAGGACATTACTGAGCTCCGAGCGACCGGATATTTGGCGAAGGGAATCGCCCATCGCTTGCCGGCCAAGGGACAAACCGTCCCCACGCCGGAGCCCAACGAGAGGGTAGTATTCCTCCCTCATTTCTTCCGCGGGCTAGGGTTTCCACTCCACCCTTTCGTCTGCGGGCTAATGTATTATTACGGGGTAGATTTCCATGATCTGTCCCCGAATTCCTTCCTCAACATCTTGGCGTTTATCGTCGTGTGTCAGGCCTTCCTCCGCATCCAACCCCACTTCGGGCTGTGGCTCAAAGTCTTCAACGTGAAGCCGAAGGTGGTGGATGGCCAGCACGCAGAGTGCGGAGGAGCCATGGTGAGTAAGCTATCCAATGTCTCCTGGCCCAAGGGCACCTTTGTGGACACGGTAAAGGAGTGGCAGAAGCAATGGTTCTATATCACTGAACCTCGCGGCACCATCTAGGCCGTAGCTGCCGAATTCCACTCCGGCGCTCCCATGCGACTCACCTCCTGGGTCGAGAAGAGTCTGGACTGGTGTTCTCCTGACGAGCTGATAGCGCTGCAGACGTGTGTTCAGAGTATGGTAACCAAGAGCGTCAAACTCGTTGATGTGATCTAGGTGATGTAAGTTCGCCAGATCCTTCCGTGCCAGCGCCGAAGCCGCCCGCTGTGGGAGTTCAATACGAAGAAGCACCAGACCCTGGTGAGGCTCTTCGAGACTACACACGAAGGCGCATGGAAGTTGCTCTTCAAGGGCAATGAGAAACCGCCGGCCGCAGATTCAGATCGCGGACACGACGCTAAGCACCCCGCTAGCGAGGTATGTCGTTTTCCATGCATTCTCCACTTGTTTGTTTTCAAGGATGACGCATGAGCTTTTATTGTTGCTTTTTCAGGACTGGACGGAGAGGGTGAAGCGGATCCAGTGTACAGCTCCGCTGCCTGAAGAACCAGTCATCCTGCATCTGGCGAAGATGCTGGTGCCGGCGCCATATAAGGCGCCGGAGAAGAAGGCAAAGGGGGCCAAGAGTGGCCCCCGCCGCAAGGGCACTTCGGAAGTGACATCCGAAGACGACGAAGCTCATTCCTCTGTCCCTGAGGACAACGACGAGGAAGAGGAGGAGGAGGAGGAAACAACCCTCCCCCTGAGGAGAGGAAGAAGAAGAGGGCGGCTTCGGCGCATCTGGAGGCGGAGACGCCCAAGAAGGGGAAGGGCGTCCCAGCAGTCAACATCGCATGGGACGTTGACAGCAGCCCGGAACGACGCCCCCGCACTAAGCCCCAGGCCGCATCGTAAGTGACAGGGCTCGCTCGTGCGCACATCCAACCCTTTCTCTCCATTATCTTGACGTAGTTAACTGTACTATTGCAGTCCGGCCCACGACCTAATCCAAAGATCCTCGTCTGGAGGTTCGTTGGCTCCGTCGGAGATTGCGAGCATGTCGTCACCGCCTGCTTATTCCCTCGGGGCCAGGGATGACACCGAAGTGTTGTCCCGGAGGGCTGTTCTGAACTGGGGAGGAGCCCAGGACGCTGTCCGGGAGGCGCCACGAGGCGAAGCCTCCACTGCCGGACACATGGGGGAGCCGACCCCCATGGAGACTGGCGAAGAGGGCCGCATCCAGCTCGGCCCTCAGCCGAATACGATTCCGGAGACCCATATGGCTCCGGAGTCGGACAAGCAGCCCCCTTTGAAGGAGGGAGGTGCGCTGCTTCCGCCGGTGGCCCCTGTCCATCCAGGGACACCGGATAATCCGATGGAGGCGCTACGAGGCGCCTCCGTTATGGACGAGCACCGTGTCCTTATGGGCGCGGTGGTCGAGAAGGTTCAGTCCGCCAAGAGTGGACTGAATAAAGCCTGCAGCAACCTGTTGACAGGTTTCGAGGTAAGTGACATAGAAAGAGGAAAACCCCATGTAGTCAGTAGCCCCTGAGACACTGTCCGGTGCTCGGCGAGGAGAACCGGACAGTGGATCAATCTTTTATTGTAGGAGACTAACGTGATATGTATGCATAAGCAGGCGTCGCTGTTGGCCGCAACCTCGCATGCCGCCGAAGTCTGTGAACTGAGGCAGAGGCTGGAGCGGACCGAGAGCGAGCTTGGCGAGGTTAAGGTTCGGCTCCAGGAGCAGCAAGGTAAGTAACGACTTGCTGTGTATTCGGAAAGCATAGGTGCTATGTATTGACTGTAGTGTCGTAATATGTGCAGGAGCCGCGAACGAGGTCGAGGCCCTGAGGAAGGCCCTGGGCGAGGCCGAGGAGAAGGCTGTCCAGCAGCAAGCCGCCCGTAAGAAGCTCGAGGCCCGTGTCAAAGAAATCCAGCAGGAGCTCCAGGATGCGGTGAAAAAATGTGAGACCTTGGAGCATGATGCGTCGGCTTGAGGGGCCGAACTCACCAAGGCTCGTCAGAGCGTGGAGACCGCACGGAATGAGGCCCAGGCCGCTCTCAAGGAGATCCAGGAGGCCAAGAAGATCACGGCGGGTAAGGTTTTTAAGATGCAAAGCAAGTATGCGGAGAAGCAGTACCTTTTACTAACCCGAGTTCGGAGTTCCCCAGGGGCTTTTGCGGATCTACCACGCAGCGTATCAGACTCTGCGGAGTTCCACCGAGCCGAAGGAGGAGGTTCTACGGAGAAGCTATTCTGGTCGCAGTATGCGACGCCAGAGCATCCCGTGTCCTTCACCGATCAGCTAAAGCAGCTGGTGGAGCTGCACAGGGTGGCCGAACTAGCCATTAAGGATTTGATGATCCAGCTATGGCCAGCAGAAGCTATGCCCGGCAGCTACTTCGGACTCGTGAAGAGGCTAGTGGAAGCCTGTCCGCGGCTGTACGTCGTCAAGCGCTCTGCCTGTATTGAAGGTGCCTGTATGGCCTTCGCTCGTTGCAAGATGTGGTGGGCGAAGATGAATGTCGTTGAAGTTGCCAGCGGGCCGCCGGAGGGCAAGGAGCACCGCACACCCGAGAGATATTTTGCGGATGTCATAGAAGGGTCTCGACTTGTGGCAGCTCAATGTTCGCAGGACGTTGTATTTGAATAAATGTATTCATGTTGCCCTTGCATTGTATTATAGAAACAAAGCCTGTAATGTAATTTTGTTATGCTTTAATTGTTTCCTCTTGTGCGGCCGTGTTGTTTGTAATCTGAGGGTTGGCCAGTCGTCGGCTTCTGCCCTCGCGTAGGTAGTACGGAGGTGTTCGGGATGGGATCTAAACAATCTTGATCCAATTATATGGTCCTTTGAAGGAGTTGTTTAGCGCAACGAACAAGGCAATCAGACTATACGGCTTAAACGCCCTCACTTAGCCATAGGAGTTTTATAATTCAGCAAGTGCGCAGCCCCTGGTCCAAGCCAGGGTGCTGTCAGCATCTGACCGGGAAGTGCCGATCCTTCACATGACGCGGAAAAAATCTCCAACGATTTTGTAACCCTCGAACAGCTGACCGACTCTCGCCGTATCATGACAGTCAGTTTTCGGCTTTCTCTACTGAGGTGCTCATCCGGTCAAGGCCAGGGCACAATCACAGTAGTTCTCCCTTTACTACCCTAGCCGATAGAGCGGAATGTAGGGTAGCAAGCACAGGAGCCGGGCAACCCAACTATTGACCAAAGACATGATTTGGAGCCAATGCATATAATGCTAAATTCGGGGTGCCGAGCTTATATATAAGAAGTGTTCGGACTTTGCTGCCGTATTATGGGGCGATGGGGAGCCCCTGGCGAATATGAAACATACCAAAGTGTACGGATGCAATCGATAAGCAGATCAAAATAAAATGAAGTAAGAAGCGAAAACCACAGGAACTGGGCCGCAAACTGTTTTCATTATAACTGGATGGATACGTCAAGGCGTATCTAGTACAAATATTGCAATAAGCATCCGGGCTATTTAACATGCCGGAATCAAGAGGGCGCAACGTGCGGGTCCTGAGACATGAATATAAATACCGTCAAGAAGACGTATAGAGGTTACTCTACGCACCTATGCTGCTTGCATCCTTTATATGCCGATCCTTCAAAGGGACTGGTCAGCAGGCCCGTGGGAAAAGGAACCTGAAGAAAAAAAGGAAAAAGGTGAAAGTATGTGTGTCCGGGATCGGTCTAGCCGAACTGTAGATCCCGGGTTAGCTTCTGCCTCCGTCGATGTCCATGGGATTTTGAGTGCGTAATTATGTACGCGTGGTGCGAGTGCCACTACTTCATCGGGACTGGGACGGAGGCGGAATTGCTAATCGAGCTCTTGACGAGCTGCGCTGTCCTGCTGCAGTGTAGGCCGGAACCTCTTAATGATGTCCACGGGCTCGACAGCCGCACTATGGTGCTGCTTCAGAAGGCCGCTCTGTACCTCTGCTGCTAGGGCGGCGGTGTGCTCCTCTGTTCGGAGGGAGCGTTCCGTATTGCCATTGACTGTTATGACGCCGCGTGGACCGGGCATCTTGAGCTTGAGATAAGCATAGTGTGGCACTGCGTTGAAACTAGCAAACGCTATTCGTCTGAGCAGTGCGTGGTAGCCGCTGCGGAAGGGGACGATGTCGAAGATTAACTCTATGCTTCGGTAATTGTCCGGAGAACGGAAGACCACCTCCAGCGTGATTGAGCCTGTACAGCGGGCCTCTACGCCTGGTATGACTCCTTTAAAGGTAGTCTTTGTTGGTTTGATTCGTGAGGGGTCAATGCCCATCTTCCGCACTGTGTCCTGATAAAGTAGGTTGAGGCTGCTACCACCGTCCATCAGGACTCGTGTTAGGTGAAACCCGTCAATAATTGGGTCGAGGACTAGTGTGGCTGAACCGCCATGGCGGATACTAGTTGGGTGATCTCGACGATCGAAGGTGATTGGGAACGATGACCACAGATTGAATTTTGGGGCGACTGGCTCTACCGCGTAGACGTCCCTAAGTGCTCGCTTACGCTCCCTTTTGGGAATGTGTGTGGCATATATCATGTTCACCGTCTTGACTTGAGGGGGAAATTTCTTCTGCGCCCCCAGTGTTCGGTTGTCGGGGCTCTTCGTCCTTGTTCTCACTTTGTGATCCCTTTTCTTTGTTTTCGGCATTTAACTTGCCAGCCTGCTTGAAAACCCAACAATCCCTATTGGTATGATTGGCTTGCTTATCCATGGTGCCGTGTATCTGGCACGGGCGGTCGAGTATGCGGTCCAGGCTGGAAGGTCCTTCATTGTTTCTTTTGTAGGGCTTCTTCCGTTGGCCGGACTTGGAGCCAGTGAATCCGGCGTTGACTGTGGTGTCATCGGTGTTGTCGCCATTGCTTCGGCGTTTGTGTCTATTGCGCCGGAGCTTGCCAGTGCTATTCTTGGCCTCGGAGGGGCTTGTCTCGCTGGCTGTGTTGTTACTACGAGCCAACCAACTGTCCTCACCCGCGCAAAAGCAGGTCATGAGTGCCGTGAGGGCTGCCATGGACTTCGGCTTTTCTTGGCCGAGGTGGCGTGCTAACCATTCGTCACGGATGCTGCGTTTGAAGGCTGCTAAGGCCTCGGCATCCGGACAGTCAATGATCTGGTTCTTTTTGGTTAGGAACCTAGTCCAGAATTTTCTGGCTGATTCTCTAGGTTGTTGAACTATGTGGCTTAAGGGCGTCTGGTGGCCGGACATAGGTTCCTTGGAAGTTGTCCAGGAAGGCTTCTTCCCAGTCCTCCCAGCTGCCGATAGAATTTTCAGGCAGGCTGTTAAGCCAGTGCCGAGCTGGCCCTTTGAGCTTTAGTGGGAGGTATTTAATGGCATGGAGGTCATCTCCTCGAGCCATATGGATATGGAGAATAAAATCCTCGATCCATACTGCGGGATCGGTTGTGCCGTCGTATAATTCGATATGGACGGGCTTGAACCCCTCGGGGAATTCGTGATCCAGTACTTCATCCATGAAGTAGAGAGGGTGTGCGGCACCTCTGTACCGGGCCGCATCGCGGCGTAGCTCTGATGGAGTCCGTCTGCGGCATTCGGCCCGGGCGTGGTTGGGTTTATCACGTCCGAATAGGTAGCCGTCATCGTGCCTCGAGGCACGTCCTCGTGATCCATAGATCGATCTTGCATGTCCTGCTCTACTGTCCAGGGTCTGCCGGAGGTCGTACGTGTGACCCCGAACTCTTTCGTCTCTATTTTTGCGGGGCGGTGGAGCAGGCTGTTGTTCGGCCTGAGTTGCCTCTTTATCCCGACTACGGGGTGGCCGGTCGGCCGCCCTGTCTCGACCATGTGGTGGTCGTTCCACATTACGCGAGGAAGATGTGCACTCCGGTGCCTCCTCATCGAATTGAGGTAGCAGTCTGCGTTTCGGGTAGCTCTTGGCTGGGCGCTTGAGGCCGTATTCTTCGGCTGTCAGGACATCGGTCCATCTGTCGACGAGCAGATCTTGTTCAGCTTGAACCTGCTGCTACTTCTTTTTCAGGCTCCTTGCAGTGGCTATGAGCTGAAGCTTAAAGCGCTCCTGCTCCAGAGGATCCTCAAGCACGATGAAGTCTTCGTTGCCGAGGCTTGTCTCCTCCTCGGAGGGTGGACGGTAACTATCGTCCTCCGAGCGATCTTCTATGGCCTGTTCATCAGGGTTGTCTTGCCTGTTGTCATGTTTCTCCTGTTCGGATGTCGCTCCGACAGGGGCTTCATTGTTTTCGGCGTCCACCGGAGTACTATTTTCTCCGGTGCCAGTGTTGCCATCTTTTGAGTGACGAGGCTTAGAACGGCGTTTGGAGCGCCAGCGCTTGGACTGCGTCTCGGAGGGTTTATTCACATCTGTTCTTCTTTGTCGTCGCCAGATCCTTTGGGTGTATCAACCATGTACACGTCGTACGAAGAGGTGGCCGTACATCGTCCAGTGAATGGCAGGTCTTGGCCTTGCTCCTTGTCGGCATCGTCGTCCATATCGTCGATGTCTTCGGAGCCATAGTCAAGCACGTCGGTTAAGTCATCGATAGTGGCTATGAAGTGGGTGGCGGGTGGGAAGCAAAATTCCTCGCCGTCCGCCTCTAGCTCGAACCGAATATAGTTCGACTGTGAGTCCTTCTCCAAGGACAAGTTATTTAAAGAGTTTAGCACGTCGCCCAAAGGTGAATGCTGGAAGATGTCTGCGGCGCTAAATTCAAAAATCGATAACCGATCCAACTTGGTATCCGCAGGCATACCTGGTCCGGAACGTATAGCCGGAGACGAGTCCGGAGTTCCATTGACGCAAACATTGCAGGATGTCGAGTCCGTGTGCGGCTCCAACGCCGCTGACTTTGTGGCCTCGGAGGGCACGATCTGCTTTGGTTCTGGGGCCGTTGCAGCAATAGGATCCATCTCCTGGATGTAATCCGACAACAGATGTAAGTCATGTTCATCGGGACGAGGGGGAGCGATCGCTGCGGTTTCGAACCCATTGAAGATCGAGTCTCCACGGGTGTCCGCAGCGTAGTTGAAGCTTCCGAATCTGACCTGGTGGCCAGGGGCGTAGCTATCGATCTGCTCCAGACGGCCAAGCGAGATGGCCCGCAGTACGAAGCCGCCGAACACAAAAATCCGTCCGGGGAGGAAGGCTCTTCCTTGGACAGCGCCATTATTGACAATTGAAGGGGCCATCAAACCTTTCATCGACGACACAGTGGAACTCTCAATGAAAGCACCAATGTCAGTGTCAAAACCGGCGGATCTCGGGTAGGGGGTCCCGAACTGTGCGTCTAGGATCGATGGTAACAGGAGATGGGGGACACGATGTTTACCCAGGTTTGGGCCCTCTCTATGGAGGTAATACCCTACTTCCTGCTTGATTGATCTTGATGAATATGAGTGTTACAAGAGTTGATCTACCACGAGATCGTAATGGCTAAACCCTAGAAGTCTAGCCTATGTGAATATGGTAATGAGTATGCCCCTATCCGGACTATGCTCTCCGGTTTATATAGACACCGGAGAGATCTAGGGTTACATGGGGTCGGTTACATAAGAAGGAATCTTCATAGTTGGTCGCCTAGCTTGCCTTCCACGCCAAGGAAAGTCCAATCCGGACACGGATATAGTCTTCGGCCTTCATATCTTCACAGCCCATCAGTCCGGCCCAAGGAATAACAGGCCGGACGCCCGAGAACCCCTTAGTCCAGGACTCCCTTAGTAGACCGTAAGCGGAAGCATTTAGTAACGCGGTTGATGTAGTCAAACTTCTTCGCGATCCAACCGATCGAGTACCGAACATACGGCACCTCCGCGTTCAGCACACGTTCAACTCGGTTACGTCCTCGCCTTCTTGATCCAGCAAGACGGGTGAAGTATTGGATGAGTTCTGGCAGCACGATAGCATGGTGACGGTGATGGTGATGCTATCTTCGCAGGGCTTTGCCTAAGCACTACAAAAATATGACCGAGGGACGAAACTGTGGAGAGGGGTGCCGCACACGACTAAGAGATTGTTGTGGTCTTGTGTGGCGCCCCCTCCCTCATATATATATAGGTGGGGGAGAGGGGAGGCAGCCAGGAGGTTCCCCCAAGGAGGCTGAATCTCCTTGGGCTCCTGCCCTAGCCTCACCCCTTCCCTATTTGTGCGCGGGAGGAAGGCAGGGGGAGGTGCCCCCCTCCCCCCCCCGTTTCCTTTCTCTCATGAGGAGGCAAAGGCAGGAGGGGTCAACCCTCCCCCTTTCCTTCCCCTAGGGCCGGCGGTCAGGGAGAGGGGCGCACCAGCCCCTGGTGGGCTGGTGTGTTCCCCCCTTCGGCCCATTAAGCCCATATAGCCTCACGGGGATTCCCGAAACCCCTTCCGATGACTACCCGGTACCTCCCGAAACTCTTCCGTTGTGCAAATAGTATCGTCCTATATATCAATCTTTACCTCCGGACCATTCCGAAGCTCCTCATCATGTTCGTGATCTCATCCGGGACTCCGAACAACATTCGGTCACCAAATCACACAACTCATATAACACTATATCGTCAACGAACGTTGAGCGTGCGGACCCAACGGGTTCGAGAACTATGTAGAAATGACTAAGACATCTCTCCGGTCAATAGCCAATAGCGGAATCTGGATGTCCATATTGGTTCCTACATATTCTATGAAGATCTTTATCGGTCGAACCTTATGACAACATATGTAATTTCCTTTGTCTACCGGTATGTTACTTGCCCGAGATTCGATCATCGGTATTTTCATACCTAGTTCAATCTCGTTACCGGCAAGTCTCTTTACTCGTTCCGTAATACATCATCTTGCAACTAACTCCTTAGTCACTTCGCTTGCAAGCTTCTTATGATGTGTATTACCGAGAGGGCCCAGAGATACCTCTCCGATACACGGAGTGACAAATCCCAATCTCGATCCATGCCAACTCAACAGACACCTTCGGAGATACCTATAGAGCATCTTTATAAACACCCAGTTACGTTGTGACGTTTGATAGCACACAAGGTATTCCTCCGGTATCCGGGAGTTGCATGATCTCATTGTCGAAGGAACATGTATTTGACATTAAGAAAGCAGTAGCAATAAACTGAACGATCATATGCTAAGCTAATGGTTGGGTCTTGTCCATCACATCATTCTCCTAATGATGCGATCCCGTTATCAAATGACAACTCATGTCTATGGTTAGGAAACCTTAACCATCTTTTGATCAATGAGCTAGTCTAGTAGAGGCTCACTAGGGACATGGTATTTATTTATGTATCCACACATGTATTTAAGTTTCCGGTCAATACAATGCTAGCATGAATAATAAACCTTTATCATGAATAAGGAAATATAATAATAACAACTTTATTATTGCCTCTAGGGCATATTTCCATCAGTATTTGTTTCCATATTCATTTTTGGGGTTCCTTATTTGTTTCCGCTTCCGCAGAAGAAAAAAAGAAAATAGACGTGGTAGCACCCAGTTCCAACAGCTGCCGCTCTGTTTTCATCCCTAGCCACCACTAGCAACGCTCGGTGACACGATGACAGTTAATATAAAACCGGAATATAAAGGAGAACTCATGATATCTATTCAAATCGATGCACAAAGATGATAGTTGTCGTACCAAACACATACACCTATCATGAATACTCATATTGCATTAGTACTTGGCACCCAGTCTAGATGCCCAACAGTCACACAACACCGAGATCAGTAAAGTAGATAAACTATGGGGAGATGCATTAAGCTCTATGGTGTGTTGTTGTGTGATTACTCCAGATCATTATGGTGAGGTCTAACTCAATCAGCTTTGCAAGGAAATAATCACAAATGTGGCTAGGGTTGCAAAAAACACCAATTTATGTTTTTCTAGGACAAAACACTAGGCCCACAATAATTTTGTTGCAAAAAATAACGAACTACGGATGAGCCCAATTTAACAGTAGAACTAGCAAGGAGGGCCCGCCAAACAGGTTGATGTGGCAGGTGGCAACAGTTCGGGGCGAGACAACCGCTAGT